>NC_037678.1:91775039-92075039 GCF_003255815.1 Theropithecus gelada | reverse complement strand
TCTAGAACCTATTTTCCTAACTTACTGGCATGCTGCCTACCACTTAGGAGTGTTGGTTATTCTGCTTTCTAAGCTGTATTCCATAGGCTGTCTATATCAACATGTACTGTTCTTTACAATTCATTCATTCATAAGACACATTTATTAGGTATGCACTGTGTCAGACACACGTAGGTGCTGGGGATAAAACAATGAGCGAGGCAGACAGAGCCTCCCGTCCTCATGGAGCATAAATCAGCATTTCGTGGTGAGCTGAAGAGTCTACTGGTAAGAATGAATTAATGTCAGAACTCTAGTAATGACCTTCTGAGTCACAGAAAATCCTCAATGGTTCTTTTCAGTAGTGATATTTTGGTGATGGCTCTTGAATTAGTTACCTGCATGAGGGAAAGGAGGGTTGGTGTCGAAACACAAGATACCTGGTGAATGGGCCTCAAGATCAAATAATTCACATGACCTTGAGAACCTTCTGGATTCAAGCTTGAGAGGTTATTTTAATGGTACCTGGGATTTGTTTTAATCAGGTGTGGTAAGGCACAGAAACGTGGAAATGATTGTTATGAAGGAAGAATTTTTAATTATGCTCACAGTCCTGTAGAAACAGACATGCCACACAGAGCCAAACAGAGAAGCACCAAGGCAGAATCAGTAGGCAAATAGGAAAGAAGGAGAGACAGACAGAACTGAGGGCAGGAGCTTTTATTGTGGTTTTTGCAGGAAGAAATGGGCAAGGCCAGGTAAGCAAACTACATAGGCTTAGGACTGGATAGTTTGAATAATTTCAGCTGACGGGACTGTAGGGGTGGGTAGCTCCTGGTTGTCCAGTACCTGGCCCCCAGGTGATTAGGGGAGGGGGATAGAGTCCATAAAAGGATGTGGTTGGGGTTATGGATTTGAGATTGGTTGTTTCCATATCAGAAACATGCTCTGAGCCACTATCTTTGGGAATTTGCTAACCCTTGGAAGGGCATCCTTCCTAGGTCATTGAGGCCCTAGATGTCAGCACATCAAGAACACAGAGAATAAGACAATACAGTTAATTCAGAGATACTGTTTCAAGCTTTCTGCCACATTGTATGCCATCCCCTTTTACTAGAGAAATAGAATAGTTTGGAGTTATACATATATGTTTTAGAAAGTTTATAGAATTTGATATTTCCTTACCCTCCCACACTCCAATTAAAATACTTTGACACAAGAGGCTTAATTTCAAAACGTAAACGTGTTCTGGCATTGGAGTGCTACTCATTCAGATGTTCTTCAAATATCACAGAATTTGAAATCACAGATAAACAGATTCCTTATTCTAAATTTTATTTAAATTACGCCACTATATTAAACCCTGCTTCTATCTTGTCATTAGCCTTCCTGGAGACCTGAATGGGTTCTTTATGCTGGAAAGTGTGGCCCAGGCTGGTCTAACACCCACAGTCTTCTCCCTGGCTCTCGGTGTAGCTCTCCTTCGTATTTTGTGGTTACTCCGTGGAAGTGCTCTGTTAGGCTAACACTTTGCCCCTTTACCTCTCTTTGCATAGTTCCACTTCTGCCTCTTCATTTATTCAGTTCTCTTTTCAGGGACTGCCCTTAGCTCTTCTCCCCATCTGGCCCATTCTCTCAGACCCTGTTCAGACCCACCAATTTCTCCTGGCAACTCCTGCTGGAAGTGCTTATTCTTTCCTGGGGACTGATATAATAGCACTACCTTGTGCTATCATTTGACTGTGGCTGGATGTCCATAGTTATCCCTTAATGTGGCTACGCCTTAGCTTCCTAATGAGACTAAAAATCCTAACTCCATGTTTTTTGTTTGCATTTTTATACATGTTTTTGAGTGGAAGAGGGACAAGAACAAATAAAATGAACAAGAAAAGCAAATTCTTCTAAAGCCAACAACCGTGACTTACAAAACTTTGTGACGTTTTTCTTTCTTTCTTTTTTTTGAGACAGAGTCTCGCTCTGTTGCCCAGGCTGGAGTGCAGTGGCACTATTTTGGCTCACTGCAACCTCTGCCTCGTGGGTTAAAGCAGTTCTCCTGCCTCAGCCTCCCGAGTAGCTGGGACTACAGGCATCCACAACCATGCCCGGCTAATTTTGTATTTTTAGTGGAGACGAGATTTCACCATATTGGTCAGGCTGGTCTCAAACTCCTGGCCTCAGGTGATCCATGTGGCTAGTGGCTACTGTATTGTACAGGGAGGCTCTGGAGTCCTCCAGTAGAGCCTTATATCATCGTTTGAAAGACCACTTTTCGTTGTTAAACACGGTTAAATCCTTAGTATCTTGTACATCTGTATCCTTGTGATGCAGAGGACTTTGACTTAAGGTTTAGAATTTTACTGAAATGGTGTCTCTGGGCATCTTCTTATTATCGGAGTGCCCTTGGCTGAGGGGAATGAGCATTTACCTCCACAGGTTGGGGAAGCATGGCTCCAAAGTGACGCTCTGCAACCAGAATTGAAAAGCCATGCACAGTTTCATTCGACTGTATTCATGCGTGTTTTAAAATGAAAATAACGTTAAATAAAGGCTAGTCAAATTCCTTAGGACTTCGTCTCCCCACCACACCTTCATCCTTTCTCCATCTGTTTCCCCTTCAAGATAAAGAAAACAGTTTCAGTGCACTCCAGGATGATGCACCGTCTCTTTTTGTCACCGTTCCTTTGGTAGGAGATTCTTATTTGAGAAGCATTGATGGAAGAGGCAAACTGCAGCATGTGAACCACACAGCAAGTGCAGATGACATGTGGGCTTCTTATAGGATATACAGAGAAAGAAAAATAATACCGTGGATGCTAGCTTTTGTTTTTCCTTTAGTATTGAAATTTGATTGCTTGCAATTTATTACACGCCTATATGTACTGACTCCCTTCCTTCCCTGCATTGTAGTGTTATGCTGGATTGGACAGCTGGACTCACGTGTGCACCGTCTTGCTGGGTGTAGTTATGTTTGGGATTCATAATTTGACCAGTGGTGAATCCAGGGATGTAGTGGAATCTATGTCTTACTTTAATGGAATTCAACACTGGGTCTCTTGTTCTTCATTGCTCCAGGTGAGCTTATATAGATAGTGGATTTAGCCTCTAATTTTTTCCCTTAGAGTAGGGGAAAAGAATTTTTAATGATTTTCCTGATAATGGTAATATAGCGATATCCAGTACAGTACCATTAAGATGAAGCAAATGGCTGATTTTCACTCTCGGTAGCATTGCTTTGTATATGCAATCCAGTAATTTGAATGTTGATTTTATTTCCCATCCAAATGCATTCATTTATAACTTTTCACATTTAATAGTAACATTTTGCTTTAGATACTAATAGTGAATTGCCTAAAGAAAAACTAGAGTTATGAATATAATAGGATTACAAACAATTCTGAGATTTATTTCCTTTCTTCTTCCTTTCCTTCTCCTTCTCCTCCTCTCTTCCTCCCCCAACCCCATCTCCTCTTCTTCTTTTGTGGGAATTGCGTATCTTTTATAACTCTTTGAAAATGAAAACAAATTAAAAGCTCCTGTGGAGGTTCAGTGAAAATGTCTGAACTGAATTCTAGGCAAGTCAATACATTCAGGCTAGGTGTCCTACAGGATTAAGTAATGATTCCTTTTCTTTCTTCATACAATGGCTAATGGCTTTTCTTACAAGTGAATAATACATAAGCAAGGCGGCAGAATCATATTTTTACAATTAACTAGTTGCCACAGTTTCTGCTTTTCTCTGCTTTGTTATTCCTTATTCTGGGCTGTCCAGTGTGCAGCCATCCTTCCGTGCTGCTCCCTCCTCCCGCGCCAAGGTGAAGGACTTCCTCTGCAAACCTCTCAGGCTGTTACTGCTTTTTATTTTGTTTCCCGTGAGGACCACTTTATGGTTTTTGAGTGGAAGAGGGACAAGAACAAATAAAATGAACAGAAAAGCAGATTCTTCTAAAATTCTTGGAATTTAAGTTCTTATTGAGGATTTCAAATATTTAGATGCTTTAGTAGATTTTATTTTCCTTTAAAAGAATGATTCCAATTTTGAATGCAGCTCTTTGGTCACTGTCATAATTCTAAGTGACCGATTGCAGTTGAGAAAAAGCCACTATCAATTCAAATTTTGTGGAGAGCATTTTTTAAAAGAACTAAGCTGACACAGACTCCCATCTCCCATCCCCAAAGTCTCCCTGAGTTCCAGTTGGCAAAGAGAATGAATATCTCTAGTTATCATGATGAAGATATTGGGTCACATTTATGACATAGGGCTGTATTTAAATGATAATAGAGGTGTATGATCATCTGACCTTCTTTGTAATGCTAGTCATACTTGTAGCTTTTATTGATTTTGAACCCTTGGTTGGGAACAACTCCAAATGATAGCATTATTGTTATGGCATAGTGTGATCTTGCCTTGAGGCTGCTCTGCAGGGATCACAGTAGAGGGCCAGGTGGCCAAGGTACCCTTTTTCACTGGTCTCACATGTTGCCTGTGGTAGTGGATTAGCTCTGTAATTGCTCCTCAGTGCTATCACCTGTACTGGATACTGGAGAAATAAAACACACGACTGAGATCCTTTATCTCTATGGCATGTGGTTATTCTGGTGTCTGATTTTGATTGTGAAATATCTATGATCTCTACAAACTGGAGGGTGGGCACAAAATGTAAACATGTGGTCCATTTTGGAGATTCTTTGCATGCACTGTTCCTGGTTAAAATGTGATTATCCTATTACAGAATGTTAGTAATTTTAATTAGACAAGTGTTTGAGTTGAAAGGAGTCAGTTTCAATGGATAGTTTAATATACATATTTAGTATTAAAGACCGCAGTCTCCCTTTTGCATCAAGACTTATAGGTGAGAAACTTGGGATTGATCCAACGGGATATACCAAATTACTCAGGTCACCTTGGAGGAAGGGACACTGGAGATAAGATGTTCGTGGAAGTCTGAAATTACATTCTTGTGGTTATCTGTTGCGGTCCAGGTGCCCTGAGCTCCTGGCATGCTGGCCTCTTTCACATAGTGTGCCACTTGACGTGTTGGTAACTGACACTCTCAAGAGGAGATCCTGTGGAAGGCAATACTAGCAAAAATGCTTCCAAGAATCTTTTAAGGGCAGATGGTGGAAACTGCATTAGGGCTAAAGATACGGGAAATTCACAGTGAAACTTGAGCATGTGTATTTATTGTTAGGATAGCAGGAGACATGTAGAGAGCTCTTTTCTCTTTAATTAAAATTAATCTGTTAATGCAGTTTTTAAAAAAATTAATATGTACCTTTAGGAGAGAGTTGTACAAAAACTTGCTATCACAAATCTATTACTTGTTTTCTGTTTGGATGTGTAGTGTGGTGGCTGTTACAGAGTGACATCTAGTGTTTGATGTGGTTTGTGACACTGTACAAGTTGGAAGGGTCTGGCTTGAAGCCTTTATGCACTGGCTCAGCCTGCAGGCCTTGGGCACTTGCCGAATGAATTTGACAGGTTGGCCAGTCCCAAGCCAACCTGCAGGTGTACGATGCCTTCTAATTGTGCTGAGGCAGGAGTTTAAATCCTCTAAATTTATGGGGTGGTGGGAACCAAGTAGTGGTATCTCACTGGGGTTTTGTTACTCTGTACTCATCACATATGTAGAAACTGTCTGGGAGTGATTTTTTCCCCTAAAAAATGGTATAAAACAGATGGCCAACTAATGCTAGTACCAAAACTGAAGAGATCGGAAAAATGCAGTAGTTTTCAGGCAGAAAAGGGAAACTTGCATGAAACGAAGAATAGCATGGCAGATTTGGTTGTGACTGAGATCTCCTGTGTAAGATACTTTTGTGAAAAGAAGACTCCTTTTGAATCTGTTTTAGTGAATGCTTTATTTGAGGCAAACCCCACATATTATGAGTAGAATTATATGCTACTAATTTGTGGATTTGTAAAGGTCACTGAATGTTCGTTCTGTTATTTAAAAAATGAGGAGTTCAGTGCAGTGTGATTTTTTTCTTTAAAAAGAGATTAGACCTTTGCATGATCCTAAGCAAAGTGAAAAAATAACCTTGAAATCTATTAAGTGCCCGCCTTTGCAGTTTTTGAAGGTTGCTTTTTTTGTACCTAGTAAAAACATCTTGCATATCACATTTTAGTACTTAATATGGTAGTCCCCCTTATCTGCAGTGTCAACTTCTGAGGTTTTGGTTACTTGTGGTCAATCAGGGTCCAGAAACATTAAATGGAAAATTAAAGAAATAAACCATTCATAAGTTTTAAATTGCATGCCATTCTGAGTTGTGTGGTGAAATCTCTCACCGTCCTGCTCCATTCTGCCTGGGATATGAATCATTCTTTTGTCCAGTGGATCCATGCTGTAGAGGCTAGCTCTCCATCAGTCACTTAGTAGTGGTCCTGGTTATCAGATAAGCTGTTGTGGTATCACAGTGCTTGTGTTCAAGTAACTCTTATTTTACTCAGTAATGGCTCCAGGCCGGGCGTGGTGGTTCATGCCTGTAATCCCAGCGCTGTAGGAGGTTGAGGCAGGTGGATTGCTTGAGGCCAGGAGGTTGAGGACAGCCTGGCCAACGTGGTGAAACCTCGTTTGTACTAAAAATACAAAAATTATCTTGGTGTTGTGGTGCACTCCTGTAATCCCAGCTACTCAGGAGGCTGGGGCTCGAGAATCACTTGAACTCGGGAGGCAGAGATGGCAGTGAGCTGAGATCGCGCCACTGTGCTCCAGCCAGGGCGACTGAGTGAGACTCTGTCTCAAAATAATAATAATAATAATAATAATAATAATAATAAAAATAATGGCTCCAAAACACAAGAGTAGTGATGCTGGCAATCAGATATGCCAAGGAGAAGCTGTACAGTGCTTCCATTAAGTGAAAAGGTGAAAGTTCTTGAATTAATAAGAAAGAAAAAAACTATATGCTGAGGTTGCTAAGATATCTACAGTGAGAATGAATCTTCTATGAAATTGTGAAGAAGGAAAAAGAAATTTATGCATAGTGTATATAGAGTTTGGTACTATCTGTGGTTTCAGGCATCCCTTGGGAGTCTTGAAACATATCCCCCTAGGATAAGGGAGGACTACTGCAAAAAACATCAGTCCGTCTGTTTATTTTGTTCAGTACTGATAGTATTTTTCTGATATTACTGATGGCTATATATCTGATAGTACCGATAGCCATTCTGTGGCTCCGTATATTTTGTGCTGGTGCTCTTTGATACTATCTTCTGCCTACTACCTAAGACTTTGTTCAGAGCCTCAGTTTCCCCACCATTGGAGTGTCCTGCTAAGTAGTCTTTTGATCTGTGATCTTCTACCCCTTCTCTCTCCCTCACTCACCTCAGATGCTGTCTGTGTCATGTAATTTCGATTCTCATTGCCTTTAGGACAAAAGTCACACTCTCCAGTACAGCCTTCAGAACGTTCTTCATCTGGTCTGTGCCTCCTTCTCTATTACCTGTTTTGTGCCCTCACTGGCAGCCTCTTACAGGTCCCCAAACAAGCAGGAAGGATTTTTATTTTTTGCTGCTGTTTGGTCTGCCTGGAATGCTCTTCTTTGCCTGACTCACCCCTATTGTCCTTCAAGATTCAGTTCAAGGGTATTCTCCCTTTGGAAATATGCCTTGTCTGTCTTCATTTCCTTGTGCATGTACTCACATCCCTGATTTTCTCACCTTTTCCCTCTTAGGGCTCTAGATTTTAGAGCAGGAATGGTGTCTTTTATGTATCTCTGATCCCTCACATGGTACCTGGCACAGAATGGGCACTTAATAGGAATATTTTTTAATGAATTAAATAAATGTTTGATTAAGAGGATATTTAATTACCTGCAGTACTACCAGTTCAGCTGCCTGTATCTTAGTGATTAACAATACTTGGTGATAATTTCATTATATAAGTCATTTTTGCTTTTATTTTTATTGATTTCTTTCTTAACAAAACTTTTTTTTTCAATTTTTTGAGTTTAAAACTTAGTTCTTGTATTACAGGAAATTCAGGTCTATGGATTTGTCTCTCATTTCAGCTTTGACCAATTTTTGTTATATGTGAATCACAATGTTGATTATTTTTCGTTTATAATCAGTTTTTTTAACTTGAGTGTTAAAATTCACAAATAATTGAGAATTACTTTTTTTTTTAACTTGACTGTTTAAAATCTACAAGTAATTGAGAATTTCTTAGCTTAAACTCTTGATGGTGGACTTCTAGTGTATTGAGTTTGCTTGTGACCTATGTAAAACTTACTTTGAGGGATTTCTTTACGTGGCTTAGAAAAATAACTTCGTAAATGTTTCATAAATGTTGGATTCTGTGAAGTTCAGTATTTGATATATAGCTGTTAAACCAGTCTTGCTATAACTATATTCAAGTCTTCTGTATTATACTGTATTGCCTATTTTATTTCTCAAAGATAGTGTGTGTTAATATCTCCCATTTAAAAAGTGTTTTTCCCCTTTAGTTTCTGAAAGTTGTTTTAATGGAGTATGTCTCCATTGTTTTATTTCCATGCTATGTTATTTGTTGCATAAAGATTCATAAGTATTATAGGTATATTATAAATTGCATATTTAACCTATTTGAAATAATTCCCTTTGTCCTGTTAATACTTTTTCACTTGATACTAATACTGCTTTGTGTATGTGTGTGTGTGTGTGTGTGTACGTGAGCCTCTTTTTCTGTATTTTATTGTCAGTCTTTCTGTGTTTGAAAGCTGGGTCTGATGGACTTGGTCTTTGATAGGAGAATTTAACCTGCTTATACTAACTACTTTTTTGTGTGTGATAACCAGTACACATCTGTGTTTTCTGATGCCCATTGTACTTGGTTTTAGCTTTTCTTCTAACTTTGTTTTTGGGGGAGAGGTCACTGATTTTGGCTTTATGGAATATGCTTTGTAATTTGGAAGGTACACTTTCTGTTTTCATTCCAATAACTATCTTTAACAATAACGTTTGCATTGTTTTTCTTCTAATATCAAGAATAAAGCAGACTGGGCACGGTAGCTCACTCCTGTAATCCCAGCACTTTGGGAGGCTGAGGCGGGCGGATCATGAGGTCAGGAGATCAAGACCATCCTGGCTAACATGGTGAAACCCCTTCTCTACCAAAAATACAAAAAATTAGCCAGGTGTGGTGGCGGGTGCCTGTAGTCCCAGCTACTCAGGAGGCTGAGGCAGGAGAATGGCATGAACCCGGGAGGCAGAGTTTGCAGTGAGCCGAGATCGTGCCACTGCACTCCAGCCTGGGCGATAGAGTGAGACTCCATCTCAAAAAAAAAGAATAAAGCAGTATTTCTCCCAGGCACAGTGGTTCACACCTATAACCCTAGCACTTTGGGAGGCCAAGGTGGGCAGATTACTTCAGGCCAAGAGTTCAAGACCAGCCTAACGAACATGGAGAAATCCCGTCTCTACTAAAAAATATAAAAATTAGCTGGGTGTGGTGGCACACACCTGTAATCCCAGCTACTCAGGAGGCTGAGACACAAGAATCGCTTGAGCCTGGGTGGTGGAGGTTGCAGTGAGCTGAGATTGCGCCCTTGCTCTCCAGCCTGGGTGACAGGGAGGCTCTGTCTCAAAAAAATAAATAAATAAAGCAAGATTCGATGATAGCCCCATAATTTTACTTTAATTCCGTATGTCTTTTGTACTTCTTCTCAACTATTTTAAGCAGTTTGTACCCAGATTATTATTAATTTTGTATTATTTTTCCCTCTTTAGTAGTTTATTGTAATGTTACCTATTAGAGTATTCTTTTCTTTTTTACACGTTTAAACAGGACTAATACCTCAATAATTTCAAGAAAATGACAAACCCTGCGTTTGATTCTGCTTAGCGATCAACTGTACAGCACATAGGAGGTACATAGTAACCTTTGTTCAGCAAGAGTGGTGTTAGTTGTAGACAGATTCTTGGGGTACACAAACCAAGTCACCTGGGAGGGAGATGATACATAGTCTAGGCTCTCTGTACTGTCAGTACCCACAAAAGCAGTTAATAGAGATTTCATTTTCCTTCAGAACACAGGAAAAAAATATTTTATGCATGATCAGGAGCACAGCCAAAACCCTAGTGGGAGATTCTTAAATACAAACTTTCAAACTTTACTTTTCACTTTACTGTCAAACTTCATGAGGATAGACGCCATGTACTATAAGCTTTTGTATTCTCCATGACACTTTGAACTTAATAGGGACTGCATAAATTATCTACTTAAATTAAAAAAAAAAGTCCTGTACTTTTATATTACGCTTTTCCGATCAACTCTGCAATTCTCATATTTGTTGATACCTACACGTTAACTAGGGATGTCTAGGTAGAAACCTAAGAATGAACAAATCTGATCGCTGAGACTCAGGTCAGTCAACTAAGGAAACTAGAATTTTAAATAGGTTACCAGGAAGGTAAATAAACATCATGATATAAATACAGGCATGAATGAACTATCAGGGCTCCATTAAATCACTAAGAACTCACAGAGGCAAAGCTTTCAATCTGTTTGATAGTCTTTTTTTTTTTTCAAGACAGAGTCTCGCTCTGTTGCCCATGCTGGAGTGTGGTAGCACAATATCGGCTTACTGCAGCCTCCACCTCCCAGGCTCAAGTGAGAGTAGCTGGAATTACACACATGTGCGCCACCACCGTCCCTGGGTAATTTTTGTAGTTTTAATAGAGACTGGGTTTCACCGTATTGGCCAGGCTAGTCTCAAACTCCTGGCCTCAAAGTGATCTGCCCACCTCAGCCTCCCAAAGTGCTGGGATTACAGGCATGAGCCACCACACGCAGCCCATTTGTTTGATATTCTGTTTGTAGCTCTGTGCGCTGGTGGGATGGCTAGGGGTTCTCCTGAAATACCAGAAAGTGTAGTTGTACTGTAGGGGATACTCTGCTGGTCCAGGAACAACAGCTTTCCTCTTGCTGCTGCTCTGATTCTTGTCTTGTTCTGTTTTTTCCTTCTCTCCAACTTTCTGTGTGCTGTTTTCTTCATTCATGGGGACATGGTCCCCAGTGTCATCATCTTTCAAGGTATAGAACTTGTTCATCCTCTTGCTGCTGCTGTTGCCATTCAAATTATTTTATTATTTTTAGGATGTTGTCTTATGTTAGTTGTTTTAGGAATATACTTTTTTTTTATAGTCATATTAACTCCAATTATGTAAATATAGCTCACTGTCACAGTGTTTATAACCCCACACCCTTGTTTTTGGATTATTTTGATTAATCTGTATATTTTCTGGAATATGAATTGTGTAGGATATATTGAAGAAGGGAGGTATGTGGCTGATAGACTTTCAGTTCTAGAATAACTTTCTTTTAACTTTAAACATATAGCAGGTCCTTAAATAACATTTTGTTATGATGTTAATGAGAAAGTGTTCAAGGCAAATATTCTGTCTTCATGAAAGAGTTGAACATTGTGGTAAGAGACAAGTGGCCAGGCCTAAGACAGCAAATGATCAAGTTCCCCTCTCTATAGGTCTCCCTGGAAGCATCTATGCAGCTGGGCTCCTATGCACATGGGTCCTTCTGAAATCAGACTATACTTGTAACACAGGCATTCACAGAATGTTTTCTTTAAACTGAACTGTCCAGTTCTCATCGTAAGTTTTCTGCATATTTGTTATTCAAAATATCAAGTAACTAAGACCTCTTTTCTTTTAAACCAAATCTTTTGTTTTCTCCTTGGTCAGCATTTTCTTTACCCAGAGCTCTTCTGTCCTGTAGCTAGTTTGGAGAAGGATTGCTCCCCACACTCTGCTTTCAGATGTAACATGTGAGTTGGTCATTGTTGTAGTTGATTACCTTCCCATGAGTTAGTGTGTAGTATTTTCTTCATTCTTCACTGTCCTAGCTTTCTACGTGGAATTGAAATCAAGTGTGAATCCACTGGGGCATATTGCAGTCATCTGATAATAATTAAAAAATATTTCCCACACAAATCAAAAGAAGGCCAGCAGTTATAAAGCAGACTGTAGCATCTTATGTAGAGTCCAACTTACATTTCACATTATTCCTGGTCATGCAGTAGGTTCTGAAGAAAAAAGAACTATGGATAATCAGTTAAAAGAATGACAGATTCCCTGATGTGTTGATCAGTAGTAATACCTAATTTCGATTTCGAGTGTACTATAATGGATTACCATATAGATGCAGCTGAGCACTGAGCATTAAATAGAGCCATGTGTTTTTCAGAAAAGTAATATTTATTCACACTGTGTGGCTTTCTTGATTTTTTTTTTTATTTTACTCTCCAGTGAAACTACAAACAAGATGTCAATAGCTTATGTGGCATTCACAGCAGTATAGCTTAGAATATTGGCTGCAGTAGAAGAAATGCCAGATTGTATTTGCCCCAGTAAATGTAGGCTTCATCTAGGGCTTTCTGAGGGACAGGCTTAGCATTTGGACATAGATAGTTGTGCTGAGCTTTATTTTTGTTGACCTCATGGACTTTAAACAATGGCTCTTGCAATATTTGGGTACAAGAAGAAGCATCAGTGTGCGTAATGTTTCAGCCTTTGAATTGTTGTATAAGATTTTATCCATTTGGGAATATTCTTAGTAACTCAGATATTGGGCATGCATTTCATATCCAAACCTTTTTGAGTGTTTTTAAAGTCCATCCATTCTGTGAATCTGAAAACTTACCCCGAAGTGGTGATAATGATAGGCCAGACCTCAGAATAAGTTGGAAATTACTTTTGTGGCAGAGACAGTATCCAAGCATGTAGATACACATCGTCTTGCTGCATTCTGTGTTTTTCTTTGTTGTGTACTAACAAAAGAAAACGAAATCAAGAAGACCAATATGTATTTTGGAAAACTAAAAAGCATGATTTTCACTGCCAAATTAGTTTCCTGACTAAATTAAAGATCTGAAGAACAGTGGGTATGTCAAGCATTCATCTAATCTAAGATCTATTCTGAATCTTTACTTTTCTCAGCATTTCCTATATGAAATGTTTAAATTAAGTGGCAAGATGGGATCAGAATATGATCCTGGGATGTAGCTGGGCTGCCAGGTCCCTTAAAGGAGAATGCGTGAGATAATAGGACACCAAGTTACTGCTGTGCCATTTGCCCAGGCAGAGTGAATGCATGGAAGGAAGCACAGAAGGGATGGGGAGAGCTCAGTGGGACCAGGCTTCCATCAACGTGAGGTAGGAGCCAGCTGTTGAGAAACTGCCAGTAGAGAGGCCATGTCTCTCAAGTAGGGGGCCCATCTCTTAGAACTTCAGCTTTCTAATGTGATGAGAATATTCTTATTAATAATTTGAAGATTATTGTGGCACACATAGAGATGGGCTGTACACATTCCCCTTCAAGAAACAATGTGCTGCCCAGCTACAAGGGTGGCGTTAGCGGATGGCTTCCAGCTCTTCAGACCTTCGACTTTCCATTCTTGGTCATACTCTTTGCATCATGGCCCCAGGCGAGTAACTGCCAGAGGCAGTAGTACAAGGGCCTTGCCATTTCTGGTCACACTGGGCTCCTTTCATCTTTGCTCCGGAGCTTCCACTAGGTTGGCAGAGATTCGTCAACTCTGCCTCATGGTCTGAGGCTCCCATGTCCAATCTTGCTGCCATCTTTTCTCTTTCACAGGTGTTAGTCCTCAGTAGACCATTTGTACTCCTAACTCCTCCATTGCAGCATGTTTTCCGGAAAACTCACCTTGCCATTATCATTAATTTTTTTTTTTTTTTATCAAAGAGACCAAATTGGGGTCTATAGTAAATTTTTCTTTTAAGAGAAAGTTTGAGTTAAAGAACCAGAGGATCTAACTTAGATGCAGGTGCAGGCTTGTCTTCATCTCTTGAGTCTGGTGATCCCCAGGCCATCTCCAGATTATGTCTATTTGTGGCCCTAGAGTTGCTCATTTGGCCTGGCAGCCTAACTCCTGGGACCCTCGTTCTTATTCTCAGTTCCAGAGTCTTTGCATTTCTTGTTCTAACCTCTTTGCTTGTGATTTTTTCCTGTGGGTTGTAACCCAGCTCTGTGGGTTCTTGATCCTATGTGCTCATGGGGATATTTGAGTTTAGGTTCTGTTGGTAAGACAGTGCTCATGTGGGTTCTTATTAAGATATTCTGTAGAGAGCTGTTTTACTTATTCTGATTCCCTTTTAATGTCATGTAACTTGACATAACAACCCAGTTTTTATATTTAGCTACTTTTTTGTGTTATTCATCTAAAATTAATGTTAGAGCATATTGCAAGGGGAAGACTTATTTTGATTTTTTCCCCCTGAAACAGCCAGTTTACTTCTGTACAATTTATAAATGGATCTGTTATGCCTGGCATTTGGTGTCTGGCTTACAAAGGTTGTATGTTCTCAAGGCAAGAGATTAACACTGAACTCACTTGATTTAATATTGAAATCATTTTGTTATGTGACGTTAATTTTACCACATTTTCTAATATGTTTAACTTTTTAGAACTAGTTGTGCATATAAATACTCTTAAATATTTCTAATCTTTATAATAAATAAGCATACAGATAGCTGGCATATCAACGATTTCTCCTTGGATTCGAGCACATTAGCCTCTGGTTTCTGCTTTACCTTCATTTTACCTTCTTAGGAGAGCTCCCTCAGCTCACAGATACCTCCAGAGCTTCATCGTGTCTTATTTTAAACTCTCTCAAAAGAGAGCTCTCATATGCACACAGCTTCAGCCGCTGCTCGTACCTGTTACCATCCAAATCCTGCCTCTGTACTCCAGACCCATTTACACATTTGCCTAGAAGAACATCTCCAGTAAGGTCATCCATTGACACCTCAAAATGGCAGGATGTCCAGAATCAAACTTGACAGCTTATTTGCCTCGGGTCTAAGATTGGATCTGGATTTGATCTCTTGGATAAAAGTGTTGCCATCTACTAAGCCACTGGGAGCCATGGAGACCTCCATTTACTACAGCCCCTCTACCCACTTATCCTGACAATTTTATCTCCTGCATATCAGTATTATATGTTCTCTTTACCTGGTCGACCTTGGTCCAGGCCTTCTTATTTCTCCTCTGAAATGCTACCATTGCCTCTCTTCAGTGATTGTGTCTGCCTCCCCTCTCAGCTGCCTCCAGTTCGCCTCCAGCTGGAACCCATTTAGGGACCACACTGCTCCCATGAGGACATTAAGCCCCCAGGCTTGCCTGCCTCTCCAGGCCCATCTCCTCCCCTTCTCCCTGCCTACCAGCCAAACTGACCCTCCTGCTGCTGTGGTTCCTGTAAGGCACCAACCTGTCTTTGCCTTCTAGCATTCTCCCATGGTCTTTCTTCTGTCCCTATCCACTAGGCTAATTTAATTCATCTTCTAAGTCTCAGCTCAAGTGTCCTCATTTCCAGGAAGCATTCCATGAAGCCCCTGCTGAGGTGAAGCTCTTTCCCCCTTACTTCTGTAATGTTTCCTGCAAACGTCTGTCAGGGTTTTTTTGTTTTTTGTTTTTTTTTGCTAAATGATACTCTTTTCTTTATCATCTCTCTTGCCCACTATTCATGAAATCTTGGAAGGATTACATATTTTATTTATATTTATTTTATTTTTCAAGAATGAAGTCTTGTCTGGTGTGTAGGGATTTTTCACTCAGTGGGATTTGGAATGTGTGTGGGTGTGTTTGAGTGTTTGTCAGAATTATCATGTAGTAACATTATATATGAGATACCTTTCAGAATTATGGGCTTGAAAGATAAGGTGACTTGAATAGATTTTCTCAAAAGAATACGTACATATATTTGGCCAACAAGTTTATGAAAAAATGTTTGACATCACTAATCATCAGGAAAATGCAAATTAAGATCACAGTGATATATCATCTCACACCTGTTAGAATTACTGTTATCAAAAAGATGACGGGTAACAAGTGTTGGCGAGGGTGTAGAGACAAGAAAACGCTGGTATACTGTTGGTGGGAGTGTAAATTAGTGCGGCCATTGTGGAGAATAGTATGGAAGTTCCTCAAAAAAACTAGAAATGAAATTGCCATACGCCCCAGCAATCCCATTTCTGGCTTTATGTCCCAAGGAATTGAAATCAGTATGCAGAAGAGATATCTGCACTTCCATGTTTATTGCAGCATTATTCACAGTAGTTGAGATATAGAAACAACCTAAGTGTCCATCAGTGAATGAATCGATATAGAAAATGTGGTATGAATACACAGTGAAATACTATTCAGCCTCATAAAAGGAAATGCTGTGATTTGTGACAACATGGTTGAACCTGGAGGACATTGTTGCCAAGTCAAATAAGCCAGGCACAGAAAGTTACTGCATAGGGCTGGGCATGGTGGCTCATGCCTGTAATCCAAGCACTTTGGGAGGCTGAGGTGGGTGAATCACCCGAGGTCAGGAGTTTGAGACCAGCCTGGCCAACATGGTGAAACCCCTGTCTCTACTAAAAATGCAAACATTAGCTGGGCATAGTGGCAGGCACCTGTAATCCCAGCTACTTTGGAGACTCAGGCAGGAGAATCACTTGAACCATGGAGACGGAGGTTGCAGTGAGCTGAAATCACACCAGTGTGCTCCAGCCTGGGCGACAGAGTGAGACTTTGTCTCAAAGGAAAAAAAGAGTGCCTGATCTCATGTATATGGAATCTACAAAAGTCAAATTTGTAAAAGTTTGGGGATATTCTTAACTATAATTCTAAAACTTATTAGTTTTTTTGGCCATTAATTTCATGAAATTCTTGCCACTGATTTCATTTTCTTGTCTCACTGAGTTGTTTACAGTCTCATTCTCTTTGTTTTCACTTTTCTTCCCAATCCTGTTCTTTGTCCAGAGACTAATAGTGATCATAATGAAAATGGGAAGGCGATGGTGAAAAAGAAGAAACCTGGGGAATCTGTCATTTGGGAAATTATTATTTTAATATTTAAGAAATAGTTAATTAAGATAAAAATAGCATTTTAGGTTTTTTTCTTGTTTTCTTTTGGAGGGAATTAAATTTGGGACAGTAATCTCTTTAAAACATTCAGGTAAGCAAGCTTGCCTGGGGCAAGTGAAAGAAACGATCCCATAGGAATACAGCATAAAGTGCAATATGTATGTTATTATAAATAGTTTCCTTTCCCTCTTCTAGAACTTATCTATAGTGAGTAATATGGGCCTGTCATGAAAATGTGTAATTTCATTTGTTGTTTATTTTCTTTATATCTTTTTTTAATAGAAAATACTGCAGTTTCTACCTGAACGAATTTTCTTTCGATGGCATTACCAGAGTATAGGTAAGAACAATTAAAAATTTTTTAGTAATATGAATTTCTTCCAGTTGAATTTTCAGTAATTTTTATATAATTGATATCATCAAGGTAGCTTATAGAAAGGAATATTAATAAGGGCATGGTATTATGGTAATGAAAACCAAGACAAGTTCAACCCTGACTCTGGAGATAAATATGTCTATCTCTTCCTCTGTGTGCTCCTTAAGAGTGTAGTTCATAGGCCAGCAGCATAAGCCTCGCCCAGAAGCTTGTTAGAGATGCAGAATCTCAGGCCCCAGCCAGACCTCCTGAATCACGGTAGTGTGTATTTTTTTTTTTTTTTTTTTTTGAGATGGAGTCTTGTTCTGTTGCCCGGGCTGGAGTGCAGTGGCGCGATCTCAGCTTATGGCAACCTCTGCCTCCTGGGTTCAAGTGATTCTCCTGCCTCAGCCTCCCGAGTAGCTGGGATTACAGGCGTGCACCACCATGCCTGGCTTTTTTTTTTTTTTTGTATTTTTAGTAGAGATGGGTTTCACCATGTTGGCCAGGCTGGTCTTGAACTCCTGGCCTTAAGCGATCCACCCGCCTCCGCTTCCCAAAGTGCTGGGATTACAGGTGTAAGCCACCATGCCCAGCCAAGAGAATTCTTGTTCTTTAAGCCTGTATCATTGACTGAAAATTATTCTCTTTGAATGCTTTACGATGTGGCATTGAGAGGAAACTTGAAATAAAGCAAGTTACTACGGCTGCCTTTTCTGTCCAGTTTTTAACATCTAACATCTCATCTCACTTGAATATACACAGCACAGCTGGAGGAATTCTGTGAAATCAATTGTGAATTCTGCCTTCTGTTTTAAGCAGTGTCTCCTTCAATCTCCTGCCATACAAGAGTCTAGCATTTCCTACAAGTTTTCTTACTTACCAGATGTTTGTATTTGTGGAGAGTGTGACCTTATGATGGAATCTAACTCTGTTTGATCATTCATTCATTCAAATATTTATTGAGGGAGAGACATTTGTGTGCAAAGTTCTGGAACAGAAACTAAGAATATATCACCATTCTTGTATTGTATAGGCCTTTTGCTCAGTCAGGGAATATATGAGAAAAAATAATTACAGCAAAATTGCCTCTATGAAAGAAGTATGATGATAGCGAAAAAGAAAAGTTGAATAATTCTGTTCAGAGGAATTGAGGAAGGCTTCAAGAGAGGTAACTTTGATCTGAGCCTTGAAAGATGAACAGGTGCAGCGTGGAAAGGGTTTTCTGAGTGGGAGATCAATATGTACAAAGTTGTGGAACCTGAAAGAATGCAGCATGGTTAGTGGATATTCCAAAATTCCAAATCCTAAATTTCATTTAGGATTATTTATGTGAAAATGGAATTGACTCTTATAGAAACTAAATTATTTGAAGTTATATGTTCTTAATTTAAATAAAGTATATATGTCAATTGAACCAAATGTATAAATCATTAAGATAGTGCCTTTATCTTTAACTATTTCAAATACACAAATAAAGTTTTCCTTTAGATTTTAGAGAGTTGTCCATCGCATTTCTGCTTAATTGAGACTTTCAGCTTGTGTTTTTAAATTAAAGTGAAAATAAAAATTTAAATGTAAGATGTAATCTAAAGAGACATCATGGGGATTTGTGGTGCTCTGTGGTACCATAGGAATGGCTGACAATGAGAAATAACTGCATGCAGTATTTTTTATCTGTGCTACATATAATCCTTCTTCAATTTTGTTTATATCATTTGTATGAAAACTATGCTCATTTTCTTTAGATAGCACTTTAGAATGTCTGAAGATTAGTAGGCTCTTCTCAGCATGAATAAATTTATTGGGACTATGTGTGAAAGTTAATTTGCATTTGTGTTGTGAAACTTTATGTGTCTAGTAGGCAGTGTGTAGTATTATTTTAATTCTGCCTAATACCACATAAACTGGTTAAAATTGCTGGTACAAGTAGCTTTTTACCCAGTTTGGCAGCATCTTAGCAAGAACAATGACTGGAGACCTCAGACTCCTCAGTTGAGACTGCCAAATACTGAGTTTCCTGAGCCATCTAATAGCAGTATGTGTTGTTTATCTGGTGTGCAGAACAAGTTGTTGCTATAAAGTGGTCAGAATGAATAGTATTTCAGAATGCTGAAATATGAGCATTTGCATGTAAAATTATGCATGTTTATTACTGATGCTTATATACTTAGAGTCAAACAGGCTCTTTTCAGACAAATAATTTTTGCATGATAATCATATTGGGTGGAAATGGGTGTTGACACAGGTCCACATCTCCTATACAGTGATCTTTACTAGATGTGCTTTGGAATCAGGCATTTTCAGATTTTAGAATGGCAATGTGGTGCATTGATGTACAATGAAGCAAATAAGTTAGAACATCAAGACAATCTTAACATAACACTTCCAGTGGTCTGGGCAGCACCTTCTCCCCGCCACCCCAACTATGTAAGTTACTATTTCTATAGCTTAAGATAAGAATATGTACCATTAATGGAATATCTACACATAAGATAGCCTTATTTGAGGCGTTGCCAGCATATGAATTCAGATTAGGTTCTGTCCATTAATGACTTACACAGAAGAACTTCAGTTTTCCTATAATCTTTTGGATTTTGAAATGGTCCATAAGAGATTATGGATTTGTAATTATATACATATATACCTCACTGTACCTATTGAATTATTTCCAGTTTATTTGGATTTTTAAGACTGTTACCATTAGTCAGTCCAGGTCTTTACTGAGTTGTTGTAGAAACTTAGAAACTATAGGAAAATACCAGGTATCAAAGGAAAGGAATGTGCTTTAAATATGTCCTCAGCATTGGCATCCTGGACTTTTACAAAACCTCTGAGTCTTGGGCAAGGAGGGGCCTTCTCACCAGCCAGTGCCTGACATTGTAGGTAGCAATATTCCTTACCTACTAGGAAGAACACTCCTATACTAATGTCTTACTAGTTAAATGTTATTGCAGCTGGTGGGGGACAAGATATTCTGAAATGTTGGGTTAAAACCTTGAAGTCATGGTTATACACAACTGATGCAGTATGCTTCTTGTCCCACACTGCATATGACAGTGTCACTAAGCAGAGAAACTTAAAATAAGGGCAACTGCTATATTCTATGAGTCTCAAAAGCCGAGAAGGAAGAAAATAATTTGAAACATCAACCACCACAGTGCTTGAAGTCTGTTTCTTATCATGTCGTCTTATTTTTGTCTGTAGAAAACAGAGACATTCTATTTCTCTTAAAACTGCTTTTAGAGGGAAGGGATACTCTGTGGTTTCTCTTTGTTTTGGTTTTTAATGGCTGGCTCCTTGCTTTAAATCATTGAATGAGGAAACATTTGAACTCGTAAGTTTTGCAATGTGAAATGAACACGGGTTCATTATTCCAAGCATCTGGAGGTATTTCTTCAAGTGATGTTTGGAGAGCAAGATGACCAGGGAAGTGGATGGCACAATACTCACGAGCTCTGCATTGTATGCTAATATACAACTTAACTATTTGTAAAGTTCCATTACTGACTACAAAAGAAAAAAATTGTTTATCCAATTTTTTCTGAAGTCATTTTTAGGCCAGTAAATCATGGTGGGTAAAGGTGACTGCTTGACATCTCATCTCTGGGCAATAATTAGAACTGATGCAGAGTGAGGCAATGGCAAAGAATGGCACTGGCAGCAAACCGGGGATATTTGGTACAAGGGCAGGCTGTGCGTTGTCAACAGAGGACTTAAGTTATATGTGTGTTCACTTTAAGAAGGCTTACTGCTCTGGAGCCTCTAGAAAGCAAGTTTCCTATCTCATTCAGTGTGTAGTGCTATGCCTGAACTCAATAATTATTTGTCAGGTAGGTAAAAGGATGTATTTTGTATTAGAGATGTTTTATATAAAAATGTTAAGAATGAATTTTTATATAAAAAATGTTAAAAAGGTTTAAAGGGGTGGGGCTCGATTACTGGAAATTTCACATGTGTGCAATACCTCATATGTTTTTTTATGAGTCATTATTAAATCTAGTTTGTTCACCTAGGTTTTTTATATACATAGTGTAAAAACCAAAGGCCTAACTAAGCTGAAAATTTGTTTTTTACTTTTTAAGTGTATTCCAGGTTTTGTGCCTGGGACTAACCAGTGGCCCCACATTGCCTGGGATGTGAACATAGGCTCTGACCAGTCTCATTTCTCAAGGTCCCTACTGCCCACTGGGTCCTAACCTTTCCTTGGGAGCCTGAGTCTGGCAGCTTTCCCTGGTGCCCTCATTCAGACCATACCATAGCTCACTCTTCCTGAGAGAGCGGGGTTTCCCTATGCACTTCACACAGGACTCCCTCTGAAGTGCATCACAGCCAGGCTGGGTGAAATCAGGGACCCCACGTGCCTCCATGTTCACCAGGAGATGTCTGGAACTAATGCCCCTGGTAGCATGGGGGCCGACTCACTTGGTGTTTTTCCATGCCCTCTCAGGGTGCTTTTACCATTATTGCTCTGTGCTTCTTCCCCTCCCAGGCACTTCTTTGTGTTTTGCCCTCTGGGGGTCCTCTTCTTGCTTTAAACAATAGCCCTAAAGCCTCAGCCTCTTTCTTTCACCTCCCTGACCACCTGAAACCTGACTTTTGTCTGAAGCTCCTCTGTCTCCCTCAGGAGTCGGGGTGAGATCATGGTCTTTCTTTTCTCCCATGCCAATTCCAGACATTAGCCACCATCTCCTCTGTGGAAACCTCTGTCCTTTTTACATGCCACCTTCTACCTCCTGGTTGCTGCCATGTCTTTTGACCTCCTGCTCACTTGCCTTCCCCCCACATCCCCCGTGGCTTTGTTCTCTCCTAGCCCTTTTCCTTCATGCCAAGTTACCCATCAGCCCCCACCCCTAATCCTATGTGCCTCTGTGGCTTCAGACCCTGATCTCTGTCTGACCACGTCCTCCATTCTCCTGATATTTGACCCAATCACTTCCAGGTCGGCTGATCTTTTTTATGTATTTATGGGGGGTGGTTAACAATTTATACACAGTAAATTATTTATATTTAAAATGCACATTTTGATAAGTTTTGACATAGGTGTACACATACGAAATCATTACTACCATCAAGATAATGAACATAGGTACTACCCCCAAAAGTTTCCTCATCCCCCTTGGTAATCCCGCTCTCCCATCTTTTCTCACCTCATCCCTAGGCAACCTCTGATCTGCTTTTCTGGCCCTTGTAGACTAGCTTGCGTTTTCTAGAGCCTTACATAAGTAGAATCATGAAGCATGTACTCTTCTTTGTTTGGCTTTTTTCACTTGGCATAATTATTTTAGGGTTTATTTACATATTTCATGAATTAATAGTTCATTCCTTCTTATTTCTGAGTAGTACAGTATTCCATTGTGTGGATATACCGTAATTCCATAATTTATTCACTTATTGATGGTCATTTGGATTGGTTCTAGCATCTGGGGCTATTACAAATAAAGCTACTATAAATATTTATACTCAAGTCTTTGTGTGAACATATGGTTTCCTGTCTCTTGGGAGTGGAATGGCTGAACCATGTAACAGTGTATGTTTAACTACTAGACTGTTTTCCAAAGTGGTTGTACCATTTTATGTTCCTACTAGCAGCGTAAGAGTTCCACTTACTCCATGTTCTCTTCAACATTTGTTATGGTCAGTCTTTTTATTTTAATGATAGTGTTATCTCATTGACTAATAATCTTAAGCATCTTTTTATGTGCTTATTTGCTATTTCTTTGTCTTCTTTGGTGAAGTTCAAATCTATTGCCCGTTAAAAAAAATCTCCGATAGATGCCTTGGAAATATTTTCTCTCCATTTCTGGCTTGTCTTTTCATTCTCTTAATAGCGTCTTTGGAAAAGTTGAAGCTTTTAATTTTGAAGAAATCCAGTTAATCAATTTTTTCTTTTATGGATTATGCTTTTGGTGTCATGTGTAACAAATGTTTGCCTAACTCAAAGTCACAAAGATCTTCTGTGTTTTCATATAGCAGTTCTATAGTTTAGATCTTTGATCCATTTTGAGCTAATTTATGTTAATTTCAAATGTTTAGTGGAATGCTGTTTCCTCATGCTTAGTGTGGATCTTGTAGTGCCAAGAAGTTCTCTGTTCCTATTCCACTGGCCTCTTCTAGCAGGCTTGGCATACTAGCAACCAGAGGGAGTTTCCTTCTTTCTCGCTTCTTGTTTGATGCTGGTGGTGTATTGCATTGTGTGTAATTTGGTTTGAAGCGTGATATTGAGAAGGAGGTTTTAAAAAATTAAAACTACATAAGAAAAAAATTTATAATGTTAAAGTTTTAGGTTAGAAATATCTGTATGATCTCCTGGCCTTGAAAATATTATTAAAAGATTGTTAAAAGATTGTTACTTGGTCCAAGAGAAATTGTCAAATGTGACAATTCTTACCAATTTAAAGTGAGAAGCAAAGAAATAGATTTTGAAAATATCATTGATGAATTTGCTTTCTTCAGAGCCAGGAAAGTAATATAATACATTCTTTGTTATAAATAAAATATTTAAACTAATGCTATGAGTTTTAATACACCCAATTTTACATTTTTCAGCTACTTTAATGTTCTGTAAAAGAAAAAAAAATACATAGAAACATGCATACAGAAGTATACCCTTTTTCTTTTCCCTCAGGTTCCCTAAAAATTTAATATTGTTCATTATGGATTCTTTTCATTTTTAAAATGCAATTTTTAAAAACCATTGCATGAAAGTACTTATCTTGATTACTGAGTTTTTTGGTATCCCTTAAATTTTGTTCAGGGTCTACACTCTTCTCTCACTAGTCCCAACCCTGACATTTTTACTGCCTCTTCAAAAGTAGTAAGACTTACATTTAAAGGATATTTATGGTTAAAATGTAGTAAAAGCCAATAGAAATTAGAAATTCATAGAATCAGCCCAAGTAATTAGATCTTATTTACTTATTTATTCTTTCAGTTATTCCCATGGTCAATAAAGTGGCAACCAGTAGGGTTGATGAGGCATAGAAGAGGTGGGGTGGGTATAATTATAGCTTGGATAAGAAGTTTAAAAATCCACACAGGCGGCCGGGCGCGGTGGCTCAAGCCTGTATTCCCAGCACTTTGGGAGGCCGAGACGGGTGGATCACGAGGTCAGGAGATCGAGACCATCCTGACTAACACGGTGAAACCCCGTCTCTACTACAAAAACACAAAAAAACTAGCCGGGCGAGGTGGTGGGTGCCTGTAGTCCCAGCTACTCAGGAGGCTGAGGCAGGAGAATGGTGTAAACCTGGGAGGCGGAGCTTGCAGTGAGCTGAGATCCAGCCACTGCACTCCAGCCCCGGCGACAGAGCGAGACTCCATCTCCAAAAAAAAAAAAAAAAAAAAAAAAAATCCACACAGGCATGACATATATAGAGGAACTTAAAAATTAAAACAAAATGAGAAATGACTTGATAATGTTAAAGAAGAAGTATCTTTGTGAACTTAAGGCCTTAAAAAATACCTACAGAGGGCTGGGTGCAGTGGCTCACACCTGTAATCCCAGGACTTTTGGAGGCCGAGGTGGTCAGATCACCATATGGTGAAACCCCGTCTCTGCTAAAATGCAAAAAATTAGCCAGGCATGGTGGCGCATGCCTGTAGTCTCAGCTACTCAGGAGGCTGAGGAATGAGAATCACTTGAGCCCCAGAGGTGGAGGTTGCAGTGAGCTGAGATCGCACCACTGCACTCCAGCTTTGGCTACAGAGTGAGACTGCATCTCTAAACAAAACAAAACAAAACAAAACAAAACAAAACAAAACAAAACAGAAAAACCCTACAGAGGCCAAGCAAGGTTCTCAGGTACTTATCACCAGTCCTCAAGCTCTGTGCCCCCACTGCACAAGTTTTTCTTGCTGATACATATATTTTTTTAATTAGAAAAGAGTTCCTTAGAGAATAGCTGATAGCCTGTCTTGCATGAAAAATGTACTTACCACATACCAGGCACTGTTCTGTGCATTCGTATATATTAACTCGTTTAAATCTCACTGTCAGTTGTCTGATAGATACTGTTGTCACCCCATTTTACAGATGAGAAAACTCAGGCATAGTGAGATGAAGTTACTAACTTAGGTTACACAGTTAATAAATGCAGAACTTACATTTGAACCCGAGCAGTCTAGCTTCTGAATCTGGCTTATAACTCCTAAGCTGTACTGCTTCACGTGTACAAAAGAGTTTTTGAATACAACAGAATAGACTAGATCAAATACGTATGTATTAGTTTTCTGTTGCTGCTGTAACAAATTACCAGATTAATTTTAAAAAGTCTGGGACCATTGACCAATATGGGTCATATGTTCTAGGTGTCTGCATGTAATGTCCTTTCTATATGTATTTTTCTTCTCTTTGTGTAGGGAACAGTGGATATAGGCATCTGTAGGTAGTCCAAATACTTAAAAAATACCAACAGCTGGGCGCGGAGGCTCACACCTTTAATCCCAGCACTTTGGGAGGCCAAGGCAGGTGGATTGCCTGAGCTCAGGAGTTGGAGACCAGCCTGGCTAA
Organism: Theropithecus gelada; assembly: GCF_003255815.1. Lineage (NCBI taxonomy): Eukaryota > Metazoa > Chordata > Mammalia > Primates > Cercopithecidae > Theropithecus > Theropithecus gelada. Next base: position 92,049,321 of record NC_037678.1, on the reverse strand, counting down.
CATGGTGAAACCCTGTCTCTACTAAAATACAAAAAATTAGCCAGGCGTGGTGGTATGCACCTGTAATCCCAGCTACTTGGGAGGCTGAGGCAGGAGAATTGCTAGAACCTGGGAGGTAGAGGTTGCAGTGAGCAGAGATCATGCCACTGCACTCCAGCCTGAGCGACAGAGTGAGACTCTGTCTCAAAAAAAAAGAAAGAAAAAAGAAAAAGCACCACTACCAAAAACAAGCTGGACCCATCGTAAGAAGGGGAAGGACTAACAAGCACCAATAGTCACACACAATGGCCAGGAGAAAGTATTTCCAAGAATATGTTGTAAGATGATGGATTAGCCAGATGGCTGGAAAGAAAACTGTCTGTGCAGACTTTATCATTAGGTCTCCTGGGAGGTCTAGTATCTGTTGGCTCTGCCAGCCACCATGAGGTCCTCAAAAGCTGTAATGAAGCAGATGTTAAACTGAGGTAGAACAAACTGTCCAAGAAGGATGAACATGGGGATAAAGAACAAGGCCCAGGTTGAGGAAAGGTGTGGGCTAGATGGAAACTTGAACCTTAGCTGTGACAGAAGGAGCCAGCCTAGTAAATGCTGGCTCTAGACCAAAAACTACTGGATACGGTTTGGTGAAGGGAGAAGTTGGGGAAGGGGAGACACTTTAGCTTCCTTCACTCATGCACAAACTATTAGTTATTTAAGTGCTAGAACCTAGTCTGAATCATGATGATGAATTTCCTTTGAGCCCTAGTGTTAGGTGTTAGGAACAGTGGAACTGTTGTAAAAGGTTCCTTCAGATTGTCAGTGATTTTGTTCTGCCTAATGCATTTCTACAGAGAGTATTCATTTAATTATTATATATGTATTTATCAATGTAGCTGTGGCTTGTATCAGTTGTCAAAACACTGGCTCCCTTGTTAGAGGAGCTCTTTGAAATTCATTGATGGACTAAATATGACTTGATATCTAATTTGTTAAAGAGCTATCACAAATTTTTCATCAGAGGATCTAAGTAATTTTTTTCTTAAAAGATCTGTAATTTGACTGAGAAGAAAGTTATCTTGCCTCAGATTTTCAGTATATTTCTATTTTAAAAGGTCATCTCCTTTTTTGAGGTTAAGATCCCGTTTTAGAGGCTACATAAGATATTTAGATGGGGTTGTATTTCTCCATACTGAGGTCATGAATACACTTATAGAAGACTTAGTGATAGTGTTCCATCCTCCTAAGAGAAGCTTTTCTCATTCTAGTGGGCTGCAGCACCAAAGTTTTTGTAGTTGACTGGAGTTCCGAGTCACCCTTGATTCTGCCTCCTTGACAGTGACCAAAGTGCTCTGCTAGAGGATTTACTGATGGACCAAACCCCATAAATGTGGTTGTCCTTGCCAGGAGAGAAACATGCCATTCTGAGTATTTGTAAAATGTTCTTGTAAAACTGTTTTGTGAGCAGTCGTTTTACATTATTTTTACCTTTAGAGATTTAAAAAGAAAAAAAGCATCCATTTTATGCATGACAAGAGATATGTACATAATCCACTGTGGGCATTTGGCTTACCTTAATATCAATCATTTTGACTGTTTTAAAATAATTCTGAAGAGATACATACTTAAAGTACTTTTATCTTGAAAATGTCTTTCCCTCTGTGACATTGCTTTGCTTCTGAAGGTCAGCCTTCTTCCTTTTATTTTTAAAAATTATATTTTTGTCATAAGTACATATTTTCTTCTTAAAATAGATCTTTGATATGCATTTTTATACTCTGTTTATAATTCATTATTTTAAACTTTCAGGCTCAACTTTAAAGAAGCTTCTACACACTGGAAATTCTGCTAAGGTATTTATTTTATCGTGTAATGGCATTTTTTATTACTCTTAAATTTGTTAATGCCACAAAGTAACAATGTTAGGCCGTTTTGGAATAAAGATCTTTAACAACCACTTGATTTAGTTTTAATTTTTAATTGATAAATTATATTTTTAGGGTTTTGTTCTTATATCATACCTTATTGTGATAGACATTTTAAATGGTATTAGAAGAAAATGGGTTGGGCTTCAGAGTTTAGAGTTCTGAGTTCTGATTCTGATTCTGCTGGGTATGGATAGGGACCATGGGCAAGGCACTGACTGCTTCAGTTTATCCTCAGAAAAAGGAAGAGCAGTCCCCCTCTAAACTTCAGAGCTCACATGCTTGATTCTGTCCATCTTGGTAACCTGGTTGTTAAAATTATGGTTGTCTCTAATTAATTTTCCTAATTTTGAGAGCCATTGTGGGAGAAAAGAACAACAGGGTCTCACTCTTGAGTATTTATTTGTGGCAGATTTATAGGTTAAAATTGGTTTATTTTGAAATGGATATGTCTTTTATTATAACATATACTTCTTGATGCTGAGATAAGATTTTGCTAAAACATAAGTGGCAGAAAAAATTCAGCCTGGGATGAATATTTTATGAAAGATAATTCACTTGGAGTTAATTACGTTGTGTGAATGCTTTTAATAAGCTAATATATTGGTAGTTTTATACTGGCTTAAACAATCACAGCCTCTTAAAACTTGATATGTTAACTGTTTCTCACATGTTGAAAAAAAAAGGAGTTATTCCTAGCCTCACTGTAGATTCTATATTTTGTCCCTCTTATTTTAGAGAAATAGGGTTATGATTAAAACCTATCAGTTTGGGCCGGGTGCGGTGGCTCAAGCCTGTAATCCCAGCACTTTGGGAGGCCGAGACGGGCGGATCACGAGGTCAGGAGATCGAGACCATCCTGGCTAACACGGTGAAACTCCGTCTCTACTAAAAAATACAAAAAACTAGCCGGGCGAGGTGGCGGGCGCCTGTAGTCCCAGCTACTCTGGAGGCTGAGGCAGGAGAATGGCGTGAACCCGGGAGGCGGAGCTTGCAGTGAGCTGAGATCCGGCCACTGCACTCCAGCCTGGGCGACAGAGCGAGACTCCACCTCAAAAAAAAAAAAAAAAAAAACTATAAAAACAGAAACCTATCAGTTTGTTAATCTCGTGTTTATAATTACCCTTATTTATGTTTAGTTCTCTTAAATACAGTTAACATATAAAAATCAGAGACTTGTGATAGAATTTCATAGAAACTTCCCTCTTGTTCAGTTAAATATAATTTAATTAGATACACATAGAGCTGGCTGGGCGCAGTGGCTCACACCTGTAACCCCAGCACTTTGGGAGGCCAAGGCAGTCAGATTGCCTGAGGTCAGGAGTTTGAGACCAGCCTGGCCAACGTGGTGAAACCCTGTCTCTACTAAAAATACAAAAATTAGCCGGGCATGTTGGTGCATGCCTGTAGTCTCAGCTACTCAGGAGGCTGAGGCAGGAGAATTGCTTTCCCCCAGGAGGCGGAGGTTGCAGTGATCCGAGATCATGCCACTGCACTCCAGTTTGGGCAACAGAGTGAAACTCCATCCCCTGTCAAAAAAAAAAAAAAAAAAAAAAGATATACATAGAGCCTTCTCTCTTCTCTCCTCTCTCCTCTCTTCTCAGTCTGATGGCTGAATAGTAATGTTACCACTCATTTTACCTGCTTGGCGAGAGGAGGGCAGGTGTGAGCAGGCATGGAGGTTTGAGTGGAGCAGTGGTGGAGTCCAGGAGCATGTTTGGAAGTACGCTGTGAATTTACTCTGTTAATGGGGCAACACTGTCACCAGCTGGGGTGTCTGTCCTAGTGTATTTTGACTTCTATTGGGAGTCAGCAGAATATTTTTATTTATTTATTTTGGCTCTTCTCCACTTTTTGGTTTGGTTTTATGGCAAAGCCTTGTGTCTGACTTGCAATGTTCTTGCTCTGGCAGAGTCAGCACCACCTTGAATTAATGGAAAGGAGATGAGGCAGTCACCCCAGTTGCTGGCATTTGGAGCTCGCTACATCTTTCAGCTGCATGTGACATTTTTTTCAGTCTCTTTTGCTTATTTTTTTTTAAATTGACATAGTCTTTTCAGTCATTTAGGAATACAGAAATGGAGGGACATGTGCTTTTGAATTCTAGGAATGGGGTAAATTTGGAAGTGTAAAGAAAGAAAAAGGACACATCTCCCTATGTTGATGTTTCCTACAGCATGATGCTGGCAATTCAGAGCATGACAAAGGTGTTGGAGAAATAGAATAGGGACATAAGGTATGAGGAGAGCTGCTCTGTCTCATTAAGCCAGGCCTTCAAGGTCTTATTTAGCTCCTAGTCTTTTGATTCTCAAGAACATTATCAACATGTTATATTATAGTGATAGCACATATAAATTTGGAGGGAGATTATCTTTGTCATTGTTTTTATGGATAATTGAGGCCATGGGTACTGTTGCCTTACAGAATAAGATACTATTAACAGGAAGCACTTACATAGTGCTTACTGGGAGTCAGCCATTGTGTTATTCGGTTTACATATGTTAACTCAGTCTTTATCATAGTCTTTTGTGGTAAATGCTCTTATCCTTATTTCACAGATGGGGAGACTGAGGCATGGAGAAGTTAAGTGGTTCTCCGTGGGTCCCAGCTAGAAAGTGGCAGAGCTTGCATTTGAACCCAGGCACTTTGGCTCTAAAACCCTGGCTCTTAACTCGTGCTGTATTGCAGCGTCTTTGCTTATCTGTCGCTAAGTAAAGAACTTGGTGTACTACCTAACACACCTTTAACTTGTAGTTTCTCTTTCTCAGACTGATGCTCCATTGTAATGCATTTCTGTAAATACATGTAAGTGTTTCATTTTCATTGTTTTTAATTTTGTTTTTAGATAAGATGTGAAGGAATCAGGCTGTTTCTTCTGTGGCTTCAAGCACTTCAGACAAACTGTGCAGAAGAGCAGGTGCTGATTTTTGCTTGCCTGGTGCCTGGTTTCCCAGCAGTCATGTCATCCAGGGGCCCTTGCACACTGGAGACACTCATCAATCCCAGCCCTAGTGTAGCTGATGGTAAGTTATGTTAGCAGATCTCCCATGTTGAAATTATTCTTGAACTTAACATTGAGAAATTCTTTCTTTTTCATTTTCTTGAATAGAAATCCTGATGGAGTCTGAAGAGGAATTATTCCCCTTTCATATTCACTGTAGATTCTTACACACCTTAGAATCAAAAGACTTGGAGCTTATTTTATATGAAATGATGACAGGAGAAATTTACTGAAGTGATGGAAGCAGGAATAGGAGGGGACAGATGTTGGCAGTAGCAGGAAGTAAAAACACACGGGAAGTCTGGACTGGTTTTCTGGCTATTAATAAGATTAAACTCCACCATCCAAAGCTACTGTCTATTCTTATCACTGTTGTTCATAAGTGGACATTCATCTGCTCACCAGGATCTTATTTTGCCACTGTGTATTTTCCTGCAGCATCTATGGAAAGACAATAGTGGTCTCATGGGACTATTAATGGTGGCCATTTGTGTCCTGTGAGTTTTCAAGGAACTTGCCTGTTGGGACCATTGATTTATTACTGTATATTGCACTATTGCTCAATGACTGGCATTTGATCTTGGGCTGACCAAAGCAGAATTCGAAAGGGAAAGAATGGTGCAGCGGGAGAAGGTGCTTCGTGGGCATCTGGGCTGTGTTTCCAGGCCCTTTAGGCACACTGCCTTGGAGTGTGCTCCTCAGTGTGAGCAGTTTCAGTAGATGGAGAGATGTATTTTAATAGAGACCATTTTTAAAACCCTAAATTCTGTTTAAAATTTAACTTTGGTGAATGAGCTTTCATCATTTTCTGTCCTTTCAGTAAAGATATATCCAGAAGAAATCACTCCACTCCTGCCAGCCGTATCGGGGGAGAAGATTGCTGAGGACCAAACCTGCTTTTTTCTTCAAATACTGTTGAAGTATATGGTTATTCAGGTCAGAGAAAAATTATGACTTTTTCAGTGTGGTGGGTTTATTCTCAGCAGGAAGAGGAAATATTGCCTCTTTTCTCTCTGCGTATCCGTATTTTTTCCCTTTTCTTTTTCTTTGAGTTGATTTTATGTGATATTTCAGCAAGTGCAGAGTATGTACCATTTTTTAGGTCACTGCAGCAAGACCAGCTGTATGTACTATTTTGTGAGTGTGTTTAAACCATTTTTCTCTCTTTACTCCTTTCCTACCCCTAATCTCTATGCTTGCAAGACAGGTTGGAGGAGGAGGCGGGCCCAGAGGCTGAACAGGTGGACAGGAATAGGCAGAGAAGACCTGTTATCAGGGGATCTGAAGGAAAGCACATGGAGCAATCTCCTCATACCATTGGCACAGGCCTCCTTTATGTCATGTATTATTTTTCTCATATGCACCAATTGCATACATAACTGAAGTAACTGGTTTATGATTTTAATAGGAGATTTGTGACCCTGGTCTAGATTTCTGAATAATAGTTAGAATAAAATGTGCTGATTCTTTTTTCTCAGCAAATACTTCTGTTGTCCTTGAGTTCGTCCTGGGTATTGTCCAGTATCTGTCTTCCCCTTCACAGCCAAGTTGTTGAAGTAATAATCTCTACTGAGTTCACATCCTCACTTCATGTTCTTTTGACACCCACTGTTAGCTGCCTTCTGCCCTATCACTGCTAAAGTGGCAAGCCCCAAACCACAAGGGTTCTAGGGTCAGCCCAAAAGGAGGGCACACTTCAAGTTTTGCTCTCCTTGTTCTTTGAGGGGATTTGACTACCCCTCCTTCGTGAGTTTCTCTCCTCTTCTGATATTTTCTCTGGCATTTCTCCCTTCCTTTCAATCCTTTCTAGTTTTCTTTAGGGAACTGTGCTTTTCTCTGCTGTCTCTCAAGATTCAGTACTTGACTGCTTTTTCTGAATACTCAGCAATTTTGTCCCCTTTCCTTGCCCCTTTCCCTTTAGCCGGAAACAGAAACACAGGACTTCAAAATCCTGAAAACCTGACTGGGGCGTGCTTTCATATTCTGGAAACTCCACATTTGAACTCTAATGGCCCATTCTAGATGCATCTCAAATGCCAGCTGTTCAGAAATGTTTGGACATTCCATTTGTCCTGGAAAATCAACAGAGTATCCAAACTTGTGTTGGGGGCCTTGGGTTCTCATTCTAGGTGTGTCACTAATGAGTTGTGTGACCTCAGATAAGGTGGATGGAACTGATACAGGATAGAGGTTTGCATGCAGACTGTGAACCTTCTAATTGTGTGCAAAGTTTTAGGTGCATATCGGTGCCTCCCTTCTGCCTTCTCTTCTGTCGATTGAGATGAGTTCTGAGAGCACAGTTTTTGGCATATTATGGATGCTGAGCCCTGCTGCCCCTGGGGTAGCCAAAGCATCTCATCCTTTTACCTCAGGTGCTGCACAAATTTCATTTTCTAAGTGGGCATGTCAGGAAGGAAGTTGGGAAGCCCTGCTCTAGAGTGCTCTGTGGTCTAACAAACATTAAGAACCACTGACAGGTCTTCTCTAAGGGCCATGTTTCCCTAAATCATGTGGGGGTGACTGCACCTGTTTAACCAGGCTGTCCTCCTGGCTCCCGAGGGATGGTCCCAGATATTGAGCAGTTTTGGAGTGCTCCCACTATGCAAACACTGATGGGTTTTTGAGAGGGAGAATATTATCTCGACACTATGAAAGATTTAAACTTAATCCGTAGTGGACTGGCATGCCTGGTTTATCTTAGCCTTTGAATTTTTTTAATACAGAGAATGCATTTTCCAAGATTCCATGGATTTTGCCTTTTGATATTGATTTTACATGTAGGTAACATTGGATGAAATTCTTGAGAAGGATTGTTTCTTTAATTTCTATTTATTATAAATGGCCTCTTTCTGAGTTTAGAAAAAAGCACCTGATTATTCGTGACTAAATGTTTTAAAGGCACAAGAAATGTTAGATAATTACAAAAAACAGAGAGAAAAAATATGTACATGATATATTATAGCACGTTGTAAAAGATACGATGTCATTGAGTTGTTTGGTTCTCAGTAAAAATGCCGTTTTTAACATAGTTACTGTTTTGTTTTGAAGTATTCATTCCTGCCATCTTTTGAGCTTTGTTATTATTTCATTACATGATTGTCAGTATATTTGTCATTTTTTACATTTAGGATAGGAATTTTAGTAACATAACACTTCAGTTTAGTATATGTTAATTTGAAATGTAAATATACATATGTTCTTTTCCACATATTATCCAAAGGCTGCAAGCTTGGAGTGGAAGAATAAGGAGAATCAAGATACTGGTTTTAAATTTCTTTTTACATTGTTTCGAAAGTATTATCTTCCTCATTTATTTCCATCATTTACTAAGTTAACAAACATCTACAAACCTGTACTTGGTAAGTACTGTTGGAGCCGTGTATAGAGGATATCCAAAGGAAAGCTATGCAGTCTCTTTCAAAGTGACCTTTGATTATTTTAAAGTAAAATAGTAATTTTATTTTTGTATTGAATGGTAACTTTATTATTAGATGGTTAAAGTTTCTTAATAAGTGATTTTAATTATTTGTACCTACTAAGATATACCTCAGCTCACAGCAGTAAAAGGGAACCGTGGCTCCTGTACTCAGAAATAATTTGAAATGTATTTATGATATTTTTGGTATAATTATATTGTCATCCTTTAATGTAAAAATCTCTGCATTTCCTAAAGTCTTTCCTTGTGGGTGGTGGCGTATGGTGACCTCAGGCTTTGTTCAGTGACTGGAGGCCAGCCCAGGGCAGATAGCTGCCATTGTATGCCTTTTCTTTCATGCTGGGTCCTACATCCAGCAGCTACTACTGACAGGTGCTTATGGAGAACCAAATTTTAGGTGATTATACAAGCTATGGGCAGTAAGCCTCAGAGGACTAGGAAACAGAAAGGAATTTCTAATTTGGCACCTAATGTTCTTTTCTTCTGTAAGAAATGAGGACTCAGAGGACAGAAGCATCCCTTAGAGTGGTGAAGGTGGGCGTCAAATCTTCCTCTCCCTATTATCTAAAACAGGTAGTTCAAATGAATAATTAAAAACAGTTTTGGAGGGGAAATGGTGACATGAGATGTTACTCTTTTGGGGAACATGGTCACCTGATTCAGTTGTCTGCACTGTGTGTGTTCTGTGTTTGCGTACACACACACACACGCACGGGAAGAGAAGCCAAAACTTGGTGCGTTTTGAAAGATGTAGAATTACTGACTTTTAGGGGCACTGGGACATGTATTTCCTTAGCTATATATATGTGAATATTTTTTCAATATTTGTTTCTGATTTCATATGTACTCTAAATTCATTGTGAAAACATGGTATATTGTTAATATTGCTAGATTAAAAGTTATTTGTTGATAATTTTTCTGCCTTATACAGGTATTCCAGATATACAAAAATTATTAAGATAGAGAGTTGAACTTATGGCAAGTAGTATCTCAAATCCAATACCATATAATTTTCATATTGATTATGGAATTTAAAGAATGAGAAATTGACTTCTTACTAAGTCTTTGGAAAAGGTAGCATTTGATTGCCTCAAAGATGAAATGTGACTTTCTGAATTCTTTTAAATATAAAGTAGATGATATTGATTCTGTTTCATTGGATTCATCTAACGGGAAAAGGATATAAAACTCTAAAGTTCAGTGGATTTAATCGCTGCAATGTTAGATGTTAAAATACCTAAAATTATGTTTTAAAAGTTCATATATATGTTTACATTTGTTCCAGCTATAAAATTAAATTAGGTATAATGTATGTGAAAAGATTTTCACTATTATAGTCTCATGTAATTTATCAAAATTGTTAAAAATAGTTGTTAGCTTAGTTTTTCCATAGCTGTATATCATAGATACATAAATAATCACCATCACCACCCATTCTCAGTCAGATCACAAGGTGGAATCAGAAAGGAGCCTACCAAAAAATGCCATTTTTAATCATTGAAGTTGTTCATTCTTAATTGCTATTTAGACAACCAAAAATTGGATTTAATTGGAAACCAAAACATTTGTAGGGGTTACATAATGTTATGATTTATTAGCCTAATCAATCATGTCTTCTTTTTTCTACCAGACATCCCCCATTTGAGACCAAAGCCAGTGTACATTACTACAACTCGAGACAATGAGAACATTTACAGTACAAAAATTCCGTATATGGCAGCTCGTGTTGTTTTTATTAAGTGGATTGTAACCTTCTTTTTGGAAAAAAAGTATCTAACTGCAACACAGAACACTAAAAATGGAGTTGATGTATTGCCTAAAATCATCCAGGTATGCTGTTCATCATCTTTTTATCTGTTAATGCTTCTGTAATAAAACACACTGGAACATAGCCAGAGTTATTGATTATTAGAGTTATTGGTTCTTCCAGGTTGTTGGTTATAGGTAGGTGATTTTATTGGCCTACCCTGTCTGTAATGCCGAGGTTTCAGAGGGAGTTGTGAGTTTGAATCACTTGCTGTGCATTGTTGGGATTGCCATGATGATGCAATCTCGGGAGCCATTCTGAGAAGATGGCTGTTGTGTGCACACTCCTGGCTCCTCCTCATTCTCCTCACTTGAGTACCAGTGGCCTCTGAGCATGAGAACAGAGGCCTGTCTTGCCTTCACCGAGCCCCAATAGCTGGAAGGCTCTTAGGAAACTGTAAGTGGCCCATGGTGAGGACCTGTGAGGCTGCCAGGCGCCCTCCGGCATCTCAGGAGAGGGAAGTAGATCAGCAGCTCAGGATTTTGGGCTGGCTGTTGAGCAATGGTGGGGCCCCTAGAAGAGGAGGCTACCTCTTCCCTGAGGCCTTCAGAAGAGACCTTTCCTTGTATGGGACCTGCTGTGCTTTTTCTGTCTTGGCCTTGGTCAGCCATACACAAATGGGGGCTTTCCCAGCAGGCTGAGTTGCTTAGGGACTTGGTGGAGCACTACCATTTGTGGAGGTCAGAGAGCAGCCACTTCACTAAGGGATCATGGTGTCGTGTGCTCTTTTGTTTATGGTCCCCAAGAACAGGGATAGGAAGTGTGGTCCACTGACTGCAGATTTGCTGATGCCCTGGAAGTCCCAGAAGTCCGACCTAGGCCTGAGCTGAAAGAATGCACAAACCTGAGGAGGCAGATAAGTGGCTCTTGTGCTTCAAGGTTATTAGGAACCTTGATGGAGGAACACCAAACAGTCTAGAGCATGTGGCTCCTCGGGGGAGAAGTCACTGAAGAGTGAGAGGAGAAACCTATTTTCAAAATCTGAGGGAGGTGCGGTTGCAGTAAGAACAATGAAAGACTTGCTGAAAGAAAGTTTTAAGAAACCTTTGAATGTCTTAGTTAGAAAAATTAGTAAATAAAATGAAAATGGTAATGATTATTGCTGAGAAAAAAAATTAGTTTTCTGAAAAAAATCCCACCACAGTGACTAAAAATTTAGAGAGATAGAACTCAGAAATTAGTAGACAAGATCTAAGTACAGGTCCCTACCTTACAAATATTAGGTGGGTGGAAGAAGAAGAGAATGAGAGTAATTGAACAAATAATAATAAAAGTTTATCTGAACTGAAAAAAAAAAAAGAAAGGCATGCCTCAAACTTAAAGGGTCTTTGAGTCCCAGGAAAAATTATCAAGACACAAACCTAAACAGACATTTGATTTTCAGGAATTAAGAGACAGTGGTATAGGTTTCCAGACAGGTTACTTCAAAGGAATGAGACTGAGATTAGCGTTGAACATCTAATCAAATCTGCAATCCTGCAATCTCTTTCTCTCTCTCCTTCACACACACACACACATCTCCCAACAGGATGTCAGTCAAGATTAAAAGAAAGAATCATTAATTAATGGTGTTGGAATAATTGGCTAGTCTCTTACAACATACTGAAGCAAACGACAGATTGATTTAAGGTCTACAATAAAAACAAAATACTGAAGAAATGTAGGCTGAGTGCGGTGGCTCATGCCTGTAATCCCAGCACTTTGGGAAGCCGAGGCTGGCGGATCATGAGGTCAGGAGATCGAGACCATCCTGGCTAAGACGGTGAAACCCCATCTCTACTAAGAATACAAAAAATTAGCCGGGCGTGGTGGCGGGCGCCACCAGCTACTCAGGAGGCTGAGGCAGGAGAATGGCGTGAACCCAGGAGGCGGAGCTTGCAGTGAGCTGAGACTGCGTCACTGCACTCCAGCCTGGGCAACAGAGCGAGACTCCATCTCAAAAAAAAAAAGAAAAAAGAAAAAAAATGTAAGAGAAGGGAAAATCCAGGAAAGTGTCTAAATTTGGGAAGTGGTAGACTACTTTAGGTAGAAATAAGACCCAGTAGGCTGGGCGCCTGTAATCCCAGCACTTTGGGAGGCCAAGGCAGGCAGATCACTTGAAGTCAGGAGTTCGAGACCAGCCTGGCCAACATGGTGAAATGCTGTCTCTACAAAAAATACAAAAATTAGCCAGGCATAGTGGCAGGCGCCTGTAATCCCAGTTACTTGGGAAGCTGAGGCAGGAGAATCGCTTGAACCTGGGAGTTGGAGGTTGCAGTGAGCAGATGTGTTACTGCATTCCAGTCTGGACAACAGAGTGAGACTCCCATTTCAAAAAAGAGGAAAGAAAGAAAGAGAGAGAAAGAGAAGGAAGGAGGGAGGGAGGAAGCAAGGACAGAAGGAAAGAGAGAAAGAGGAAAGAAAGGAAGGAAACAAAAGGAAAGAAAGAAAGAAAAAGAAAGACCCAGTAGCCATGGAAGAAATGAGGTTTGACTTTATTTTAAAAAAAAATAGTGAAAGATTTTTGTGTCAAAAGACTACATAAGGCCAGATCCAATCAATAGACTATGAAGTAACATCGTGACTGTTAAAAGGGTTAAGATCTCTGCTATATAAAGAGTACCCACGAACTGGTAAGAAGACAACCCCACTGAAAACTGGACAAAGGAGATGAGGGTGGCTCATAGAAGGCAGACTACAGGGACCCCTGATTTTATCGGCAGTCAGAGAAATGCAGTTAGTTCTGAACCACGATGAGATACCTTTATTCACTTATCAGGTAGACAAAAATCTGTATGAAATTATGTCTAGGAAACGCAGTCATGCTCTTTGGTAAATTTACATAACATCTGAAGCGATTGTCACTCAGTTCAAAAAAGTCTTAATTAAGGGATGTAACCTTTCCTCTCTGGTTTAAAAAGATCAGAAAACCATCACCTGTATTTATTGAAAATAAGTAGCTCATTCTTGAAAAGTACATCTGGATGATGAGAAGTAGAAAGAACAAATTAACCACTGCTTTCAGGTTCTGATTTTTTCTTTTAGTTGACTCTTCACAGTTGTGAGTCACCTACTTTTACTGTCTAGCTTTTTTAACGTCTTAAAGGTTGGAACTTCGGAATCAATTAGGATGGTTCCATCATCCTCATGGAAAAAGGATCACAGCTCAAACTGTCTTAAACATAAAATAAATACTTTAATCTTACTAAAAAGAAGCACATGGTGAGGCTGGCTGAGAATACGGTTCACTCAGGCATTCTCCCTGGTTCTCTGTGGTCCTCTCCTCACTGTTCTGCCCTTTCCCTCTGAGAGCTTTGTCTACAGCAGCTTCCCCCTTGATTGTAAGATGGCTACCAACAGCTGGGGCACCGCTTTTCTTGTTCACATTTAGAGGCGATCCAGAAATATAAAGCCCTTTCCTTTTGTCTGAGTGGAACAACTTACATTACCTGCCTCCCCCTGGAACAGTAACAAGAAACTGATTCGCTTAAAGCTGGGTATGTGAGTGGGCCAGGAGATGTCATGATTGGCCTCCACAAAACAGATTGGTCCCTTAGTACTGTGGATGGGATCAGCTTCCTGCGAGTCAGTTGAGGTGCATAGGAGGAGGCACACAGAGGACTGAGGTTCTGTTAGGGAGGGAGAAAGAGTGCTGGGCTGACAGCCATTTGTACCCTCTGTGCCATCATACCCTGCAGATGACTATCCCTAGAAATGGCCACTACCATTCTAGAGACTGCCACTATACCTCACAGTAAGTTGTTATATTAGTTTCTTACTGCCACTGTTGCAGATTCTTACAAACTTAATGTCTTGAAACAGTACAAATTTATTATCTTACGGTTCTGAAAGTCAGAAATCCAAAATCAAGTTATTGGCAGATCTGTGTTCCTTCTCGAAGTTCTAAGGGAGAATCCTGTGTTCTTGCCATGTCCAACTTCTAGAATCCTGTGTTCTTGCCGTGTACAGCTTCTGTATTCCTTGGCTGTGGCCCTGCATCACACCACCTTTTCTCCTAGTTTCCATCATCACTTAGCCTTCTTTGTCTGTTATCCTCCTGCCACCCTCTTATAAGGACCCTTGGATTATACTGGGACCATTTGGATAATCCAGAATAATTTTTCTATCCCAACAGCCTTAACTTGATCACATCTGCTGTGTCTCTTTTGCCATGGAAGGTAACACATTCACAGGTTCTGGGGATTAGGACATCCTTGGGGAAGTCATTATTCAGCCCACCAGCGCTGGTTGGTCTGCAAGGTCCAAGATGATTTCATTCACATGCCTGCTACTTGATGGGGGCAGTTGGAAAGGAAAGCTGGGTTCCTCTGGGACTTCTTGTTCTGTTTTCTGGTTAGCAAGGTAGTTGGACTTCTTATATGCCTGCACAGGGCTCCAAGAGTGAAATGTTTCAAGAGATGGGAATTGTTAACCAACAGCCTCTTGGGCCTGAGTCTGATACTGGCATAGGTCTCTTCCATTCTAGTCTACTGGCTAAAGCAGTGATACAGTCCATGTAGATGAAAGAGAGGGGACATGGGCCTCATGTCTCTGTGGAAGGAGTGTTAAAGAATTTGTGGGCATCTTTAATTTGCTATATATGTGCATATTTTTTTTTCTTTTTTAGTTTGTGGGGAAAATGGGAGTTATAGGTCAAAAAGTCACAGGTTATTGAGCCATAAGAGACTTTAGACCTAATCTAGCCTCTGTGTCCTACAAATTAACATATATGTGTGTGTATATGTGAAATCCAAGTGAATTGCATGACTCGTGTTACAGTTAGGAATGTGGAGAAGCAAGTCTTTTGATTCTTAGTTTGGGCCTCTTCTTTCTGTGCTATACTCATCCTTGGGCCATTCCTACTGAAACTTCAGATAAAAAAAGAATAAAATGAATAAAGTGTTATTTTCGTGTGGAAGATAGTGGATCCGTCAAAAAGATAAAATAATTTCCATAGGTGAGCACATCTCACAGTGTGATAGTGCCTTTGATAAGCCACACAGGCTTAGTAACTAAGGCATGAAGAGAAAAATTATTACAAGTATAATATTCCTTTAATTTTCTCTAGAGATTACTATTGGGTATCTGTTTTGTTTTCAAACTGTCCTTGGTAGTTACTGAAATTAGTTTTGCACTATTCATATCTTATCTCTTCTTGTAAAAAATATTCACAGTAGGTAAATTTTAGTTGTATTTGGGCTATGTATTTTTGACACTTAAAAGTAATAATGGAGTTTGCAAAGATGAAGCAAAATTATATGTATATTTTGTTTGGAGGAAACCTTTAATTCTATGTGGATATGAGAGCAGAAATCAGTGTTAAGCTTTGTGAGTGATTGCATGAATTACTTCATTTCTTTGCATGCCTAAAGTCTTTTAAATGTTTAAAATTTTGTGAATATTTCTTTACGTTAGACCTAAGATTCTGAGGATAAAGCTCAGATCAGCATTCTTCTGATAAAATACCCTTTGAAGATCTTCACACTCCACTGTCAAGCTGCCACTTAGTCACATAAATCAAATGATGCATCCTATCATTTTTGTACAAGAAGTCCCCTGAATTTTCCTATCTCTGTGACCATAGGAGCAAATGCTAAGGTGTAGAGACCTGATGTGATGATAATACAAATGTGTTTACACATTAATTTATTCTGTGGTTTTACAATGCAAATTAAACCTTTTAGATTGGGAAAATTTCCCAGCCCTCCTTTCTGAAACAGCTTAGTAGTTTTCCTTTTAAAATAGCTGAGTTGGGAGGGATTTGTTGGTTAGTTAGAAAATTGGTAAGTACAGGCTCTGGAGCCTGTCGTGCTTCAAGCAGTTGCTGGTTTTGGTTTGCTGTACCCTGTGCACGTTGATGGTAACTAGAGTTACTTAAAACAAGGCAAGACTGAAGTTTGGCCAGGTGTTCTTGAGTTGGGGTGAGCATCATTGAGAAGTGTGCTGACTTTCTTCCAGACTGTTGGTGGTGGTGCTGTGCAGGAGAGAGCGCCTGAGCTGGATGGTGGTGGGCCCATGGAGCCAGACAAAAGCCATTCTAACAGCAGCACCCTGTCGGACCGAAGACTCAGTAACTCCAGCCTCTGTAGCATTGAAGAGGAGCACCGAATGGTGTATGAAATGGTACAGCGGATTCTCTTGTCAACACGAGGTTATGTCAACTTCGTGAATGAAGTATTTCACCAGGTTAGTGTGTGTGTGTGTGTGTGTGTGTGTGTGTGTGTTACAAGTTCTTGAAACGGAAACGATTTTGTTTCATGTTCTTTTACTTGTAACACTCCAACAAATAGAGTTGATGAGTTGGGTTATGTTACAGAACTGAATAATAACGAATGATCCCTCTAATCTTTTAATTTGTGTGGATTGCTGTGATTTTTAAATTTTGTTGTTGAAAAACATTTACACAAGGAGGAAAAATTCTGTATCTGAGCAAAATCATGAGACAGATACTTTCATGTTTTTGTGACAAAGTAAACTCAGAATTAGGTGGGAAGAAAGCCATTCCTGAATACCCAGCAACAAATGAACACAGCAAAGAAGAGTCCAGTCTTATTCCCAGAGCCTTAAGGAGCTCTCTGAGGAGCTGGAGGTTTCTGCAAAAACCTTGCAGAGGCATGTGGCACTCACAATATGATAGAATTATTTATGGCACAAGAGAAGAAGGTAGGTGGCAAGGGGAATAAAAGGAAAGAAAGGAGCAGAGGCCAAGACAAGAAAAGAGGTGTGAGCAAAGGAAGGAGACAGAAGAGGTCAGAAGCCCAGGCTACAGTTAGTGGCCATGAGTGACATCAGAGGTTTGCAACTGGGGTTGATGCTACTCCCTAGGGGACATTGGCAATGTCTGGAAACAGTTTTGGTCATCACACCTGGGGTGCTACTGGTGTCTTAGCGGGTCACAGCCAGGGATGTTGTTAAATATCTTGCAATGCCCAGAATGGCCCCCACCCCAACCATGACAAAGAACTATCTGGCTCAATGTGTCAGTAGTTCTACTGTGGAGAGACAAGAGACTCAGCACTAGCCTTCAACACAGCAAGCAGAGCTCCCACACAGCAAGCAGAGCTCCCACAGATCTGGAGTGTGACATGTGGCCAGTGCCACTTGACTCCAGGTACTGGTACTCTTGAACACAGGAATGTGGCGTATTTGTGGGTGTGTGTATATGAGGTGGAATAGTTGTTTTATCCATAGACCTGAAAAGTAGGTTAAGCCCTTGAATGGCAGAGTGCAGTTGTAGGTGAGGAGGAGAGAAAGAGTCTTGTACATATGAATGACGGGAATGCACCACAGAGAACTTCTTTTGGCGAGGCAAGTTTTTGAGATAGTGAATGATTGGCCCTATCACTTCTGGGACTTTAATTACAAAAAATCAACCAAAAATGAAAGTCCCAACCTAATCCATAGCAGTGTAGAGATTTTACCATATTTTCATTTTAATGAAGAACAAATTTTACTTAAGAAAATGTTTGTTTAGTCTGCAATTAACATTCCGCTTATAAAATTTTTTTTTCTGGTTCTGTGGCCCAGCACTGCCTTGATTCTTCTCACTCTCCATGTCTTCTCTGTTTCATGTCTTGGCCACTCTTCTTGTTTTATCCCAAATTACAGGTGTTAACCAAGATTCAGGGCTCAAGTCTTTGCTGTAATTCTGCACTTGGCCTCCTTGGGGCCTTTACTGCTGGTCCAGTGCCAGCAACCACTGTGGTATATGTCTCCCAGTCAAGCCTTTTGTCTGAACCTCACTTGTAAATAAAAATATTAATTTCATTAAACAGATTTTTTATACTCATGAAAGATTTGTTACTGGCAGAGGATATACCACACCAGGAGCCGGAAAGCGTAACGCAATGCTGCAGAGACCAGGTACACCTGAGCACAGCTTCAAGGGCCCTCGCTCTGCTGCACAGAAAATGTGCCCTCTCGGGATCATGATTCACCATCATGAGAGTGAGTTATCTGTCTCAGGGAAGACAGGGTGCAAGTTTACCGAGAGGTCCTTCAGACCTAACTAATCACACGGCTAAAATCAGGCAGAATGACTGAGTAAGCCAGCTGTAGACTCTCAGTGTCTACGTTGTCACTGAACAATGTAGACAAGGTGGCCCTGGGTGCCTCCTACACTTGCCTTTTAAAATGGCCATGTGCCATTGCATCTGATGTTCCTGTAGTATCTTAATGATAATAAGACCAAAGCCTGGCTCATTTTTTCCCCCTAATATCAGCTTATCCTCTTGACTTGACTGCTGCTTCAAAGGGACCTGTATTCATGTTTGCATCTTAATTTTAATGCTCCTAGGTTCCCCATCTCCCTCTCCTCCTATGACAGTCACTGGATAAGTCACACAGGAGTTTTGCTTGCTCCTTTGCTCTCCATTTTCTTTGACTGTGGTTAGCAGCCCTCTCCTTGGAACTCCCCTCTTTCTGTGTCATCCCTTTCTAGGTAGTACTGCACACATCATACTGCCAAAACAGTTTTTTTTTAAATAATAGTCCATGATTTGAAAACCTAGCCCATTCCCTACATTAATGTTGTCATATTCATGCTGCTGTTGTACATGTGAAAGGTCCATGGCAACTATTTGAGTTGAAATAGTCAGAGTCCTGGAGTGTATGATCTATAGCAGGGGTCAGCACACTTTTTAAAGCAAAAGGCCAAATAGTAAGTATTTTAGGCCTCATGGATTATCCTGAATGCACCCCAGAGAGACAGAGAGGTGAGAGCTGTGAGAGATTGAGACCTGGAGGATCTGGTGAGAAGGTCCAATAGGTGTTCACGTCTCCTCTGGCTGCATTATTATTTGCTTACTGTTCTGCCACTTTTGGAAGAATATCCTACTCTGATTGTGGATTTTTTTTTTTTTGAAAGCCTATCAGTTTTTGATATATTTTTGGCAAAATTATTAGTTGCAATACAAATTTAGAATTAGTTTATATTCCTTTGAATTGAATGTTGTCATTAAGAAGTTTCTGTCTTCATCTCTAGTAATGGTTTTCTGGAGGAGGGGCACAAAGTCTTATCTTGTCTATTTTTAATACAGCTCTACCAGTTTTCTTTTGGCTAGTGTTTGTGTGGTATATCTTTTGCTAACTCTTTACTCTCAGCCTCCCCTGTTCATAAGTTTTGGATGTCTTCTTATAAATTACAGCTAAGTCTTTTAAATAGATTTTTAAATTAAATCTTACAATCTTTGTCTTTTGATTGGATCATTATTCATTACATTTAACATAGCAACTGCTATTAGGTTTTAGTCGGCTGTCTTCTTACTTTCTAGTTGTATTGGACCTTCCAGCTCATTGTTTTTAATATCCTATTTTTCTTCTCAAATTAAATGAGTTTTACAGTCATTTGTACTTACTTTAATAGTTGACACATGCATTCCTAACATGAATGCTAGCATTAATTCCAACTTTTACCCTCAGTACACGTTAGCTCTATTTACTCCTCAGTTTATGTGCCATTGTTATTATTATGAGTATATAATATGTAGATGTTATCCCTTTCAGAACCACTGTAAAGTTTGTTTCATCCAGTTTTATTCTTTTTATTCATATATATTTTCATAAACATGTTTTATTCATTTAGATTTATCCACATTCTCTTTTTATTGCATTTTATTGCTTCCCAAATCTCTGACCAGGGAAAATTTCCTTTCTATCTAAAGAATAAGTTTTAATATTTCTCTTAGCTCAGGTCTCCTGGTAACAAATTTTCTCATCTGAAGATGTCTGTATTTTGCTTTCGTTTTAGAAGTATTTTATTTCTGGGTGTCAAATTCTACACTGGCAGCCCTCTGCACATGAATCTTTTGTTCCATTGTTTCTTGGCTTCCATTATTTCTTTGAGAAGTCATAGAAAGTCATGTGGCTGCTCCTTTGGAGGAAATATGTCTTTTTTCTTCTGGCTGCTTTTAAGATTTTTCTGATTATCTTTGGTTTTCAGCAGTTTTACCTGTAATATACTTCATATTTATCCTTGTTTTTCTATGTGCTTCTTAAATCTAGGAATTGATATATTTAACCCATTTTGGCTAAATTCTCAGCCACTCTTTCCTCAAATATTGTTTCTTCCTCCCATCTTTTTTTTTCCTCTTTTTTTCCTGCATCTCCAGTCATTCATTGGATAACCTATTCATTGTATTTTCTCTTTCTTATCTGTCTTCTGATTTATCCATTCTTTTATGTCTTCATAGTTTGTTCTAGATATTTTCTTCTGATTTTTCTTCCAGTTTTCTCTTTAGCTGTGTCCATTCTGTCCAACCCATATACTCTGAGTTTTTAATTTGAGTTATTTTATTTTTAAATCCCATTACTTTGGCTTTTGATACCATGATTATCTCGATATTGATATGTTACATGAACCTTTGTTAAAGTGAGTTCTGCCTGTAACTGGATCCTGTGGCTTGAACCTTAAGGGCAGTATTAAAACAATCCCAGCAACTTGAGACCAAGACCTGGATTTGTGGCTAACTTTGTAACCCTGGAAGAATATCTCTGGTGCTGTAAGCCTCAGTATCCTCATCTGTGACATGAAAGCATCTGAGTATGGGGTACCTCTCCCTCTTGTTCCCCTCAAATATGGAAAGAGTTCTTAAAACTGATAAGCAAAAAGCAAATGCATTTCTCCTTTAAATTCTTTAACATTATTGGAATCTTCTCACATTAAATCAAAATTGCTGTATGGAGATGTGTAAGGGAATTCCTTAATGTTAAAAAGTTCTTATAAATATGCACAATGCTACAACTTTGCCATAGGCTTTTGTTAACATTGATAGCTGAACTCATTAGTAACCTGATAAATGTGAAACAATTGTTTCTCAAAAAAATAATAATAACAAAAAAGGAAGGAAGGAAGGGAAAGGAAGAAGGACAAAAGCAAAGAAAAGGAGAAAAAAAAAAAGAAACAGAAGTCCTGATTTGTAACAGATGCTGACTTCTGTGGTAGAACCACTCCCACCGTGGCTGATTCAGGCCAACACCATGACATCAGTGAACATGGAGATGAGAAGAGGTGGGCACAACTGGTTGCCACTGGCTGTACTAGTGTGTCCCTTCTAACCTATTTCTGATTTGTTGGGAAAAGGTCCAGGTTGTGCATTATAATTATGTTTTGTAGCCAATTGAAAGATTTCTGTAGGTATGATTTGGTGATTTGGTTATTTTTGTAGACAAATTATTCAGAATATAAAAGTTATTTTTTTCTTTTTTCTGTTCTTTTCTTTTTTTTTTTTTTTTTTTTTTATTGAGACTGAGTCTCACTCTGTTGCCCACGCTGGAGTGCAGTGGTACAACCTCGACTCACTGCAACCTCCACCTCCTGGTTTCAAGTGATTCTCTTGCCTCAGCCTCCTGAGTAGCTGGGATTACAGGTGCATGCCACCACGCCCAGCTACTTTTTGTATTTTTAGTAGAGATGGGGTTTCGCCATGTTGGCCAGGTTGGTTTCGAACTCCTGACCTCATGATCCACCTGCCTTGGCCTCCCAAAGTGTTAGGATTACAGGTGTGAGCTACCACGCCCAGCCTATAAAAGTTATTTTTAACTGCCACTTTTTAGGGCTCTCTTATGAGAATGTCTTTGTTTCTGCTGGTAAGTTTGGTGTACACAAAGATTTGTGGCCCTTTGTAGTATATTTATAAGCTATGTGTTCCAAAGGAAAGTGAAATAAGTGATGGTCATTGGAAATGTCCGTGATGCTGCCCTATACTGATCAGAGTTTGTTTGTAGTTAAAGGGAGTTTTCTCTTTTCCTTTCAGGCATTTTTGTTGCCTTCCTGTGAGATAGCTGTAACAAGAAAAGTAGTTCAAGTGTACAGAAAGTGGATTCTCCAGGACAAACCTGTGTTCATGGAGGAGCCAGATAGAAAAGATGTTGCCCAAGAAGATGCTGAAAAATTAGGATTTTCTGAGACTGATAGCAAGGAGGTAATTTTTTTCACTTGTCTTTTGAGTTGAGGGTAAATATATTTCAGTAAAGTATACTTGCTCAGTCAAGAGTCTTGTCAATGGGACAAAGGCTTCCTTTTATCCCATCTGATACTTCTGAGTTGCCAGGTTCTGTGAGGGTCTGCCTTAGAGAGTAGCTTCTGTACTCCCATTCTAGATTGGCAGTCATCTACAACTCTAGCCAGGGCCATCTGCGTGTTGCATCTTTGTTAGTCTCTATCGCAGGAGAGTTGTTTAAGAAACCATCATATTTTACATGTCTCTTTGTGAGACTAAAAAAATCACTGCCTTCTCCTTGACTTGTTTAAATAAATATCATTTGGAGAAACTAAATTGAGAATGTTTGGGCAGACTTTTCTTGTGCAGTGGCCTGTACCAGGAGCAGCTGGGTGTTACCCCTGTGAAAGGAGTAACCAAACAGCAGCGTCCCTCTGCTTTAAGCCTCGCTGAGTGCTGGCCTCCTGGAGGGACCGCTGCCCATGTTAGATAAAGCTATAGGTTGGATAAATCCAAAATGACAGAGTGGAATATCTTCCTGAAACGAAAGAAACTTAAGTGATATTTATATTTCTGGCTTACTATTATGAAATTAATTTAAAATGTTTAAAGTTTCTCACTAGAGGCATATCACTTTAAAATATCTGTGTTAATTCCATAATTTTAATTTTTCAATATTGGTGAAATCATTTTAATAACTACCATGAGATCTAAATGAATATGCTACATATCATTTATCACTTATTTTAAAGCAAATTATCACTCATTTTAAAGGTCTATATTCCATGCTCACTCAGTCATTGGACAAACATAACTCATTCTTTCAGCACATACTAAGTGCTGAGCACTATTTTAGGTGTTGACCATTGAGTGGGGAGCACTCTACCTCCTAGAACCTATTTTCATGTGAATCCTGGTGAGTTTAAGGAATTAATTATGCCAACTAAATATAACTTAGTTTATATAATATAATTATATTTATAGTTAAATGTAAGTTAAACATGTGCATCTTCTACTCTGTCAATGGATCATTATCTTCTGAAGGCCTCGTCTGAAAGTTCTGGTCATAAACGATCTTCCAGTTGGGGACGCACGTACTCCTTCACAAGTGCAATGAGCAGAGGGTGTGTGACAGAGGAGGAAAATACAAATGTGAAAGCTGGCGTCCAGGCTTTGTTGCAGGTATGTGGCTGGCCAGAACATGAAGACCCTTCCACCGCCTACAGCTGGAGCCATTTTGTCTTTTTATTTATTGGGGATAATGTCATATAAATATGGTGGTATTTGTAGCCATCTGTTAGTAAACAATAAACAGCAGTTTAATTAGTTATTAAATTCTTATTCTGAGTTCTCTTTCTAATTCCTACCCACAATTTACAAAAATTTTTTTCTAGTCAAAGAAGACATAAGAACTGATTGCAGTCTTTTTGAGATTATTATATAGTGAATGTGAAATGACTGAGATTTAAATCTTTAAATTATCTTCCAAACACACATGAATAGTTATCTGGGCTCTTAATTTGCAAGACAAGCTTGGTGATTATAAAATCTTATAAGTAATATTCCTCTTAAAATTGGCTATGTTTACAAAGAAAAATGACTGATGTAGTTTTTAGATTTTTTTTTTTATTATACTTTATGTTCTAGGGTACATGTGCACAACGTGCAGGTTTGTTACATATGTATACATGTGCCATGTTGGTATGCTGCACCCATTAACTCGTCATTTACATTAGGTATATCTCCTAATGCTATCCCTCCCCTCTCTTCCCACCCCACAACAGGCCCCAGTGTGTGATGTTCCCCTTCCTGTGTCCAAGTGTTCTCACTGTTCAGTTCCCACCTATGAGTGAGAACATGCAGTGTTTGGTTTTCTGTTCTTGCGGTAGTTTGCTGAGAATGATGGTTTCCAGCTGCATCCACGTGCCTACAAAGGACATGAACTCATCCTTTTTTATGGCTGCATAGTATTCCATGGTGTATATGTGCCACATTTTCTTAATCCAGTCTATCATTGATGGACATTTGGGTTGGTTCCAAGTCTTTGCTGTTGTGAATAGTGCCGCAATAAACATACGTGTGCATGTGTCTTTAAGGCAGCATGATTTATAATCCTTTGGGTATATACCGAGTAATGGGATGGCTAGGTCAAATGGTATTTCTAGTTCTAGATCCTTGAGGAATTGCCACACTGTTTTGAATGAATATATGAAGTAGAACTGACACCATTTGAGAACATTTGAAAGAGCAACTTTGGATCATCACTTAACCTCCCTAGAGCTCAGGATTTTACCTCAAAAATGGGAATTGGGAGATTTCCTCTCAGGTCTCATGTAGCTTGAAGAGTAAGTGAAAATACAGGGTGCCTCTCATTCCCCGCTCACTGCGCCCTCACCCACCACCCTTCACTTCATCCACGTTTGGAGATGTATCACTTAGGCCTCCCATGTAGAGGCCAGGTGTGGAGTCTGGGGAAAGTCTGGGAATGACACGCATGTTTCTAGTTTTCTGTCATCTGTTTCTTGATAGGATTCGTTTTCGTGGTATCCTTTTTGTTTTCAAGTGAATTAGCAGTTTAATGTACCATACTGATGAATTTTCTCACTTTTCATTGAAAACCCACACATAATTTTGAAGTTAACTTAAAAAAGTTGAGATAATTTCACTTGTGCATCTTTTGGTGTAGCTCATAAATATGACCTGCATCCCCATCAGAGAAACACTTGCAGGAGTCCTTGCCCTTTGTCCCTCAGTAGCTCCGTCTTTTAGCTAAGGGGATCTCCAGCAACAGTCTGTGGTGGTTGCAGGTGCCAGTGATCTCCTGGGTTCAAAAGAGTGCTTTTTATTTTCTGAAAGGGTGAGTTACATCTACAGTAAGTCCTCACTAATGTCATCAATGGGTTCTCGGAAATGGCGACTTTAAACGAAGTGAGTACAGCAGGTCTTTGAGTAACATGGTTTGATTCAACATCATTTCATCATAATGCATCATTTCATCATAATGTTCGTGAGAAAATAATTTTCTTTTATATTTTGCTTAAAGTCATCATTTCCAACAACCTATCAATGACGTTAAATGAGGACTTACTGTCCTTGCCTGAACTGAGAAAAAACAATTTCTATTTTATTATATAAAGTGCTACAGTTAAAAAAAGTATTTACTTTGGATTTAAATAGTTAGTTTTGTTCTTGTATCTAATACCTTGGTCCTTTACTTTGTTTATTAAGAAAAAGGGCCAAATGGAGATTTGATAAGATAGTAATTTTCTTTTTTTTCTCCAACTATGTCTCAGATGTTCAAGAGATAGTAGTTTTCTATAGTTGCTTTTGACAAGTGCACTCTGGACATACTAATTTAGTTTATTTTTACCTTAACTGATACCAGCACATTAATAAGAAATACTCATGCAGTACCTTTGATGTTTTGTAAAAAGTAAAAGTATATAAAGACTCCTTACATGGGAATGTGCAAAAAGTTTTTAATTTGCATTCAAGAAGCCAAATATATTGAATTAAAAGGATCTGTGTTGCAGTATATCATCTGTGGCATACTTCTTTCAAAAACAGAACCACTAAAACTGCTGTAATCAAAAAGCTCTTTGTTTTTCTTTTTCTTACTCAAAGACTAGTAAATTCTTCATGACTGAAGTTATCATCATCAACTATATTATAGTGCTTATTTAGTGATTTTTCTTAGAAAATTGGGACGTAATACCTTTTAATCTTACTAAGATAACTTTAAAGGCTGTGAATATTTTAGTTCACCCACTTGACTTTTGATGTGAATTTTAATTTGGTCAGATTGTACATTTATTTTGATACAACACTTTAAAGAATTTTATTTATAAATGAGCTAGAGAAGCTCCTTCATCCTTTGAGTTTGTGTTGTTGAACACAAAGGAGATGTAAGAGGGAATGTACTAAGTATATGGAGCAGGTCCGTCCTCATACCAGATTGACAACTCAGAATATCTGCAGATGATGGGACACTGGTGTCAACTGTATAAATGGAAACGCACCATTATTTTGCTGTAGTGACTCAAAGCAGTAATAGTATGTGATATCCTGGATCAGCGCTTCTCACATTTTTCTGCTGAGATACCCCTGATGGTAGAGAACAGTGAACTTGTATGCTAAAGGTCTGAGGCAGAGGGTAGAGTAGTTGGCTGATTTTCTGAATTGTTTTTGAAATCTCAGCTTTTAACCTTAAGAATTCACTTAGATTTTGTATGCTACTGCATAATATATCTTTCATATTTAAAAAAATAGGCTCCTGGAAGACGTGTGATGTCAGTGGCTTCGTCTGTTTCTGGGCACATCACAGCTGCTTGAGGTTCTTATGCCTGTTGAGTGGTGCTGTCCATTGCTCCTGTCAGCAAGGAGTTCATGCTCTGGGAGACTCAATAAGAATCACATAGTTCTGTCTGACCACTGTCTGGCCATCTGTCCTCTTCTCCTCCCATTTCCCCACTAAAGTTTCTCATTCGTATGCAACAATCTTACTTTTTCCCCTTGTTTTCCTTTTTTTGTTGAGGGGTTGTCGAAAAGAAGTCTTCAAAAGCTTTTCTGACTCATAAAATTTCTGTAGTTGCAATGTTAATATGTAATAGTGATTTTTTTATTTTCCCTTAGGGAAAGGCTTTTCAGGTGTCTCAGTATTTAAGTGATTCTAAAGGGTGAACTAAAAAAAATTTTGCATATGTGTTGGTACCACTTGCCTTAATAAATTTTTGCCTTATTGTGAATTTATATGTTGGTACCACTTGCGTTATTGAAATAGAATCTTTTGGAAATAACTGAGAAGTGATTTCATTGGTAGAGTGAAATATCATCTTTAAGCAAAATTTATTCAAATGTTTATGTTCAGTTATATTTTCTAATGTAAAATTGTTGATTTTAAGGTATTTTTGACGAACTCTGCAAACGTCTTTTTGTTGGAACCATGTGCTGAAGTTCCTGTGCTCTTGAAAGAACAAGTTGATGCTTGTAAAGCTGTTTTGATTATTTTTAGGCGCATGATAATGGAGCTTACAATGAATAAAAAGACATGGTGAGTTTCTATCAAATTAATTAGTATTGTAAAACAGATGTTTCTGTTTTTCAACATCATTACAATGTTAAGGCTTGCATTTGTTTAATGTTTTTACAAAGTTAACGACAAAATGTCTTTTGTAACAGTTTCTGTGAATTATGAAGAAGGTAGTTATCCAGTACTTTGATAGATCAATTATTTTCATTATATTTTTTTAAAATGTCCTTGAACAATAAGTATTTTACTTAATAGTGGATTTTTCCTTTTAAACTTTCACCAAACGTAGTTTTGTGGAAAAGCAGCAACTGGTGTCTTATAATATTCATCATAAGCTCAGGAGAGTTTGTTAATTGCCCTGAAATGCTGTCAGCTGATTTTTATTGCTTCTAACTTGATGTTTTAAATTCATTTTGGAAAAACAATTATTTTAAATGATAAATTATCAGAGACTAAATACATAGTGCAGTCAAAAATCTGATCCTGTTATTAAAACTACAACAACGTTTTTTTCCTTTTCATCTTTGTTTTTGTTTGATGTTTTTATTTATAATGTCCCTATAGGTAAACAATGCATTAGATTTTTTTTTCCTGCTCTTCTCTTTTTTTTTCTGCTTTTCTCTTATTTGAAAGTCATCAGCCGGGTGCGGTAGCTCACGCCTGTAATCCCAGCACTTTGGGAGGCTGAGGTGAGTGGATCACCTGAGGTCAGGAGTTCGAGACCAGCCTGCCTAACATGGCGAAACCCCATCTCTTCTAAAAATACAAAAAATTAGCCAGGTGTGGTGGCAGGTGCCTGTGATCCTAGCTACTCGAGAGGCTGAGACAGGAGAATCACTTGAACCCGGAAGGCAGAGGTTGCAGTGAGATTGCCCCACTGCTCTCCAGCCTAGGTGACAGAGTGAGACTTTGTCTCAAAAAAAAAAAAAAAAAAGTCCTCACTTTACTCCATCTGATGAGGTATTTTCAGTGATGCTCAGCAACAGACCAGAAAGCCTCAGAGTCACTTTCCATTTCTTCCTCTTCTTCTCATGTGTCATCCTGCCTTTAAAATGCTCCTCAAGCCTGTCCTTTGCATGTTCCCTCTCATTCCACTGCCGCCCTTGTGCAATCAAGCTGCCCACCCCAGCATCTCCCTAGGTGATCTTCTGCCTTGGTTCTCAGTCCTTGGAGGCCCTGCAGACCAGTGGCACCTTTCCTACCTGAAACCAGAGGGGTCCTCTGCCCATGTCTGCGTTCTGGAGGCCCTTGAGTCAGCAGGAAAGGGGCTTTGGAAAGTGTCTGCAGTTGGTAGGAAAGCGTGGACACGAGGTCTGATCAGAAAGGAACTGCAGGCCACCAAGTCCAATTCTTTTGCTTCAAAGATGAGGGAAGGGTGGACTCAGGAATCCTGGTGTGCAGAAAGTTCACAAGTACAGAAACCACAGGCATCAAAATGATATTATGATGTAGACTCCAACGTCATCTTTCCCAGACTTCTAAACTTAGCACTATTTGCCAAGTTAAGAAATTGTTAAAACTGGAAATATTACAGTGATGCACAATATGATGTAAACAAAGTTAAATTCTACGTCAGTAATATTGACAATAATGAGAAATGCTGGTATATGCTTTCAACTGAAATATCTGTTCCTGAATACCATAGTTTTATCAACATCATTTAAAATGTTTTTCTCCTTTGAAAACTTCCTGAGTTTTGTATACTACTGTATCAGCAGTTTTTGGATCTTTTTTGATAATCTTTTTATTTTGATGAAAATTCTAGGAAATAAAATTAAGCAATTCTGTTCTGACTTTTACTAATTCATAGATTCCTAGGTGAAAGTATAGAAAAGAAAAATTGTAGAAATCGATGAAAATAGTTAACAGGAAAATGGTCAATAGAGCATAGAAAGGAATGTGAGCAGTTTCTCTAACAGATTTTCTTGTGTATTTAAGTACCAGATAATCCCTTGCCTCCCATCCCTCCTTTCCTTCCTCACTCCTTCTTCTCCCCTCTCTCCTTACCTCCTTTTCTCCCATCTAATAAATAACTATCGAGCATCTACTGTGAGAATATAGTGGTGAACTATGTAGACAAGGTCCCTGCCCTCATGAGGTTACATCCTCATAGGACTGAGAGACATTAAAAACCTAGAAGCAATTTCAGAGAGTCTGAAGTACTGAGAAGAACAGTGAAGGTTGGAAAGGGAAAAGAGTCCTGAATTGGGTGTGTGTTGCTTGGCATGGATAGAGGGAGAGTTATTTCCGTCAGCTGTCAGAGAAGGCCTTCCTGAGCAGAGCCCTGAGTGAAGGTAAGGAGGAGCCTTAGGGAGGTCTAAGGGAAGGGCATTCCTGGTAGAAAGAGCAGCAGATGCAAAAGCCCCGATGGGAGAAAAGGTAAAAAAAAAAAAAAAAGTGACTTGTTTAAGGAAGGACAAGATGATGGCCAGTGTGGTGGAGTGGATGGAGTGAGAGGGGAGGAGGCAGGGGGCAGGCCAGGGCCAGGTTTCTTGGGGCCCTGCAGACCAAAGGAAGGACACCAGCTACCTCCCTGTGTGTCTGCAAGATTGTGACATAATACAGTTTATGCTTCTGAAAGGCCCCTGTGGCTGCTGGAGAACATGCAGTACAGTGCCATACATGATGGTGGCTGAGACCGGGGCTGTAGCCAGGGAACTGTAAGAAGTGGTCCTGAAATAGGTAATAAACTGGTATGTAAATGAGTTGAAATGTCACCTGTGTGAGGAGATGGAGATCAGGTAAATAATGAAGAATGTAGGAAAACCCTCACTCCTGTGTTGGACCCAAGGATGACACACATGCCTGATTCCATGTACTCCAACAGAAGTTTATTACACTCTTTGAGCAGTTCTCCTTGGAGAAGTCAGTGCTTCACAAAATAGAAAGGAACAAGCAGTTGTCAAAACTGGCAGCTTTGGCAGGTCGTGCATCTTTCTACTGTTAGGAAAGATTTTTCCAAACCGTAGTTTTTCCACCCTTGCTTTCTTCCAGAAGACTCTGCATGCCTTTCCAAGCAATCAAATTGACTGTGTTTTTGTCAGTCATTGCTTTGATCACATTTGTAGCTTTTGATAGCAGTGGCCATGATCAAGGCTTTACTTGAAACTTATGATGTCTGTTGTTCTCATCACATTCTCATGATGGGTCTATAACTAGTTGTGTGCAAGGGATTGTTTTTCATCGTCTTATGCATCATGTAACATGAATGGGCAGTGGTGATACTAGGTGCTGCCCTTCTCTTCCCTGGCGACAGGGACCTGGGTAGCCTGAATGTGGTGAGCGACAAGCTGTCCCCCAGCACTGTGCCATTTCTTCTCCCAGTTCTCTTCAAAGTCACCATTGTACTTCATGCGTGTGTGCCCAGAAGATAGTCCTTCCTCTTCTGTGCTTCCAGAATCCATAGGCAGAGAATAGGAATACATGGGCAAGTAGCATGGAGTGCAGTGAGAATGTATACCAACAGATGACTCTGGGGACCAAAATCAAATGGGGCCAGCTACAAAGAGGGCAGGAAATCCCCACAGGTGATTTTACTGTGAGGAATTTTATGAGGTTCAGCGTATTGTTAGGAGAAAATGCTATCCTGATATGCAGAGATATGAGAAAAGTATACAGGAACTATGATTTAGAGATCTCATCTGATTACTTTGTCCTATTCTCAGTTTTATTACTAAAGAGCAGTAAAGCCAAGGAGAAGGTAGTAAAGATTAGATGAATGGTTAGCATGTGAAACCTGAAAGGAACCAGTGATTTCCCTCGAGGAACAAATGCACCTCTGTTACATAATGTGTTCTGTGTTCCCACGGAATCTAGGGGAAGAAAAAGTGAGCAGATACTCTGATATGAGCAATATAACTTAGGTGTAAGGAAGAAAAATGTCTTTTGGCTGTTCTGAATAACTTATTATTGTAATTAGCAGTATTAGGCTGTCTCTATGCTGTTTTATAGTCTTCAAAGTCCTTTTACGTAAAACCTTCTGTGAGAGACTATAACAAATGCTGGCACATTGGAACTGAGCTGCAGTGATGGCATTTGTCTCAGTTGTGCCCTGTAGCGCAGAGTCAGGATCTTCCAGGCATGAGCACTGTGCCTGTAAGTGTCCTGTAATGCAAACCCCTCCTGCCTGTGAGAGTACTGTGGCATTCCACCATACCAAGATACTGGCTGTGTGTGTCCCCAAAATAAAGGGCAGAAAGTCAACTTAACTTCCTGTTGCAAAGATAGGGAGACCTTACAGGTCGAGTAAAACAGCGGATAGCAAAATTAAAGAGTGCTGCATACGTTCCAGTAGGTTTTCACTGAGTGCCTTTAAGGTGTTGGCACAGTTGGAGAAGACAGTCTTGCCTCCCTTTTTGCAAGGGGAGAAAATCAGGCTGGAATGTTATGTTTTATCCTGCCTGTTTGTGTGGACATGGGAGGCATATTTTTAAAACCGTTGTAACATAAGGGAGCTTATTTTGGTAAAATATGATATTCGTTATGTAATTGGCATCTGGACTTTAATAGTTTCGAGTAATACGTAATTATCAATGTTGCTGAATTCTTAAGAGAATTTCTGGTACCTATAAGTTAAAGTACTTTGGAGACATGATTATTAATATGAGCTTTTATTTTGGGTGGCCCAGGGAACAGATGTTGCAAATACTACTCAGGATAACAGAAGCTGTCATGCAGAAGCCAAAGGATAAACAAATAAAGGACTTGTTTGCCCAGAGCTTGGCAGGGTTACTATTTAGGGTAAGTCTTTTTTATTAAAACACTGCAAATGCAAGAAGTCAATCAGATTTTATAGCAAACTAGTTTTAATCATTGAGAATTTTAACAATAATGTTAAATTTAAATTTCTAGAAATTTTTCTTCTTAGCTTTGTCCTGAAGGTTATGATCTATTCTTTACAATTAGTGCTGGGCTTTTAGGCTTTTCTCCCTTTCTGCCACCTCCTTCCTCTTTTGATTTGCTCAAGGGTGGTAGGAATTAGGAAGCTCTGATTGGCTTGGTGGAAGGCTAGGTAGATTTGGAGAGGTAAAGAATGAACGGAAGCATGGGAATGGGATAAAAATTTGAGAGCCATCAGTGTGTTGGGAAATTGTGTTTAAAACCACAGAATGGGCTTACCTAGAGAGGACAGTGTCCACAGGTGATGGAAGAGATGCTGAGAAAGGGTGACCAGTGAGCGAGGAGGAAAACCAGAGGATTGTGTGTCCTGGGTGCCTGGGGATGAGTAATTGGGTAGGAGGAGAGCAGCCAGTTGACCATGGGCTTTGACAGATGTAGTTGGTTGAGAATGTTCTATGGGATGAGGCCCACCTGGAGTAGATGGAGGAGAAGACGAGAGCTGGGCAGTGGAGTTTGCAAGCGTAGTTAAGGCTTTGCAGAGTTTGATGTGGAAAGGAAGAGGAAAAGGGGAGCTAGCTGAAGTCAGTGGCATACATGGTGGGCGAGGTTTAAGGTGGGTGGTACTAAAGTATGTTTGCTCACCAATGGGATGGTCCAGTGAGGGAGGACAAGATGGTCTTGGGGAGACAGAGGATAACTATAGAAGTGAAGTCCCGGATATGGTGGGGGGCTGGGCCGGTCTTTGGTATGAGCAGAGAGCAAGGAGATGCCTGTGCTTCTTGCATCTCATGTGGTGAGCAGGTGAAGACCAAGAGCAGGCTGATACCTGGTGAGCTGCCTGGGGAAGAGGATGTGCCAGAGGGTTCTGAGCATGGCAGCCTACTCTGACATTGCTAATATTTATGAGGACCTTAGAGTTTATGAAGCATTACTGAAAGAGAAGAGTGTGAAAGGGCTCTGGAAAAATGCGACATTCTACATAAATAAAGGTATTAGTACAGTGGGTGGACTTGACTTTGGATAATTACATAGGCGATTCTTTTGCATATGTCCAGCTTTGCTCTGCTGATGCCTGGAGGGTGGTACTGACCACTGCTTTGCTGCCTGCCTGGACATATGGACACTGTACACTTTGCCCTCTCAGCGAAGTGTCTCACTGTTGGCACCCTTTCGAGCTCCGTGTCCTGGACCTGGGCTGCCAAGTGGACATGAGCTGAAGCCAGTCTCACGCTGGCAGGTGCTTGGGCCTTATTCTCACCAATTGTCTGGCTCTGCATCTGTTTTGTGTGTTGGAATTAGAGATCTTGTCACAGAATTAAACAAGTATCTATTCTGGGGTTTGGGTTTTTTTTGTTTGTTTGTTTGGTTGGTTTTGGTCTTTGGGGGAAAAAAAAACTCCCCCCATGTAATGGAGAAAACCTTCTCAGATATTACTTCCCTCCTCAGTTGGCCTGACTTCCCCGAAGCTCAGTTGACCTGACTTCCCTGTAGCTTAGTTTTGAGTTCATGATTATTAATGATTTTGATGTTGTTATTATTTTGGCAGTTTTTAGGTAGATCGAGAAGGATGCTTAAGTTAAGAACTAACCATATGGCTGGGCATGGTGTCTTACACCTGTAATCCCAGCACTTTGGGAGGCTGAGGCAGGAGGATTGCTTGAGCCCAAGAATTCAAAACCAGCCTGGGCAATAGAGTGAGACCCTGTCTCTACAAAAAATTAAAAAAACATTAGCCGGCCATAGTGGCATGCACCTGAAGTTTCAGTTACTCGTGAGCTGAGGTGGGAAGATTGCTTGAACCTAGGAGGTTGAGGCTATAAGCGAGCTATGATTGCACCCCTGTACTGCAGCCTAGTCAAAAGAGCAAGACCCTGTCTCAAAAAAAAAAAAAAAAAAAACCTACCATAAAAAATAGTGAAGAGAGGATGAGCTTTTTGGTGTTAGGCAGTTTGTGGTTCTGATCTCAGCTCTGCTACTCCCTGGCTATGTGGCCATGAGCACATGACTTTAGCTTTCTGAGTGTCTTCCCTAATCTGTCACAATCAGGAAAGGACTTCTTCCTACCCTACAGGGTTGTCATGAGAATCAGAGTGGTCCCATTGGGATTTGTGATCTTCTATTGACCTCCCACATTCTTATGGGAGGTGCAAGAGGCAAGAATAGTAAGGGTCCGGACTTACCAGGCTATCTGGTGTCTGATGTCTATTGGGCATCATCGTGGTCCCATACTGTCATTAAGACATGCTATCTAATTAGTATTCATTTGATCATGTGGACTGTCTAAAATGGCCAATTGATTTTTTTTGAAAAATTTAGAACAAGGAGACTTAAAAAAGACAGGACATTTTTAAGTTTTTATTACCCTTTTTATCTTTTTCTAGTTCTTCTTCTTGTGTTTGTTTTTTTTATCTGTCAGTAGATAACCTGGGCCACCAAATTTTCTTTAAGTGATGATTGAATTTGACTTAGTTTTAAATATTTACCAAATAATGATGATCGCCTTATTGCCCTAAGTGATGTTTTAATTCATTATCAATGCTAAATATGACCTTATGCTTGACATTCTGATGGTATATCAGGAAACTATGGTCCTGCTCTTTGTAATATGAGCCATTAAAGTTATGCCGTCCCCTTTAATGTGCTGATAGAGTGAAGTAGGAAGTGGTTGGTTAGCAAATGTTCATTAAGAAAAGGAGTGATTTATTAGCTAAGGTGTTTTTAAAATACATCGTGCACCAAAATGTATCTGATAAAACATCAAATTTCAGTGCTGAAGGAACCTTGGAGAAGCTCCTATGCAACTCTTATTTTTAATGAGAAATGTGACTACAGAAAGGCCAAGTAACTTTCCTAGGTCACAAACCAGGGTAGTCCAGGCTGTTTGTTTCCATGTTCCTTTTAGAAAATGGTAATTGATCAGAAGGACACCCTGCCTTCATGTCCACAGGTGCCACCACTCACCACCCAACTGTATTTTACAAGTTTACCATTTTGCTCTGTGCAAGTGTTGTCAGTTGTGAATTATGATGATAATTCAACAGGTCTGCATACGTTTGTAATATTTGCTAAGTTGATTTTATAAACTGCAAGAAGTCATTCTGCACTTGTTTCATAATTAGTTAATAAAGTGAAGCCATTTTAAGATCCCCATTATAGAACATCTCATTACACCAAGACATCTGCTGTTATCCATGAAATTGACACTATATCCAAATGTGAGTCTGAGTCCTGATAACATTATCAGTCTCTACTTTCTTACTCGGCTCAGATTATACTTATTGATCTAATATTTAATTTTATTGTCTATAGGTATTTTATGGCAATGTCCTCAAATTCATCTTGAAAGCAGGGGTATAAAAATTAATAGAAGATGGCATTGTAGTCATAGTAAAAATATTTAATAAAGATAATAAAATTATTTTATTTTCTTTCATATTTTTAGTTTTACAAAATTCATACATGTTAGAATCAGATTTTAAATATAAGTGGTTAATATCTTGTTTTTTATATAATTAACTACTTTAGTCCTACTTTAACATTTTTATTTTTTTAAAAAGTGGTAGCAGCTGGGCACGGTGGCTCACACCTGTAATCCCAGCACTTTGGGAGACCGAGGCGTGCGGATCATGAGGTCAGGAGATTGAGACCATCCTGGCTAACATGGTGAATCCCCGTCTCTACTAAAAATACAAATAAATAGATAAATAAAATAAAATTAGCCAGGCATTGTGGTGGGCACCTGTAGTCTCAGCTACTTGGGAGGCTGAGGCAGGAGAATGACATGAACCCAGGAGGCGGAGCTTGCAGTGAGCCAAGATCGCGCCACTGCACTCCAGCCTGAGCGACAGAGTGGGACTCCGTCTCCAAAAAAAAAAAAAAAAAAAGTGGTAAACACAAATCGAAACAGAGAACACGTGTGTTACAGAAGGACCACTTTAAATAAGATTTTCCAAGTGGTCAGAACAGGCCTGCCTGATTTTACAGACTGATTTCTGTTTATCAAAGTTTTCCTGTGTCTATGTTAAAGAATAAATTCCATTAAAAAATCTATATATAATTTGGGGAAAAAAATTAAGAAGTGAACTCACCTACACAAAGAACAATTCCTGACAAGAGTGGGAGCCTATTTGCATCTGGGTTGGGCCCATGCAAATACAAGCTGGCATCTTAACAAGTGCATTTATCTTTGACAACTGACTACAGGACTTACACAGACTTTGGGTATAAGCATTCCTTTTCACAAGCTTAGGAAAGCATTTTGTGGCTCATTTGAGATGCAGTTGGCTATGTAGAGGCACTTCTTTCAGGGAAGATATATTTGGATTTGAATTTTAAAGGATGGTGAATATTTTGGCAGAGGTAAGGAATGGGGCAATTTTAAGGGAAGGAAATATCCAGGATATAGGCATAATTGTCTCATAGGGCTGTCCATGTGACCAGTTGTAGTGCTGTGGATTGTAAGACTTGGGGCAGACACTGATAAGTGAATAGACTGTGAAGGAAAGGTGTGATAGGTGTATTGATGGAGGGGAAATGCAGGGACCTGGAGGACACTTCCTGCTGACTGGGAGGTGGTGGTGGGGAGATAGTGATGTACAAATTTTGACCTGAGAAATGATGGGGAGTTATACAGAAACAAAAAGGAGGAAAGAGAGGGAAGGAAGAGTATGTGCAAAGGCCAGTTGCAAGAGCTAGCAGGTAGAGGAACTGGGAGAATGTCAGTGGAAGAAATTGAATACCTTTTACTATTATGCTGTAGGATAGGTGCCTGAGGGTTGTGTAAGTAGCACTGTCTAGTACCTAGGTAGATAGATCAGGAAACCAGTAAAGAGGTCTAAACTGGACATGGAGATTCAGAAGTCAGCAGCACACAGAGGATAACTGGAGCCATGGGAATGGAGCCAAAACCCAGGCAGAAGGTGGAAGTGACTTCAGAAAGGGAAGATCCAGAGCAGTCTGTTGCCTGGGGGATGAGGAAGTGGAGATGGAGGAGATGTGGAACATTCTTTCAAGAAGTTTGGCTGTGAAAGTGGAAGGAAAAAGACTGTAGCTAGACGGGGGAATCTGGGTTCAAGGGAATTTTTTCTTTTAAGATGAGGAAGAATTTGGAGCATATTTAAATGCTGAAGAGAAAGAGCTGGGGAAGTGGGGTTGGCTGGAGATTAAAGGAGAGGGGTGGTTGAGAGGCATGAAGGTCCAGAGCATAAGGGGGCACAAGGATAGTAGATCAGGGGCCCCTCTTGGAGTTCAGCCCACAGGTGGAGGAGGAGCTGGGTGAATGCGGGCAAGAGTGTGAGTCCATGGGCAGAGGTTGAGGGGAGTCTCATTGAATGGGTTCTGTTTCTTGTGAAGTCTGCAGTCAATCTATCTGCTCAAAGTCAGGGAGGAGTTGATGGGCTGGAGGTTTTCCTTTAGGAGGTTTGAAGTAGCCACTGTGGATGGAAGGAAAAGAGCAGTCTCAGGAAGCAGAGTGGTCACTGTGCAGAGGGCTTTGTCTTCTCCCTGATTATAGCCAGGGCCAGCCGTAGACCCTAGAATAGTATTGAATCAGTAACTTTGTTCATAATGATAACTAACTTCCCAGTAGCTTAAATCTTGATTATAGTTGGTCAAGTGGATTTTGAGAATTAAAAGAAAAACAACTTCCAAAAGTACTTTTTATTTTAAAATTTGTGTTATTAATAGTCATTTAAAACATTTTGTTAAAAAGTATACTTCTTCAAATGAAGATGTATGAATTCTCTTGCTGGTTGGTTGGTTTTAGACGCTCATGGTGGCTTGGATCCGAGCAAACCTCTGTGTGTACATTTCTCGAGAGCTCTGGGATGACTTTCTTGGTGTGCTGTCCTCCCTCACGGAATGGGAGGAACTTATAAACGAGTGGGCCAACATTATGGACTCCTTGACAGCAGTGCTTGCAAGAACCGTTTATGGAGTTGAGATGACAAACCTACCTCTGGATAAATTAAGTGAACAAAAGGAAAAGAAGCAACGAGGCAAAGGTATTTCTACTTTTCCAGGTTAACACCAGATGTCTAGGTCGGGGGACGAGTGTGTATTTGTATGACTAAGCAATTAATGCATGAGATTTTATAATGAACTGAACCAGCTACACAGTGTCTTCTTAATAGTGGCATTAATTCGTGTCTCATATCATTCTGTTCCCTTAATGAGATGGTGAATTTCTGAGGAGGCTATGCAAAAAGGAAGATGCAAGGAAGGTAGTAGTAATAGTAGTGATAACTAACAGTAATAATAATGGCTATTACATTGTACATATTATCTCTTTTTGCCTTCATAATAACCTAGTGAACTATAGATACTTGTATAATCCCCATATCACAGACAAATAAACTGAAGTATGAGACTTTGCAGAGATGTCCAATCCTTTGGCTTCCCCAGGCCACATTGGAAGAATTATCTTGGAGCACACATGAAATACACTAAAACTAACGATAGCTTATGAGCTAAAACAAACAAACAAAAAATAGCAAAAAAAAAAAAAAAAATTCTCATAATGTTTTAAGAAAGTTTACACATTTGTGTTGGACTGTACTCAAAGCCATTCTTGGCTGCGTGTGGCCCATGGGTTGGGCCACGGGTTAGTCAAGGTTGCCTTGCAGTGATTGACTCATCTGAGCCCACATAGTTAAGAAGTGGTTAGAAAATCAAAGCTGGATAAATACAACTCAAGATGTCATACAATTAAGATGCATTCTACAGCCTCTCTAGGAAACATGGAGAAATTCTGAATGCCTCAGATGGGAGCTATTTTGGCTTTGTTGTATTTCTGGGTAAAAATTGTTTTGGGACTGAGAACCTCAAATGAAAGTGATGTTTTCAAGGTAGAAAACATCAGTGGTAGTTTCTGTTAGGAATGACAATTTGGCATCCGCTTGTCTTAATTACCATTCTTAAGGATGTGGCATGGTCCTTAGATTAATTCACTTGTACTACACCATACTCTGTAAAGATTTGAGGCCGGGCACAGTGGCTCAAGCCTGTAATCCCAGCACTTTGGGAGGCCGAGACGGGCAGCTCACGAGGTCAGGAGATTGAGACCATCCTGGCTAACATGGTGCAACCCTGTCTCTACTAAAAACTACAAAAAACTAGCTGGGCGAGGTGGCGGGCGCCTGTAGTCCCAGCTACTCGGAAGGCTGAGGCAGGAGAATGGCGTAAACCCGGGAGGCAGAGCTTGCCGTGAGCTGAGATCCGGCCACTGTACTCCAGCCTGGGTGACAGAGCAAGACTCCGTCTCAAAAAAAAAAGAAGATTTGAGGCAGCTCATAAAAAGGCATATAGTACAGTAGATCAAATACAAAATAGGATCAAAATGAGTGGGGTTGCAGGGAACTGCCGTTGTGACTAAAATGCCAAAATACATGCCATAGAGTCTCATGGACTTGCTGGGGAGATGGAAAAGTCAAACATTGGATTTGATTTTGGTCTTTGCAGGGTTACATCAAATCAGGAATCACAGAGCACATAGGGTAAAAACAATTCAATCACTTAGGTGATGCTTAGCTTTATTAGGTCCTCCTGAGACTTGGGAGGAAGTTTTCCTTCAAAGCCCCATAAAGGGTACACATTGCTTATTGTGTAGGCTACCCCTTTAATAATACCAGCCTTATTATAGATTGTATCAGTGTGCTTTTGCCATGTGACAAATCACCCCAAAACTTACGGCTTAAAATAACAACCACTTATTTATCTTGATTTGATGAGTTGGCAATTTGGGTTGGACTCAGCCAGTCAGTTCTTCTGCTGGTCTTTGCTTCTGTGTTTGCAGTCAGCCAGGCTGTGAAGTAGTCAGCTAGGCAGCTCTACTTTTAGGG
Source organism: Theropithecus gelada (assembly GCF_003255815.1). NCBI lineage: Eukaryota > Metazoa > Chordata > Mammalia > Primates > Cercopithecidae > Theropithecus > Theropithecus gelada. The sequence continues at coordinate 92,009,552 of NC_037678.1, read as the reverse complement.
GTTGGCTGGCTGTAAGGGGGGGCAATGAGGTGTGACTGGGCCACGTGTTTCAGCAGCCAGAGGCTAGCTCAGGCTTGTTCACCAAGTGGCTTAGAGTTTCAGGAGCAGCAAGAGGGCAAGCTCAAAGTTTCAAGTGCATTTCAAGTCTCTGCTTATTCAGTTTTGCTACCAAAGTAAGTCACATGATGAAGCCTAATGTCAATATGGGAGAGAACAGCAGAGGATATGGATACAGGGAGGTGTGAACCAGTTACGGTGGCTAGTAAACCATATACATGTGTAATAAATGTGATGGATTCTTATAATATCTTCATTGAAATCTGAGAATGGCTTGCCAAAGCACTAATTAATAAAAGCAAGTTAGTAAGAAGCCAAAATAAAGTAGTTGAAGTACATGGCAATCCAGTGGAACAGTTTAATCCCAATGTAGATGTAGACTGTCTAATGCAATGATTTTCTAACATTTTTTAACAGATCCGTTTTTCTACCCAGTTGAAGGTATACATAACCCCTTTCTAAAGAAATAGACTGGAGATTTGGGATTGAAGTAGGAGCAGGGAGCCAAGAACCTGGGTCCTTGGCCTCCATCTAGTCCTCTCTAACAGCTCTGAGGACCTCTGTGTAAACCCAGGGCCTGAGAGGACCCAGATACTTCCAACTAGGAACTTGGCTCCCTAAGACAGTGGTTCTCAGCCCAGAAGAGAACTTACCTGGCTAAGAATACCTTTCAGGCTAGAGAAGGAGAGCTGAAATAGGAGATAAGGACCTGCCTTCAATTGTAATCCATGCACGAGTGCACGTTTGTGCATGCGCGCGCGCACACACAACGCACACCTGCCATTCTGCAAGATTCTCTTCCTACCCACAGATTCATCTGAAGAGATAGACTTGTCTTGGGAAGGCAAACAACTTCAAAAACACTGTTTTCAAAATGTACTGAACAAATTATTAAATTAATGACCATGACTAATATTTCTGATTTATGTTGGTTTATTCTAAAAACGATTTAAATATTTATTGTAGAAACACTTGCCTTCTAAGGGCTAGACTACTAGAAACAAAAAACACAGGCAGAGGAAACTGGGTGTGGAAACATGCCACAGGTGGCAGCCACTGGCCACATCATACCTGTGCAGAAATCTCTCAGTCTGCCATTCTCTTTCCTCCTCTATTTCTTTTGGTCCATAGTCTCTCATTGAAATAATTAACCAGAACAATATGAGAAAAAAGAAAAGTTGAATCTCAGACTACAATGTTTTATTGTTTTGGACCTTTGCTAAAATAGGATTTTGTATTATTTATAGATTTTCATTATCCTGCCCATTTAACTGAATCCACATTAGAGTTTATAGGCATGGATTGCCCTAGGGATTTGTGGAGGGGTTGGTGTCTACAGGATGCAGTACTATTCAAACATCAGGATCTCTGAGGTTTTGGCTTATAAGCAGTGGTTTTTGGAGTGTCCTGGGAACAGTAGTATAACTTCATTTGATATTGTTCTTGTATTGAGAAAGGTTTATTAATACATTCTTTTGTATGCTGGAGTGAGTACTATGAAGATATGATAATATTCCTAAGACTGTTTTATATTCTTGAAAATATTTTGGCAACAAGAATTCTTAAATTAGTGACATGTGAACAACTTCCTAAATTGCAGTGTAAGGAAGTGGTACTTAATTTGTGACAAGAAAACCTGCTGATTATATATAGTTGTGTGTACACCATTTGCTGAGCAACACAAGCTGCGAAATGAATAATAATGAGTTCAGCCTTTAGATTATTTTTCTTGTCCTTTATCAGGCTGTGTTCTAGATCCTCAGAAAGGAACCACTGTGGGGAGATCCTTTTCTCTCAGCTGGCGGAGCCACCCAGATGTGACCGAACCGATGCGATTTAGGAGTGCCACCACGTCTGGAGCACCGGGAGTGGAAAAGGCGAGAAATATTGTTCGCCAAAAAGCAACTGGTAAACATTTATTTAAATGCTTCTCAAAAATCTAGTTGTTATCTAAAATGAATTTATAGGCATAAGGTGTGTTAAAAATTCTACTCAAAATTTAAATATTAGACCTTATATTAAATGAAATGTCTCTACATCTTTTTAGCTTTCTGCTGTGGTTACTTTTCAAATCACAGTTTTCAGTTACTTATTTCTAAATCCTCCATTGTGAAAAAGAACTTGAGATGTTAATGTTGAGAGAGATATTTGTACGAAATAGAGAAAATAGAGGTTTTGTTTGAACCTTGAAGAAAATAGATTGTTAATAAATACACCAGTAGTTGCATTATTGTCAGTGTTAAACCATGTTAATCTTTAGAGTGTGGCAACCTGTTTCAGCAAAGAAAAGGAGAATTACACACTTTGGTTTTCAGGACTGGATAGACATTTTCATTTTTTGCTCCTTTGGAAAATTGAGCCTTTTCATGTCTGTGTATGTTATCTTTGCAGCCTATTTCCATTAGCAACTTGACCAACAACCCCCAGTTAATTGGACTACTTTGCTACATTTTACTCTTTTTTTCTTTTTTTGTTTTTTGAGACAGATTCTTGCTCCAGGCTGGAGTGTAGTGGTGCAATCTCAGCTCACTGCAACTTCTGCTTTCTGGGTTCCAGCAATTCTCCTGCCTCAGCCTCCTGAGTAGCTGAGATTACAGGCGCCCCACCATGCCCAGCAAATTTTTGTATTTTTAGTAGAAACAGGGTTTCACCATGTTGGTCAGGCTGGTCTCAAACTCCTGACCTCGTGATCCGCCCGCCTCGGCCTCCCAAAATGCTGGGATTACAGGCGTGAGCCACTGTGCCCAGCCTACATTTTACTCTTAAAACAAAAAGTGAACTCTTTAAAAAGAAGCTTGTATATGGCATTTAATAAGAATAAACAAAGCCACCTCCTCCCCAGTGGCTTTGAGCCTGTAACTTAGGTTTAAGACAATTGTAATTGATAATTTAGCATGTTGACTTCAGAAAGTCGCAAGATCCTCTGGCCATAAAACAAAGATTCATTAAGGCTCAACATATTCTATAGTGCTTAGTAAAGGCTTAATACAGATAGTTTAGAATCCTGTTGGAGTTTTTATGAAAATATATTCCACCTTAACTGTAACTCTCTCATACTTTTTTGCTGTAGCATTTGCTGGAAATTATCACCTTATTTACATGCACGGCCTCTTCTGCTTCTTCCTTCTTTCTGTCATTCTCTCCCCTGAGGAGAGACCCAATTCATTTTTAGCAGGCAACTTTTGAGGATGCTCATTCACTGATTTCCTTTCTCATTCCAATTCCTAAAAACTATTTGCTTTTATCATTGGATTCTTTGTGGTTTTTTTTTTTTTTTTTTTTTTTGAATCGGAGTCTCATGCTGTCGCTTAGGCTGAAGTGCAGTGGTGTGATCTCAGCTTACTGCAACCTCTGCCTCCCAGGTTCAAGCGAGTCTCCTGCCTCAGCCTCCTGAGTAGCTGGTACTACAGGTGCGCACCACCACGCTCAGCTAATTTTTGTATTTTTAGTAGAGAAGGGGTTTCACCATGTCGGTCAGGCTGGTCTCGAACTCCTGACCTCAGGTGATTCACCCGCCTCGGCCTTCCAAAGTGTTGGGATTAACGGGCGTGAGCCACTGCACCCAGCCTACTGGGAATTCGAGTAGGCAAAGGGTAGGAGAAAGGGCAGTAGGGTAAAAAGTTTGTTTCAGTTTTTACAAATGTGTCACTATCATTTGTAGTTCCATTTCGTTAATGTTAACTGATATCATACAAAAATAGTAAAGCAGCAAGTGAATCTTTGTTTTTGTTTTAGAATAAAACTGATTTTACAGATTGTGGTTTTACATATATGAAGCACGTTTTCCTCCTGTGTTCATTCAATTCCTCCAATGTTTATTTGACTAGCAGTATATAGAAAACATAAGAATACCGTGAAGTAGACACTAAAGATGTATGGATTTAATAAACATGAAATGTGACATAAAAGGATGGGTTTCTTGGAGATTTTACCTTTTCCTCAAATATCAAATCTTTTAATGTTCAACTTGACTTTTATGTGTTCTTGAGCTTTTTGGTTATTTAATTTACTAAATGATTTGCTTTTGAATACAGTCAGCTCTCAGCAAACCAACTTCTGAATGAAGGCCAGATATTCCCTCTCTCACCATGGTCTTTTTGTATTTGTCCTTTAGGAAAGGAAAACTGATTATAATGTCTGTCCAAGCAAATAACCTGAATGTGAATCTGATACACAGCAGAAAGAAGGAAAGGCTAAACATATAAAGCATTTCAAAATAAAATTATTTGTGGATTGCCCATTGTCCTATGTCATGAGAATGACTGACTGAAAGTTGGCTGTATTTAGAGACAACAATTAAATACTATACTTTGTACTGACTTCCTTTAAAGTTTAAAATGACCTCCTTTAAATGTTTAAAGAGAGCCCAGAAAAGTAATGATAATAAATTGAAAGGTCCTATTGTTCTTCTGACATAATTATTACTTTATCTCTCCTGGAAGCTAAGCGAAGCCAGTCTATCAGCAACTGTGTCCACCTTTCTGAGGCTTTGCCTGCCACTAAAAGCGTCCCGCTCCTCCTTCACACCGTGAGCGCTCTCTTACCTGGTCTCTCTTACTCTTCTTGCTCTCACAGGCTGTCAGGTACTGTAACACTGTCTCATGTGTCCATCACTGTTCCCGGGCTTCTCCGGCTTGCCTCTGGGACTTGCTTCCTTTGTTAATATCCCCACATGACACACGTGCCTCACCATTACAGTAGTGTTAAATTGCAATGAATACTAGTAATTACTTTTGTGTAGTTAGATGCTTGGTGGCAGTTAGATAGTCAAGAAAAATATCTGTAACTTTGGTCTTGGCAATAATAATTAAAGAGGATAGAAGGGTTTTTAAGTCCATCGCTATTTAATAGGGGGAAATGTGATGCCTGCCTTAGTGTGTCTTCTATACAGTACCCATAGAAAGTAAGGGGATTTTCATAAAAGTTTTGAACATGTCAGTATTAGAATGCTTGCTATGCTTTCCAAAAAATGAATAAACTAGAAAAATGTATGTAGGCGGGATCTACTTGGAGTTAATAAATCATATATGTGAAGTAATGACCAGTTATGTGGATTCATACGGACTATTGAAATTTGAGTGAAAAAGGACCAGTGCCAAAAAGCAGTAATTTCCAAAACAAAGAAACGTTGTTCTTGTACTTCAGCCAATTAAAATTGAATTTAGCCATGTGTGATTTACGCACAGTACCTTTTTTATTACGACATCATACCACCAAAAGTCATTTTTGGCCTAGTTACTTCAACAGAAGAATTTACCTTTCTCTATATTGAATAATTAGGTCTATGTCTATTTATTTTTCAGTGATTCTAGGATGAACTGAATCTTCTTCCTTAAAAGAGAAAGATCATTTTCATGATCTTTTTTTGTTTTCAGAAATCTGGCATTGTAGATTAGTATTTTTTGTTGTTGTTGTTTTTGATTTTTTTGAGACAGAATCTCTCTCTGTCACCCAGTGTAGAGTACAGTGGCGCAATCTCGGCTCACTGCAACCTCTGCCTCCCGGGTTCAAGCAGTTCTTCTGCCTCAGCCTCCCGAATAGCTGGGACTACAGGTGTGTGCCACCACACCTGGCTAATTTTTGTGTTTTTAGTAGAGATGAGGTTTCACCATGTTGGCCAGGCAGGTCTTGAACTCCTGACCTCGTGACCCACCCGCCTCAGCCTCCTAAAGATTCGTTTTTTTTTTTTTTAACACTGGAGATAACCTAATTGTGGCTTTCTGTAATACTAAATTATGTCATACCGTGTTTTAGCAAAGCAAAATGAAAGCTTAAGTTCTCTGATGGCTATGTAAATACCATATTACTTTATAGAATTTAGGGGAAGAAGTTTTACCAAGAGTGAGGACTATAATGTTTCTTAGAAAACTCTTTTTCTCCAGTAACTATTAAAGGAGAAAAACAGTAAGAATGGTACATGGGAAAATGGTCACTAGTCAATTAAATTACTGTTGAGTTTTAACTGCCCGATTATTTGGTTTTCAAAAAAAAGCTATTGTTTAGAGATGATTAATAAAGTATTTAAAATCATTGTACCCCCTGTTTGGCTAATATACACCCCAAATGAATTTTTTCATGTTGATAAGTTTTCTCATGTAACAGTCCATTTTTTTCTATATTTTGTTTCTCTTAAGTTTTTCCCTAGTTTGTCCAGAACATGTTCCCACAAGAAATCTCTTCCAATTAGTGATTTAATTTTGGAAGCTTTTGTTCTCATTCAATATTACATTTTATTTTACTAAGACTCTTGGTTCCTGTATATATGTATACAGTTCCAAATGAATGAAGTTAAATGTGATTTAGAGCAGTGGTTCTCAATTGGGGACAATTTCAACAATGCCAGGAGACATTTTTAATTGTTACACGTGGGACAGTGCTAGTGGCAGCTTGTGGGTGGAAGTCAGGAATGCTGCTGAATAGCTTGCAATGCACAGGACAGCTCCCAAATGAAGAATTGTCTGGTCCAAAATACCAGCAGTGCCGAGGCTGAGAAATCCTAACTTAGAGTGAAATCAAGTGGCCTGGACTTGGTCTGAGTTTTCCTGCCTTTGCCATCTTTGTTCTTGATTTTGTAGCACAAAGGGTAAAAGAACTTCAGAGTACAGTGACTTTGAGAACAACCTGCCATTCTCTTTTTCACCTGACAACTATGATAGTGAGCTTCTTAGCCTGAGGCCATTGGTTCTTTACTACTTAAAATGATGCCATTGTCCTTTATGACTGTCCTATCCAGAGACTGACCCAAGGACAGATTGTATATTCTCCGCTGGTTGGCACGTTAGAGTATTGAATTTGCCCTCCAATTTAAATCCTAGTGTGTAGGCATACCCCATCAACCTACTGCTAGATAATGTAACGCTTAATTTTACTTTCTGGCCACAAGTTCTTTACCCTATCAATGATTGCTAATTTTGTTTACATTTAACTTTTTTTGTTTTTGTTTCTAATCTATATGACTAGTCAACCCACCAAAATTGTTTTAATAATATAAGCAATAGACAATTACTTACTTTTAGCTATGATTGTATCATTTTCTGATCTTTTTGGGACTGTATTTGGCGGCAGCAGCAGAATTTTGGGTGGGTTGTTTGTATTCAGGGAGGAAGAAGTGATGTTTGTATTTTGGAGTCACAACCAACTGTTTCCATTAACATGAACAGCTACATAAAGAAATACAGTTGGGGAGGTAGGACTGGCACTTTTTGTGATTTCCTTTCCCCCCACCCCTTGGTGAGAACAGTTCTTTCCAGCTGTTCTATAATTTTTTTTTTTTGAGATGGAGTCTTGCTCTGTACCTCAGGCTGGAGTGCAGTGGTGTGATGTTGGCCCACTGCAACCTCCACCTCCTGGGTCCTGGTTCAAGCATTTCTCCTGCTTCAGCCTCCCAAGTAGCTGGGATTATGGGCACGCCATGCACAGCTAACTTTTTGTATTTTTAGTAGAGATAGGGTTTCACCATGTTGACCAGGCTGGTCTTGAACTCCTAACCTCGTGATCTGCCCGCCTCGGCCTCCCAAAGTGCTGGGATTACAGGCGTGAGCCACCACGTTCTGTCTGTTCTACAGTTTTAACTGCTTTTTAGGTTGAAACGTTTATCCATCTGTAGCACTTAATAGGCCATACAGATGGTAGATGTTATTTTTCTTTTAGGAATATTGTAATAGTAGTAATGAGAGTACTGTAATGAGAGTAATGTAATCAACAATCTCCCCTTATTCTAATAAAACATACTGGAATGGTATGGCAAACCTTGCCTCGCTCCTTCTGCATCTGGTTTGTGTGCTTCTAGGAAGTGCTTTGTTGTCAGGACCTGGTCTGATTTACCCATGGGAAGTTTGATCTTGTGGGAAGCTTCAAGATGCTGAGATGATATGCATTTCCTGTGCTTTTTATAGGATCAGATTGGTATCATTCATGGTGTTTTCAAAATTAGGAAATGATATTTATTTTGCTTATGCAACCTTGTACAAGGGATAAATGGAACTCAGAATTTTGGTTATTGAAGAATGAGCCTCACTGCACTTACTGAATGTAAGACTGATTAATGAAGCCTTAAAAAGTGAGTGAAATTGCTATGAAAAATAGTTAGAGATCTGGAAAAAAATAGAAGTTACTGAAGAGCTTACACACTTAATTTAATTTGATCGCACTGCCTTTCTCAGTGAAAAAAACCTGAAATTTAGTAATCCTTATTTGATCGTTTTCAGGTGATTTGAATGGAACTTTAGAAAGTGATAGTTTAGGCCGGGCGCAGTGGCTCATGCCTGTAATCCCAACACTTTGGGAGGCCCAGGCAGGCGGATCATGAGGTCAGGAGATCGAGACCATCTTGGCTAACATGGTGAAACCCCATCTCTACTAAAAATACAAAAAATTAGCCGGGCATGTGCCTGTAGTCCCAGCTGCTCGGGAGGCTGAGGCAGGAGAATGCTATGAACTCAGGAGACGGAGCTTGCAGTGAGCTGAGATCACGCCGCTGCACTCCAGCCTGGGCGACAGAGCGAGACTCCATCTCAAAAAAAAAAAAAAAGTTTAGTAATGGTATTGTGTAACTTACACTGTCAAGAGATGAGAAAGTTAGTGCTTTTAAAATCTGGGCAGTTGGGACTAGCTAGGCTTTAGAGAGAGTACCTTATTTGGTGAATCTGAGATAGAACTTAGCTCTTTGAAGTGATTTAAACAAATTACGTGACATTCAAAAATAGATCTAGGATTTATTATGTAATTTTAATGTAACTGATAACATTCTTTCTCTATTTTAAGTATCAGATAATCCTGTCTTTTGGTATTTGCATATCACTGTTAAAATGATTTTCATTCGTTATGAAAGAGCAACTGCTAACAGCTGACCCCATAGAATGAGAGCAGCTTTAACATAAATTGCTCTTTCTTAAATAAAATGCCAGCAGAGGGAGCCCAAGAACTATTTAAAAAGGAAAAATAGTATAAAGAAAATGTTTCTGTCATTCATGTGTTCATTTATACAAAACATGTATTTAATATAAAGTATGAGAAAATCCCAATAAATATACCATTACAAATCAGGAAATTGGGTTTAAATTGTGGGATAAGGAGAATTGAAGACTCTCTTTTTACAGCGTCTCAATTTATAGTCAACTACAGGAGTAGCTCAGGGCACCTACAACACAACAGCATACTGAAGCATCATGGCTCTCCCCTTCCTTCCCACTCAATCAGGAGTGCTCCCGCCCTGCCACTGACTGCTATTCCTAAAGGCTTGGACTTTCTCCATCTGATAAGTCCCTCCTGACAGTTTTATAAAAACAAAGCCTTAAAAGCTGCACTAGGCCAGCCTGTTGGGAAGGCAGACCAGCTGGTGGTGGCAGGCTCTTCATCCGTCTGCTGCGTTGAGGACCAGTGGGGACACTCTAATTTGGAAGCAATGGTGCTGTGGCTATATTTCATCCCACCAGATGGCGATGTTCTTTATCTTTAGGCAGATGCTGCCAGTGTTGGCTCAGCCCTTATTTGCTCCTGCTCATAGCCCAGAAACCAACATCTATCCGTTTTTGGCATCAGGCTTCAGAGACTAACTCTTCCCACTATCCATAAAAAATGGCATTTGCCAATTATATTTTAGAAAGTTAGGAAGCTCTTGGGCTCCCCCTACTGATACTGGATTAACCAGTAGATTCATTAACAAATATAAACTCTTCCCAGAAGGTTTCGACATCCTGCATAATTAGAATAAACAATTAGAGAAGACAGCCGGAAGGGCTGCCCCTATGGTGTTATTTGCCTTCTGTTGCTGAAGGCTGAAGAGGCTAGAAATAGATCTGTGAGAAGGACGTAGTCTATACTTTGGGATGTGTAGGTAGATTAAAAATTTGCACATACGCTTTGTGTTTCTCTATAGAAAAATGAACAGTACTTGGCTGTTCAAAAGAAGAGGAAGGCAAAGACAACCTGGGAAACATGAGGCTTTAACGTATCTGTCTTTTCTTGCTACGTTAGCCTATCTTTGCTTGTACTCCAAACACAGTTTCCCACCAGCATCTCAAGTTAGACTATGGGCTGGGCACCATGGCCTATGCCTGTAATCCCAGCACTTTGGAAGGCTGAGGTGGGTAGACTGCTTGAGACCAGCCTAGGCAACATGGCAAAACCCCGTCTCTGAAAAGACAAAAATTTTTTGGGTATAGTGGCATGCACCTGAACTCCCAGGTATTCAGGAGGGTGAGGTATGAGGATCAGTTGAGCCAGGGGAGGTCCAGTGTGCAGTGAGCTGTGATCACACCACTGCACTCTAGCCTGGCAACAGAGCAAGGCACTGTCTTTAAAAAAAAAAGTAAATTGATAAATTTTTGTAAGTGAAGGATCACACAAATTTCATAGTTTTGAGGTCTTGTAACCATATCAACATACTATAAAATGCATTTTCATTTGGATAGAAACAATAAAACAGAAACCCTTTGTTGAAATTGTCTGTATTAAATTTAGAATCTTCCTACATACTTCTTGTTTAAGATGAGCCATCAGTTTGCCTTATGACTTAGATTAAAGGATTATACAGAGGGTGGCCAATTGGCAGTGAGTTTCCATTTCAGGTGACAAACCAGGTGACCCAGCCAGTTAAGATAATACAGGATGAGTTTTGATCATTCTCTTCTTAGTAGTAGTAATGAGCAGATGAAATTTTGGAAAAGACTTTATTCTAGTTATGTGGGTGTAAACTTTTATGACCACGTCAGTGAGTGTGGAATCTAGTGAGAAACAGAGCTATGGGGCTTACATGCAGGGCCAGGGAGCAAGTCCTGTAGGGGATATTCCCAGGGCAGCACGGCAAGGAGGGATGAGGGAGCAGGTTTGCCTTTATCATAGGGGAGTGAACAGCAGGAAGAAGAGAGTAGTAGCAGGTGCCAACTGGGTTAGTACTACTGGAGACTAAAGTGAGCTAGAGTACTTTGCAAGCGGATCAGTATGTCCTGTGAGATCAAGGAAAGCCCATATTCACCCTGACTAGCATGTTTGACAACTCTCTAATAAGAGAGGGCTTTGTTGGGTTTTAAGAGGAGTGGCACAGCCAGATCTTTATTTTAGAGGGACCATGTAGAGGATAAATATGAAGGTGGTAAGAAGAGGGGGACAGTGATTAGTGATTAGTTAGCAGACTGTTACAACAACCTATGTAAAAGGTGGTGCAACCCTGAAGCTGTGACTCTAGGCAGAGAGGGTGGGGTGATAATTCCAGTGCCTTGGGTGGTCTTTAGAGATTAAAGTGTACTGTGCAGTTTAGAAATGAGCTGGGGGGAACTCATTCTCTAGGGGAAACTCATTCTCTAGGGGAATATAGCTTGTAATAATACTGAGATTATCCTGTGGTCCCTACCCAGCTATGGTTTTCTATTTTATGTCTCTTACATATTGTTTTTCTACAAATACCTGTGGATCATTCTGTACTTTAGAGAATAATTCAACATTGCATTTGATGAAATAAGCCATTATATCACTATAGCATTTTATTTTGGACAGTTGGGCACTTACCTGTTAAAAAGGAATAATGCAGTAGAAATTTCCACGTTTCCTTTCATCTTCCTTTAGGGTGTGTGTGTGTATGTGTGTATGTGTGTGTGGTTTTTTGATCTTCTCAAATGTACGTTATTCATTCTGTGCATCTCCTAGATCTCTCTTTCCTTGGCATGCCTGGCCCTGAAATTCCAAATGACTTTTACAGTTCTTAACTTATTATTGTGGCTTTTTTCCTTTACTTTGATTGAAAAATAAACGACCTTATAGAACTTAAGTGGAAAATGTATTCTTGGAGTAGAATATTAGGGGTTAGTAAGTGTAGGAAACTTGACGGTATAAATGCAGATTATCTGACTATAAATTATTTGTGAAAATCATTTGAAACTTTATTTTTTAAATCGGTTGTTTTAAGTGGTGAATGTGTTTTTAAAATCTTGAACTGTAACCTTGCATGTTTTGTGTTAATGCTAACAGAAGTAGAGGAGTGTCAACAGTCAGAAAATGCATCTGCAGCCGGATCTGTCTATCTCACGGTGGGACAGCAGCAGCAGGTCCTTCGGAGCAGTAGCACCTCCGACATCCCTGAGCCGCTGTGCTCAGATTCTTCTCAGGGTACGTGGTATATTCAGTAATTAATACAGAACTATAGATTCTGGCAGAGGAATAAAAGCTGCATATAGTATTGCTTTGTACATGTATTCTAAATATATTTGTTTCAAGGGAATTACCTTTTTAATTTGGAAGGATGTGATTTATGTCAATGAAATATTTGCACTATTTAAACATGTTTATCTAAATTATTTGTATGTATCTGTATGTAGATATATACCCACTTTTTTAAAGGTTGGCATGTTTGAGGACTAGACAGGAGTCCAAGTGGCCGGAGTAGAAGGAAGACAGAGACTGTTACAACATGAAGTCAAGTAGGGCATCAAATTAGGTATTATAGAAGGCAGAGAGGCAGGATGGGGGCAGGGACGTAGGGAAAGGGCTGTGAGAAGAGCCGTTAAAGTTGAAAATGAGAATGGAAAGCTGACCAGACTTGTGAAAAAGTTTATTAGCAGCTTACCGACTCTGCTGAGGTTGAAAATAATAACTTTTAATAGCATTAATCTACACGGTTTCACCAACAACTTGCAGCAACAACAGGGTGTGGAAAGCAAGGAGACAGATGGTTTGACCTGTAAACAGTGGATGATAGATTTGTCAGTGAAAGTGTGTGCTTAAAGTGTGTCTAGTGGACATAGTTACTTTGTTTTGGTGTCATGAATTAATTAAGAAATCAACCCTACATATCAACAAGTTATCTCATATCTTTTAATGTCAAGGTCATGCTAGTCTCATCAGATGAGTAGAGAATTATTCTCTCTTAGAAATCCTCTGGAAATAAGAAAATACAGAAAAAGCTTCAGAAAATGTATTATCTGAAAGGTTTTTGAAAGGTTTTATATAAGACTATTATTTTTTTTTCGTACATATTTGGTAGAAACTACCAGTTGCCTGGATTTTTCTTGTAGGAATGTTTTAAATTATCATTTAAATTTTAAGAAAATTTCAATTATGGAGTAGGAATAAGTTCAAGAGATCTGTTGTACAATATAGTGACTGTAATTTGTAACAGTGTATTGTATTCTTGAAAATTGCTGAGTAGTTTTAGTGTTCTCACCACAAAAAAGAATGTGATACATATTAATTAGCTTAATTTAGCCATTGCACAGTGTATACACACATTTCAAAACAACATGTTATACACATTACATTAATACAATTTTTATATGTTAAGTTAAATTTTAAAAGTTAAAATAGTTATAGGACGATTTAGATTTTCCTTTTCTTGTTTTGACTTTGATAAATTATGTTTTTCTAGAAACTTACTCATTTTTTTTTCAAATTTATTTGTCCCAGATTATTCATAAAATCCTCTTATGATCAGCTTTAGTGTTTTCAGGCTGTGTGGTGATATTCCGTTTTTTATTACTGAAACTGGTTATTTGTGCTCTCGTCAATCTTTATTCTCAAGCAATACTGAGACACCTTACTGCTCTCTTCTTCCTGTTGGTTCATCTGGCCAACACAGGCACCTTTTCTCTGAGATACCTTCCCCAAGACCCCAGAAAGGGTTTTGTTGCCCTTCCCTGTGCACACATAAATGCACTAAGTGAACCTGTTGGCCACAGTGAACAGTAATCAATCCACTCTCTTCATAGCTCTCTGTGGGCCAGAGACCAGGTCTAAAGTATGGGCTTGACCCATAGGCTGCTGTTTTGCCAGGCCCTTAATTCCTGTTTTTACATATCTTAGAATGTTTAAATTTAATAGTTACCTATATATAAAATCATTTTCCAGTTTTATTATCTGAAACATTCCTTCTACCTATTTCCGCTACCCCCCTGCCCCACCATTTCTAGGTCAAAAGGCAGAAAACACACAGAATTTGAGTTCTTCAGAGCCTCAGCCTATTCAAGAGAATAAAGGACATGTGAAGAGAGAACATGAAGGAATAACAGTAAGATATTTTCAAACCATTTCAATTTCTCATTAAAAATAAACATTAATTAGTGCTCAGTAAGTAAATTTATTGGTGGCAGTGATAATTAAAATACTTTTTCTGTTTAGACAGTTTATAGGCTCAAATGATGTTGAGATCTTTTAAGATTTTGCTTGCTTTCTATGTAAAATTACAGTCACATTACAAAAATAGGAAAAAAATTAACATGAAAATGGAGTTCAACAGCTGGTCTGTGTATGGCACTATATATTTTTAAGCAGTTACCTTTGCCTGCTAAACCTGTGTTTCAGATTCCCCATTCCTGATACCAGTTTAGGTAGCCTCCACCTGACATGAGTTACTAGAATCAGTGAGTATTCACAAAGATGTTAGGTTTCTTTAAAAATATAAAATAAAATGGCATTTATGTAAATATGTATAAAGTATAAAGAAGAAAATTAAAACATAAGCCCATAACTCATTCATGTAGATAACCCCTATTCATTTTTTTTTTAATGTAGCATATATTCTTTGAAAAGTCAAACATCACAGAAAGATACACAATAAAAAAGGGAGAGCCTCTCCTTGCTCCCCTCCCACTGGACAATAACCCATGTTAAGTTTCTTTTTTCTTTATTTTTAAAAAGGGCATGTACTGGTTTACATCTGTATATTCTGTTTTCAACAATGAAATAAATACCCAGAAACCCACCATCAGCTTCAGATCATTTTGGCTTCTACGCTCCTTTCTTGTTCCTTCTCTCTGCTGACTCCCCTCAGAGAGTGGCCTTATCTTGGCTTTGTGTTCATTATCCCCTTGCCTTGCTCTATAGTTTTGCTATATAAGTATGTATCTCTAAACAGGATATTCTTTAGTTTTCCTTACTTTTGAATTTTTTAATAAAGTATTGTTGCTTTGTTTACTCAGTTACATATTTTTAAGATTTATTCACGTTGTACCATGTAGCAATAGTTCAAGTTTTCTGTGATGTGGTATTCCACTATAAGTAGACCACAATTTATTTTTTCATTCTCTTGTTGGTTGATGTTTAGATTGTTTCCAGCTTTTTGTTTTTGTGAAAACTGTAGCCATGTACATTCTTGTATGTGTTTCAGTATCTGCATGTTTAATGTTTTCTCTATGATGGCTATCTAGGAACAGAATTAATGAATTATATAATAAAAGAATGTTCTTTATAAGATAACCCCTGTTCTCTAAAGTGGTTGCATCACTTATATTTTAGCCAGCATTGTGTAGAGCCACCATTGATCTGCATTCTTGCCAACACGTTCTATTATCAGATTTTTTCATTTTTATTGGTCAACTGGGTGAAAATAAGATGTCTTATTTTGCGTTTCTTAGACTACTAATAAGGTTAAAAATCTTCCTATGTGTTTATTGGCCATTTTTGTTTCATCTATGAAATGCCTACTGATGTCTTTGGTTGTTTTTCTATTGTTTGTCTTTTTCTCTTTATTTATATTTACTAGTTCTTTGTACGATCTGAGTACTGATCCTATTTTGTTTATGTTTGTAGCAAATATCTTCTTCCAATATATGGTTTATATTTTTACTTTATGGTATCTTTTGATGAACAGAAGTTCTTCATTTTGATACTCTCTATTATCATTTTTATTGTTGGAGTCTTACGGAATTTTTTAAAAGTCTCAACTAGACAGGAATAAAAATATTACCTTATATTTGTAAATGTTTCAGGTTTGCTTTACAAATTTAAGTCTTTTATCCATTTGGAATTGATTCCTGTTTATGGAGGGAGGTAGGGATCCAATTTCATTTTTTTCCTGCATAGATAACTACTTGTGTCAGGTCCTATTTATTGAATTCATTTTTCTTTATTGATCTGAAATGCCACCTCTCTTTCATATATGGTATTTCCAAGATATGTAAGGCCTCCTTTTGGTGTTTATCTTGATTCTTGGTTACTTTGTCTTTCAGACAGCACAACATCTCAGTTAATGTAGTTTTCCCACCTCTGTCTCCCTTTTCCTTCTAACGGAAGTTTTTTTTCTATAATCTTTTGTCTTTCATTGTTGCTGAGAAGTCTTCTGTCCATCCGGTCCTGTCTAGTTATTGTTCCTTGCTGTTTTGTTTATTTGTTTGTCCTTTTCCTTCCATTTCACTATAGTATATTCAGGTGCAGGAATCTTTTGGGTTCATCTATTTGTTCTTTTTGGTATATGGTGTGTGCCATGCGTCTGCAAGTGCTCGTCTTCTGTCATTTCTGGAAAATTCTTGGTAACATTTCTGCATATATTGTCTCATTTTTTCCTCATTGGTTCAGTGGTATCTCCACCTGTTACATGGGACGCTGGGGTTAAAAAAAAAAAAAGAAATGCAAATATTGCCTCTTTTATATTCTCTCTTTGCTTTCCTTCTGGAATTCTGGGTGGAAATATATTAGACTTTCCCATTCTGTCTTCCTCGTCTCTTAAATGATTTTTATATTTTCCATTCTCATTGGCTCAGTGTTTTCTGGATAATTTTATCAGCTCTGTCTTTCATCAGTTCAGTAACTGTATCTTTACTCTGTTGTTTAATACTTCCCTTGAGTTTTTTAGTTGAGCAGTTATGCCTTTTGTTTCTGACAGTTCATGTTTGTACTTTTCAAGCGTATCTTGTAATTTCTAATAATCTTTTGTTGCTTGCTCGTTTTTGTGATTCCCAACTTTTATCCCTTTAAAATGTTTACAAGTTGCAATTCTGAATTTTTTATCTGATTTTCTGAAATCCTTGGGGGATCTAAACCTGATATTTGTTGTTTCTGAGACTCTTATACATGGTGATTTATTTTCTGTAGTGTTTGATGATGATTTATTATGAGTTCCTAGCTGGCTGATCTTAATCTGCAGAAAATGTGGATTTCTAAATTGATGACATTTCAACAGCATGTTTGCATTTGTTTCTTACACCACATGGGGAGTGCTACTTTAATCCTGGAGTCTTGGTCCTCTTGCCACTGGCAGTGGTACTATTGGATTTACCCTTGCAGTAGCCACATTTCACTGCCCTGGTTTCTGCTCACTTTTAAGGGTTGAAGGTAGATTTCTTGGAAGTTTCTTTTACTTCCTTTGAGCCCCAAATTGCAACTAAAGTTTTATGTAGGATCTGTTTCTATGGCTAGAGGATATATATACCCTCTAGATATATATCACTAGATACATATACCCTCTAGATATACCTTCTAGATATACACACTAGATGTATATCATTCTTCTTTAAGGCTGTATAATAATTTTTTCATATAGTGTTAATCCTCTAAATCTTCTAAATATTTTATTCATGGCCTGCTTCTTTTTTTTAGCTTAATAGTTGTTTTTTCTTTTAATTTTTTTTCCAGTTTTGCCATGGTCAACATTTGTGGTGCATTCCTTTTTTTAACTCTACATCTTGTTCCCCCCTTAAACCTAAGGTTCAAGGCCCACAGGCAGCTGTGTCTTTTTAGAAGGTCTGCATTTCTTCTTATTTTTGTCCTTCTTCACCGGGCTTCTCTGCATGGCCTGGTATAACCAGCATCTCTTCCTGTACATAGAACTTGCTGATTACCACCCAGTACTTCCTGCCTTGAATCCTCTTCTGTCTTCCCTCTACCACTTCATGTCCATTGCCATCTTGAACAGCTCTCCTATAAAACTGAGCCAATTAAGGCAACAGTTTATTCTGTATACCTTTCAGAGACCGTTTATTTGCATATTTTGCTTGTATACATTATAATTATTTTGTGTAATTTGTATATGTTTTGTCTCTCCAAGCAAATTACAAGTTTTTAGAGGATGCAGATTGCCTCCTGATTTTTTTTAATCCTGTGAGTTTAATACAAGGTTAAGCAATGCTCAGGAGAGTTTGTGGCACACTTAACTAGGAAGACACTGAATGAACCTTTGGAACTCTGGATGGAGTTTGTGCCTTGCCTACCAGCACACTTACCATTTGTGTGCATAACTTAATGCCTTCCTAGAGCATTCTGTTCACTATATATGTGTGGTTGACCAGAAGAACAAATAGAACTTTAAAAGAAATCTCTTGCATATAATTTGGCATTCCTTCTTAGATCAGTTTAATTGGATGTAAGTTGACAAAGTAGAGGATATAAATAAAAGTTTCAGATCTTGAGTAACATAAAGTTAAATATAGTAATTTGTGCAAATATATCCTTCAAATGGAAAACATCAATTTATTTAGCTATTATTATTGTTCATTTCTTTTTCTTTAGAAATTTGGGCTAGAAACTTAAGTGTTATAAAAATGAAAACTTTCCTGTAGTAAGTGCAATATTTCTTTTTGTCTGAAGATTTTAGTTCGAAGAAGCAGCAGCCCTGCTGAATTGGATTTGAAAGATGATTTGCAGCAGACACAAGGAAAATGTAGGGAAAGACAGAAGAGTAAGTTCCAGGAAATGTCTGTTCCTCTGACTATAGAGTTGATATGTTCTATTTTCTTTTTACGTTTTATTATTATTATTATTATTAGAGACACAGTCTCACTCTAGCCCAGGCTGGAGTGCTCTGGCACAATCATGGCTCACTGGAGCCTTAACCTCCCCAGGCTCAGGTGATCCTCCCACCCAAGCTTCCTAAGTAGCTGGGACTACAGGCACATGCCAATGCACTCGGCTAATTTTTCTGTTTTTTTTTTTTTTTTATAGAGATGAGGTTTCGTCATGTTGCCCAGGCTGGTTTCAAACGACTGGGTTCAAGCCATCTTCCCACTTTTTACCTTCTAACTTGAGTAATAGCTTGTCAATTTGAGAGAGATGGTTGTGAAATGGAACCTTCTTATTCCTGGAATCCCAGGATTGACAAAAGGTTCATCCATACATACAATAAAACAGTTCTACTCACCTGTACCTTGAGAGGCCCGTCTTTCTACCCCTGGGCCTTTCTCCAGGAGAGTGGTACATCAGAGGCTGATGGCACGAGTGAGCAGATAGACCAGAGAGAAAAATTATCTTCCCCAGAAAGTTCCCAGAGGCTAGAAGCAAAAAGCATCAGAAGTACATTGAAGTTAATGGGATAAATACTTTGAAATGAAATGAGGTTGGAATCCTGAGACGTATTATCATATACTGTAAAACACAGCCTTAGTACTCCGCTTTCCTGAAGTCAAGTGCCAGAGTAGCATAGTAAACACCGTCTCAAGTTCAGAACAGTTCTTGATGGGTGCAGAGGAGTTCCACCTTCACCCTGCTGGCTTAGAGCCCTTTGGGAGATGAAGTTTGGTACCCACCATTGGTCACCTGGTTACTGAGACAACTTTCAGTTCTTTGTGGGTAAATAGAGGACAGCAGATTAGAAACAGCAAGGGTAAGGGACTATTAGGAGCAGATACAGAGAGCAGCCATAAGGGTGAGCAGACAGACATGTAGCTGCATAAAGTTGTTATGAAGTAGACAGGAGACTTTGAGAAGCAGAACTGTCTAGGTTCATTTTATGTCAGACAAAATAGTTCTATACGTCTTCATAGCCCAGCCTTATTATATTATGACAAATTAGAACTTATTAATGTTTAAAGGGGAGAATTTCTGTTCTAGAAAAATCTGTTGTATTGGGACACTCTATCCCCAAATGACCCTGAATGAATCACCCTAGGTCTACGTCTACCCATCAGGCTTGGAGCATACAGCATCTTTAGACTCTTCTACCCAGTAGAGTAAGCTTGCATTTGTGGTGGATTAGTTATTATCTTCTTCCTCCACCCACCTTCATTTTGTAAGTCCCAGAACACTGTAGGACTTGGTGTAGTTTGGGTATGGGGGCACTGAGTGAAGACACATTGAAGAGTGCCACTTGACCACTTGAATGATACATAGTCGTATTCATAATAGATATTTATCTCCTGTATTTGAAAGATTAATTTTCTTGACCACATGGGCACTTTATGAGCTCCACTCAAGTTCTACAGGTTCTGCCAAAGAACCTGAATGATTCCTGCTGTGTCTGCTGTTTGGTTACTTTCATATGAGTAATTGTGAACATTCTGATTTTCAGCTACTTTTTATCTTAAACTTTGGTTCTTCCGTTGTACCAGGTGAAAGTACCAACAGTGACACAGCTCTGGGCTGTATCAATGAGGCGGAGCTGTCCATGGGCCCATGGCAGACCTGTGAGGAAGACCCAGAGCTGAATACTCCCACAGATGTTGTGGCTGATGCGGATGCTCGTCATTGGTTACAACTGAGTCCCACTGATGCTTCGAATTTAACAGGTGAATTGCATTTTGGAAAAGAGGCAGTAGTGCAAACAGCTAGGAGATCAGTTGTGAATCCTTGGAGTCCTGTATACAGAGGGTTCTGAAACAGTTGTAGGAGGAAGTGTGCCATGCTCCTGACCACTGTCCACCGTAGGAGGAAGTGGTGGTATTCGTGTTAAGCCTTTATCCCTAAGTGAATTGTTCTACTCTAGAAAGAAGAGTGATTTTTCCAACTCATATATGTTGTAAATCCAGGATAAGTCAAGGAGTTTAGATAGCTTATTGATTAATTTTTTAAAATTTTTAAATAAAATATTTGGTACATAAAATGTAAGTTGTAACATATACAGTATGTAAGTTACAAGGGACAGTAATGAAGTGAACACGAGTGAATCTGCTACCCAGCTTAAAAACTAGCATGGCACCCAAGCCAGTGAGGTCTCCTAGAGGTGTTTCTCAAGTCCCTCCCCTTCTCCCATTATTTTGGGACCCTAGCCCAAATTTGTTTTTATAATAATTTCCTTGATTTCTTTATAGTGTTACCATGCGTGTCAAGCAATATATCATTAGGTTTTGTTTCTAAACTTTAAAAATAATGACTTCATACTCTGTATTTTTTGCAACTTTTTAAATCTCAGATTGTTTGACTTCAGAGCCAAACTTTCTGGGTCGGCTTCCAGGCACTTCTGAGGAATTGCTGGGTGACCTTGAGCTAGTTATTTAATCTCTGTCCTTCTATTTCTTTGTCTTTAAATTTGGGATAATAACCCCTACTTTATAAAGGTTGTTGGAAGAATAAATGAGTGAACATCTAAGTCAGGTGCACAAAATAGTATGTGTGGAGCAGTCTGCAGTTTTAGCTACACACACACACACACAGTGTGACACTGGGTAAGTGAACCTCAAAGGCTAAGTTCCCTTACCTGTATGACCAGTCTGATGAGAACAGGGAGACCATGGAGGAGCTGGGTTTGGTTTTGCTTTGTTTGATGGAGTGTTAGGAGAGACTCGTGCTCTGAGGAATCAGTGCGGGAAAGGCTGACCAGAGCCAAGACTTTTCTAGCTGCACGTTCATGTTCACACATAGATACCATGTATGAAAACAACCACCACAAAGTAACATGTTAAGTAAAGAGAGTTATTAAAATTCCAAAATATATTTTTAAATGATTAACATAAAGGCTAAAATTTTACCTTAAATGGATTTTTTTCAAACCAAGCAAACTAGTTTTCACTGTGTTGTAAAATTTAACCAACATCTCTGATATTTGGGAAATTCTTGATAGAATATCATTAAAACTTCATAAAAGTAACATACAAAGGTGGTATTCAATAAAATTCTTTATAGACTAATAATGACTAATAATACTATTCATTGATACGAGATTTAACATTTACAAAGAATTTTGAGGCATTCTCTTTGATTCTGTATGGGAAGCAGGCCAAGCTTATCATGTCTGTTTTAGAGATGGGGAAATTGAGACCCAGGGAAATTGTTATCAAGCTGGAGTGTGAGTTCCAGGGATGAAACTGACTTTCAAAGTGTTTTGACTCAACATGCAGTGCTGTGTCTACTCCTTTACACTGTGTTCCTGTTAAAATTAAAATTATTGTAAACCCCTTTTACCTACTTGAGAATCCTTACAGATTATCCAAGAGAAACTCATCATCGTGATACCATAGGAGGCAAAACTGAAGCTTCAGTAGGTTGAATTTACTTAAACATGGACTAGTTTTAATTATTTTTATTGAAAGGGAAGAAAATTAGGTGATTACTTCTTTTGTCTGTTCTTTGGAAAGATTAGTTTTGATCCCATTTCAGGTTATGTATTGGACAGCTCAATTTAATAAACCTCTGTGAGGTAATGTTATATGATGTACTCCATGTTGTGATTAACTCCTCCAAATACTTAGTTCTTCTTTGAAATACTAATATAGAGAATCAGTACATGCAGTTCAATAGTTCACCTTGTCATCTGTGAAAAGGACAAACTGTAATGTGAGAAGGTTTAAGGATTATCACAATTCTGAATTTAACTTTCTGTTCTTAAGAGAACAATTTCTTCATAAATGTTCAAACTAAAACTCATATGAGCCTGATTTTTAGGACATTTTGAGAAACAATTTGAGTATATCTTTGTTTCTTGTTGAATAATCCTATCAGTTATCAAATGCTTAGAATAATAAACTGCCTCCAAAATCTTAAATTGCTTCATCACTGGCAAACTAACAGTTTACTTTTATATTTGCTTTCTCACTTAAATTATGTTTCCTGAAAATAACAGCTAAATTTACTGTGCATTGTCTTAAAGTTTACCTGGGATTTGTTTTAATCATATGTGGTAAGACATACAGATATGGAGGTGATTGTCATGGAGGAAGAATTTTCTACTCACAGATCCTGGAAACAGGGGTCATGCAGGGAAGTCAGGAGGCAGAAGGAACAAAATGGGGCAACAGCCTTTAGTGTCATTTCTATGAAAATAGCAAGGCAAGGCAGGGTATGCAGATTTAGGATTGCTAGTATGAATGACTTCAGTGGGCTCTGGAGCATACGGACTATTTCTACTTGCCTGGTACCCACCCAGTCCTCGGATGACAGGGCAGAGGATATTGACCTAGTATGTGAGAACTAGAGAAAGGAGGTAGTTGGAGGGTCTGAATTTTGAATTGGTAGGTTTGAATATGAAAGACCTGCTGCCTGGTGAATAGACTTCTATCTCTAGGAATTAGCTAACCCTGGAAGTGGCAGTGCTTCCCTGATCAGTGAGGCCCTAATGCCAGAGCATTGAGAAAACAGAAAATAAGAAAATATAGTTAATACATACATACATTTAGTTCTGTTGAAATAGTCAGGGGAGGGGGACATTTATGAGTCTACAGCTAAGAATCAGTATTGTCATTTACCTCATCCCTTGTTTAACAAATAAGCTTATAGTCTAAAATACTGATTTAGATGCTATGAGAAATAAAAAGATGAATAGGTCATAAGCTACTATAGTTTTTAAGTGCTTACAAAAAGGACAGAAGACACAACATTTATCCTAATAGTCACAGATAATGTGATAAATTCTATGAAATTTACTTAAAGTTGTAATCATAGAGATAGACAAATAGATGGATGGAACAGAAGATAAAATACAGAACTGAGTGCACACAGACATGGAATCATGATATATGATATATGTGGCTTGTCAGAGCTGACAAGGAAACAATGTATTGTTCAACAAATTTCTGTGGGACAGGTACTTAGCCATATGGAAAAAAATGAAATAGAATTCCTACCTCATACTATGTCCAAAGTCAGTTTCAGAGGGATAAAATATATAAATGTGAAAAGGAAAATTGAAAAACTTGGAAGAAAACATCTTTTTGAAAAGGGTCTATGATTTTTTTTTTTTTTTAAAAAAAGCTAACCATAAGAAAAGTGTCAGTAATTCAACCTCAGCAAAATGAAAACTCTATTACCAGATAAACTTTTAAGAATTCTGTGGTTTAGCAGAACCACAAAGGAAAAAAACCAACTTTGTTGCTCTTTCCTTTCCATGTTCTTGTTAGCTCAGTGATAAGTTTTAAGGTAAGGTTTGGTGAGAAATGTTATCCAGCATCTTGGTTTAGTTGGGAGATTCCAAGGTCTTTCTCTACTGGAATGCAGACTCCAGGAAGGGGAGGCCTGTTATCTGCTGTCTGCACAGCTGATTCTTGCTTCCAGGAATAGTGCAGGACAGGAGAGAAGCATTCAATAAATACTTGAATCAGTGAACAAATACACTTTAAGCTGCAAGCTGCTGTTTTATATAGCTGAAAAGAGCAATTAAATTTTAATTTTTTAGAAATAATATATAAGACAATTTCAAAATCTCTTTTATTTAGTGTGTTTATCACAGTCTTGCATCCAAACATTACAGAAATCTTTTTACCACTCCTGCTTTTAGTTATAGCTGTGAAAATGAATTACATCTCCTGTTACCTGCCACTAAAATTGTTTTTCCAAGAATGCTTTGTCAGCATTCTCTGTCATCACCTATATTTTTGGCATTTTCACCAGACTTTGATGTGTTTAGAAGTCATGAAATATTAGAAAGAAAAATAATAATGATAGCTACTGGGGCATTGGTAGCTCACCTTCTAAAATCTTTGCAGTGAACAGTGGACATCCTTGCAAAGGAGAGGAAGAAGGAGAGGAGAGCCAGGCTGCACTGGTGGGAATGGGATGCCACCTTGCTGCTTCTCCACTTGATCATTGACATCCAGGCCAGGCCTGAATTTTCTGGTGCTAGAATTAAGTTGTTTCACTCAGGCCTTTGAGTTTGTTTTTTGTGTTTAGATTTCAAATCAAAAGGAAAATTTGTTTTCAGAGACTGAGGCTACGTTTCTTTAACACTGTGCCAAGCTTATATAAAATCGTAGCCATATAAAATCACCATTCGGCCATAAATGCTTATTTTGCCTATTACCGAGACTTATTTCGTGGCTGAAATCCTTTCTATATTTGCAGAGTTCTACACTTTTAGATCTCTTTGTAAAAATTATTTATGTGTTTGGAGAAAGATGATATGATTATGATTGTAAGAGTTTTCACTTTAATAAAAAAATTTTAAGTTGTAGCATTAAGTAGTAATAAAACAAAAAGATAGTAGGCTAGCATACTAGGTTGCTAATGAAAATAAAATAAACTAAATATTGGATATTTTTAGGGTGAACATGAAATTTTCTGAAGTCTCCCAAATCCCCATTTTTAATTAAGTGCTCCTTCACTGAGGAACCCTCTACATGTAAAATGTCAGCATCTGTTCTCTCACTTATGCTACCAGCAGAATAATTTTGGGCAAAACATTTCAACTCATTAACATTTTTGTTCATAGTAATACTGAGGAAAGTCATACAGGCATCTCAGAAACTCCTAAAGAAGTCAGCATACTTTGATAATTTTATGGAGGATGTTGCCTAGGATTTTATCATCGAAGCATGAGTTTTTCTGAGTGTAAAGCAGTATTTAAGCAGATTTGCTATGTGGGATTCTTTCATAAGTAAGGGCATATTCGTTGGCAGGTTGCAAAGAGGTGCAGGTGATGATGTACTTAGAGTGGTTACTCAAGCAAGTGGTTACTCAAGCAAAGCTCCAGTGTGATTGGGATGCTGGGGGCCAATCTCTGTTTTGGATAGCTACATTTTTGGAGTGAAGGTTAGTGATGAAACAAAGCTGCAAATTATCTAATCCCCTTACTTTTTTTTCTCCTCAAGGGATTGAAAATGCCATGACATACTTTATGAGAAAAATAAATGCCATATTATGCTGCTTGTTGACTTGGGGGCTCATGTTGCTTCATAAGCATTTATTGATGCTTCAGCATACCTTCTCAGACTAACAGATTCCTGATATTGTATTTACTTTACAGAATTAGGATGATGAGTCTCTCTTCCGAGGTTTTATAAAAGTCAGAGAACCCAGAAGGCCCATAATTAGGCTTTTTGCACCCTGCCTTTCAGGCACAGTGTGTAGGAATTCCAGTTTGGAATATATCTGCACATTTTAATGTGTCTCCTGAGTTGAGTATATGATACCCTTGTGGGAACTACAGATATGTTTTCCTCTAAGAAGGAACAGTGCCTCTGTGTTTGGGAAGGCCTTTCCATGACACCATGTGCCATCGTTATTACATCTTTTGTTTTCGTGTCTTGGGATCTTTCCATCGCTAATTTAATAAACATAGCTTATTATAGTGAGCAGCCGTTTTTGGACCTGCCCTGGCTCCTTTTCAGATTCATTTTTTTCTTGCCTGTTGTTGTCCTTGTCATTCCTCTACTTGAATTCCTCAGATTCAGAGATTGTGCTTCGGTTTCTTTGATTAGGCCTTAAAAATGCCAACAACATATACACTCAAGATGACACTCAGTGGGGGCTGATAATTGCCTAGAAATCAGCCTGGCTTTATTTGTATGGGGTGAAGAAGAGAACTTTGGGAATAATTATCTTAATAAATTAACAATGTGTTATGTTCAAAAATTAGGAGAATAACAGAATAACATAGATGTTAATAAAAAGGAACCAATAAAGCTGAGAGCATACATGCGTGTACTAGAAAGCAAATAAACAATAGAAGACAACTAAAAATTGTTCTTTAAAAACAATAATAAAATAGACAAACAGGCAAGATTGATCAAGAAAAAAATGTTGGAGGTGAAAAGGGAACAACTACAAAACCAATATAAATTTTAAAAATAATACAGTATGCTATTCAAATAGATCTATAAAAATAAAGGATAATTTCTAGCTTTACTAAACCTTCATGTAAAAGAGAAACTATCTTTTTCGTCCCATTCAATAGAAAGAGAAAGAAACTCACTTCTGTTATCTACCTTGTGTTACCTTGGTAACACACCGGACAAGGTCAGTATGAAAAAAACATAATTAGAGACCATCTCACTTATAAACATATAAGCAAAAAATTCAAAATAAGGCATTAACAAATGAGATTGAAGAATATTGGAAAAATATCATACATCAGGGCTAAGAGAAGTTCATTCCAGGAATGCAAAAGAAAAGCCTATGAGAAAGATATCCAATAGATCCCAACTGAGGAACAGTCTATAAAGCAGTACTCCTTAAAACCATGAAGGTTATCAAATACAAAGAAAGTTTTAAGAAAACTCACAGTTGAAAGGAGGCTGTGGAGACATGACAGCTATTTGTTATGTGATATCCTGGATGAGATCCTGGAACAGAAAAAAGAATTACATAAAAACTAAGGAAATCTCAATGAAGTGTAGACTTTATAATCATCTTTTAGTATTGGTTTGTTGTAATAAATATTCCATTTGAATATAAGATGTTAATAGTGGAGAAATTAGATATGGAGTATATGGGAACTCTGTAGTATTGTCACAATTTTTTATAAATCCAAAATTGTCTTAAAAAATAAATTTTATTTGGCCGGGCACGGTGGCTCAAGCCTGTATTCCCAGCACTTTGGGAGGCCGAGACGGGCGGATCACGAGGTCAGGAGATCGAGACCATCCTGGCTAACACGGTGAAACCCCATCTCTACTAAAAAAATACAAAAAACTGGCCGGGCGTAGTGGCGGGCGCCTGTAGTCCCAGCTACTCAGGAGGCTGAGGCGGGAGAATGGCGTAAACCCGGGATGCGGAGCTTGCAGTGAGCTGAGATCCGGCCACTGCACTCCAGCCTGGGTGACAGAGCGAGACTCCGTCTCAAAAAATAAAAAAATAAAAAATAAAAAAATAAAAAAATAAATTTTATTTTAAAAAAACTAATTCAGGGAAAAATTACCAAATATAAAGTAAATGCATTAAAGCCAACAAAAATTATAAAATAAGTGGCTTTTAAAAATAAGCAAGAGGAATGCGTAACAAAGACATTACAAATTGTAATAATGCATATTATTAAAGACAGTAGAGTGAACAAACACAAATAACCCCACTTATTCTCCAAACCCTACCTAAGCCACATTGAAAGGATTTATATTAAATAAGACATAAATCCACAAGGGCAAAGATGGCAGGAGAAAGACAGTAGCAACCAACTTCTTGAAGTTACAGAACAGGTGGCCTGTGGTAAATGAATTGGCAGACCTGAGAATATTAAATCCTGTGTCAGTAGTAGGGAAAGCCAAGAAACAACCTGACTTAAATTAATGCGGGTTCTCTGAAAGGGTTAGAAAATTTCCCATACCAGGTAGCTACAGAAGTAGGAAGTGATGATGGGGCTGAAAACAGAAAGACTGTAAGTCTGTTTAAGAATTAGTTAGAGCTCTGTTGCCATGGGCCACTGCTTTTTCACCCTAGAAGATGGTACAAGTAAATTTGCGGGGGTGGGGGTTGTGGCTTGGAGTCATCAACACGTCTGAGTGCAGAGATGCTGTCTTGAAAACAGAGGGTTTAAAGGAGAGTTTACATACTCTTTGAGCAGGAGAGAGTCTTTCGAATTCCAGGAAAAAAAAAAAAAAACTCAACATACATATATCTGAGGTTCTTCAGGAACGCAGTGAAACTGACCGAAGACCATGCCTGCTTATGGACTCTGCTTCTATTCGGTCCTGAGCATGTAGAGCTGTCAAATATGTTGGTGGAGAAATGAGTTTAAACTTGAGGAAAGAAATCCAGGCCAGAAGTGGGCATGTAGAGCTGTGAGTATATGGAGGGCATTGAAATATGTATGGCAGTAAGTCTGTATGAGATTAAGAAGGGCATTAGTATACATAGAGAAGACAACAGCTCCAGGGCCCTTCAGTGTCCGCAGTCCATGAGATGAAGAAGCACCAGCAAAAGAAGAAGACCAGGTGAGAGTCATACCTGGGGGTCAAATGGTTGAAGCGTTTCAGAAAGCAGACATGATTACCTGAATCAAATGCTACTGAGGACTGGACATTGAGCACTGCATTAAACAACATGGAAGTCTTTGGTGGCCTACTCAAGTACCATGCCAGTGGAGAAAAGGGAGAGAACACATGGGGGCTGAGGCTATGACATGTGAGAACAGAGACTGAACTTTGTGCAGAGGCTGCAGGTTGGAGATGTGGAAACCAGAATTTAAAAACTGAGCTGCGGGAGATTAGAGGAATGTGCTTGGCCATGGAAGCAAATAGATACAGAATTGTGGAAAAAGGGCCTGAGGAAGAAGCGTTAAATGCTGCAAGGAAGTCAAAAGGATGAAGAGTGAGAAAATACAATGTGCAGTTAAAATGCTTGCCTCTGTTGATTATTACATACATACTATGAAATACAATTTTTTTGTTATAATACATCATTCTTTAACTGGTGCCTATGTGTCTTTGGCTGCTTTTCCATTTACTCTAAAAATGTAAAGGCTTATGATTTTAGGAAGCTGGAGACTTATTCAAATCAGTCTCCCCTAGCCTTTACTCATCCTAAAGCAACAGGTATCCAAAGAACAAAATTCTGTAACTTAATCCATAAAATTAGATATACATGTAAATCATTAAATTCTTCTTTATTTGTTTCAATGCACAAAGTTTCATATTTCATAATTAAATATATATTACAAAGACATTCTATGCCTTGAACTTGTTAGCATACTCCCATCTCACAGCCTTTGCTCTAGCTTTTCTCCCTAACTGGCTCTTCCCCACATAGCTGCACAGCCCATTTGCACATCATCTTCAAGTTCGAGTCACATGTTACTGCATGCTTAAAATCTTTAGTCACTGGAGAACTGCAAACAAAAACCTCAATGAGATAACTGCTCCATGCCTATAAGAATGGTTAAAATTTTAAAAACTGACAGCATCAAGTTCTAGCAAGGATGTAGAGCAAGTGGAACTCTCATACTTTGCTCGCAGGAGTGCAAACCGTAACAGCACTTTGGACAACAGTTTGACAGTTTCTTTATTCAGTTTAATGTTTATTAAGCATACGCTTATGATTGGACCCAGGAATCTGACTCCTAGATATTTACTGAAGAGAAATGTAAACATATGTTAACACAGAAGCTTGTACATGAATGTTTATGGCAACTGTATTCATAATTGCCAAAAACAGGAACCAATCTAAATATCTACAGGTGAATGGATAAACTGTGACACATCTATGAAATAGAATATTAATAGCAATAAGAAGAAACAACTGATACCCATAGCTGTATAGATGAATCTCAAATGCATTTTGCTGAGTGAAAGAAACCAGACAGAAAGGCTACAAACTGTAGGATTTCATTCATGTGACATTCTGGAAAAGGCAAAACTATAGGAACAGAAAACAAAGCAGTGGTTGCAAGAGGCTGAGAATAGAGGAAGGGGACCAATTATGAAGAGGCATTTTTTGGAGTGATGAGATCTTCCATATCTCAATTATGGTGGCAGTTTATGGCAACAGTTACATGAATGTACACATTCCTTAAAACTCCTTAAACCTGAAAGGGAGATTTCCTGTATGCACATCTTACCCCCATGAACCTGACCTAAGAACAACAACTACCTCAAATGTTACTCTGGCATTGAGGCTTCCCTGGCCACCCATTTCCATGGCACTGTTTCTCACCTATCCTGCTCAAGGTTCTCCCTCTTCCTCTCCCCTGGTTTATAAAACCCATCACAGGGTCTCCAGGAACTGTTATGTCATGTCTTAGCTTTTTGCTCTTTTAGTTTGAAGAATGAAAATCATTTGACCGTTCTTCATTGATCCTGCTTTTCTCTTGTTTTAAATTCTCAGCTGTTTCACATTTTTTGCCTTAATTATTTTACTTTGAATACATTAATTTTTAAGAATAGGTAATTTGTGTTAAAGAAAAAAGATATGATGAAATCAAGATTGTTTACAAGGTTAACAGATACGTTTTTCTGCATAGATAGCAGTGAGTGCCTCGCAGATGACTGTAGTATAATCGCCGGGGGGAGCCTCACTGGTTGGCACCCAGACTCTGCTGCTGTGTTGTGGCGAAGGGTCTTGGGGATCCTTGGAGATGTGAATAACATCCAGTCACCCAAGATCCATGCCAGAGTTTTCTGCTATCTCTATGAACTCTGGTACAAACTAGCAAAGGTAAGTCCTGCTATATTACTTTTTATTCTAATCCAGGAAAATGGTCGTATCATTTAATGTAAAAACTGTGTTGCAGTTAATTACTGAACATATTCTGAAACACAAATGGTACATTTAGACAAAGTACATTTGATTATGGAAGAGTAATCATATATAACATGAATATTTTATAAATGCAAAAGTTGTTTCATTTAGTGCAAAAGTAGAATATCGCTATAGGATATTAAATACAGGATGTTAAGTAGTTCTAGTTACTCTCTTTATAAAAGTAATACTGGTTTTATTGTATAAAATTTGAAAAATGTAGAAAAATACAAAGAAGAAAATTAACATCACTATTCATAGAAATAGCCAATATTAATATATAGTCTTCTTTCTTTTTATGAAAGTAGAATCTTAGAGTACATACAATATATTTTTTTTTTTTCTGAGATGGAGTCTTGCTGTGTCGCCTAGGCTGGAGTGCAGTGGCGCCATCTTGACTAACTGCAACCCTCTGCCTCCCAGGTTCAAGCAATTCTCCTGCCTCAGCCTCCCGAGTAGTATATACAATTTTTATTCTGATTTTTGTTTGGGTTCTGACATTCACATGTTGTTAAATTTTTTTTTCAAAAACATGGTTCATGTTTGTTCACTATAACTCATTAAAACGTTACTTATCATTTGGAATTCAGTACCTCCCCAGCCATTAACGTTCAAGGAAAAGCAATGCCTTTGTTTTGTATTTAAATCTAAAACCACATACAGTGAGCCAAACATACAATTCAAAAGGATAATCTCACAACAAAAGAGAAACTTGTAAATATTACAGGTTTTCACTTAACTTATAGAAATTTAAGTGAAAGCAGCTATTTGGTCATGGAAAATAACGTTGAAATACTGTTAGGATAAACGTAATGTTACCTACCCTAAAATTCTCCTCTTTGTGAATTAGATACGGGATAATCTAGCAATAAGCCTGGATAACCAGTCTTCTCCATCTCCTCCAGTTTTGATCCCACCTCTCAGAATGTTTGCATCATGGCTATTTAAGGCAAGTGGATGTGTGTTTATTCCTTTATTGCAATTTCCTCTTCCTTTCTGAAATTGAGTTTGAAAAATGTAATTGCCCAAGACTGCATGTTTTGAAGACAGGCTGGGTCTTACTAAAGTCACTGCATCCCACATGTCCATAAACAACTCTTAAGGAAAACTGAGAAGTAAATGAAATGTTGAAATGCTCTGCACCTGGGCTTGATTTAATCTGGAAACATCATCTCCTTGACAGGCGGCGACACTGCCAAATGAATATAAGGAAGGCAAACTGCAAGCCTACAGGCTGATCTGTGCCATGATGACCAGACGCCAGGACGTTCTGCCAAACTCAGATTTCCTGGTGCATTTTTATCTTGTGATGCACCTGGGATTAACCAGCGAGGATCAGGTATTCTGCGACTCCTTTATTGTGATTGCCCATTAATTGGAAATAGCATAGCATTCTTTAAAGGCATTAGTAAGATTTATGAAAATACATCAGAAGTGTTGAATTTCTCAGTAGCTTCAACTCTTTTACACACAGCAAGCACAGTAGTCTTTCAAAAATGTAAATCAGGTTTCACATCCCTGCTTCTTCTCCCCACTGACTTTGCAATTGCATCGTGCCAACCGAATTTTAATTTTATTCTTTGGCCTCTATGATCTAACCTCTGCCTGTGTTGTCAACCTCAAAATACTATTATAACCACTTTTTGTTTGAGTTCTGCATTAAATATGGTTTGAAGAAAGTGGTACTGATCATTTAAAAATGTTTGAAAATTGTTGTTTTAGTAGTTAGGATGTTTTTGTGAAAGACTTTACCTGTAAGGTAGAAGACGAGTCCAGACATTTCTTGATAAGGAGTTATTTTAATTTCTCCCAGTGCAATTTAAGTTTGGTTCAAGTTCAAACAGAAAGGCCCAAGGAGCCACTAGCTACCTCTCCCTCCTTGTAGGCCTTGGGTTTGGGGGAGAGGATGTGGCCAGACCCTGACCTTCCTCCCCTGGGAAGACTTCTCCTAGTTGAAGGAGATTATGGATAGGGACACATGGACTCTTGACTTGATTTGGGATATCAAGCAGGCAAATGATGTGGTTGATTTATGCTTCACAGAGATTCTAGACTGCATTTGGAAGATGGATTTGAAAATGTGATAGTGATAGTGTGTGATAGTAGGATAGAATCAGAGATTGGCCTGTAAATGGAGAATTGTTAGGAAGTGTTTAATACAGATTTTAAAAAATGATAAGAACTAAGCTGGTAGCATTGGGGATGGAAAGAAAGGAATAGAAAAGATTCAAGAAATTTTAAGGCATTTCATTTTATTACTAGGTTTTCTTAACCAATTAGAGGTATAGGGAGTGTTTGAGAATTTACCCTTTAAATTGTAAATGCTTATTAATGAACTTGAATAATTTATTAACTATCAAGTAGCTGTCCTTTCTGCATTTTTTGTATTCTTTGAAGGTATGATGCAGACACACAGACCTTTTGATACCTCTAGGGTACACGTAAGAAGTTCTCCTGATAAGCAAACTTTTTTTTTTTTTTTGAGACGGAGTCTCACTCTGTTGCCCAGGCTGGAGTGCAGTGGCGTGATCTCCGCTCACTGCAAGCTCGCCGCCTCTCAGGTTAACACCATTCTGCCTCAGCCTCGCTAGAAGCTGGGACTACAGGTGCCTGCCACCACGCCCAGCTAATTTTTTTGTATTTTCAGTAGAGACGGGGTTTCACTGTGTTCGCCAGGATGGTCTCGATTTCCTGACCTCGTGATCCGCCCGCCCGATCCGCCCACCTCGGCCTCCCAAAGTGCTGGGATTACAGGCGTGAGCCACCACGCCCTGCCAATAAGCAAACTTTTTTTGTTGCTTTAAAATGTACTTGAATTTAAAGAGTTTGCAGTATGTATTTTACAATTTTGAACTTTAAAAATCATTGAACTCTTATATGAAATAATAACCATAACCGTTGTGATTTTAGCGGTGTATAGAGGACATCCATGTAGCAGGCTGGCTTAGACCCATAATCTCCTTTATTTCCTAGATAAATATAGAAATAGGGACATAGAGTGGAATTGTTTGTACTCTCTGCTCAAATATTTTACAGCCGTCTTTGCAAGTGGAAGCATCTTTTACAGAATGATGCAACTCAGGGTATGTGGAGAATTATGGGGTATAGAAAAGAGAATTAACTCTCAGATAATAGTGAACTCCTTCAGTGAAAGAAGCAAAAGAGGAAGGTTTACTTAACAATGCTCTACTTTTAAGAAGCCTTTTGCTAATATTTTGCAGAAAAAAAACATTTACTTGGAAATAATCATTAACTATAGATCCTTCTCATTTTATAAAAACAAGTAAGTTAGCAGTAAACAATGTTCCTTAGAATGAGTTTTTTAGAAAGTCACATAAATAGGTGAGTTTAGAATTATCTTTCTGTTTTAAGATGTGTTGAT
Source organism: Theropithecus gelada (assembly GCF_003255815.1). NCBI lineage: Eukaryota > Metazoa > Chordata > Mammalia > Primates > Cercopithecidae > Theropithecus > Theropithecus gelada. The sequence goes on along the minus strand of NC_037678.1, from coordinate 91,975,324 downwards.
GTGGAAATGAAATAGTAAAATGAGATGAAATAAGAGTATGTTATATAGCATTTGAGAACCTGAAAAAAAATTATTTTACAAATCATTTTCAAGAAATATGATTTTGTAGTACAGACAAAATAATTTCCAAATTTTGTGCTTAAAATTGTTTTTACATCGTAATGCATATTATGTTTTTAATTAAGTTAAAGTTCAATATCTTTTATAGTTCATAGTAGAATACATAAATCTTAAAGGATGGTCCAATGCTAACAGTAATCCCAACATTCAGACTTCTGAGACAAAATGAGGATATCATAAATCTCTATTTAAAATCAGCCTATTGTTTAGGCTATTAGAAGCTTGAATTTTTATGTGAGTTTAATAGAGTTGACTGTTTTCTTTAACCTTAACAATTATTGTTATATATTTTAGAAGCCCTGACTGTCTGCAAAACAGAATTACTCTAAGTAAACTTTATTCCTTTGCCAAAAGAAAGTTACGCAGAAGACCTAATGAAAGAAACTTTTTTCATTTAAGTTAAGAAATGTCTCTGGTAATTAGTTTAACTTTTGATCCACATGTCTAAATAGATCATAGTGGTTGTTCCAGAACTTATGTAATTCTAGAAACACATGTTATATTCATTATAAAAAGAAAGCATTTGCTGTAGAGAATACAGTTAAATTCAGTTTTTTAATTAACTGTGTACCTGTGACTGGTACCATCTCAGGGCTTCTATTTTGTGAGAATTCTCAAAGGGCCACACTTTTATATATCCTAGCACTAAAAGGATTTATTTATGCAGAGAGAACCTTATGAAAGATGTCCTGTGTTTTTAAATAAATAATCATAAATAATAAAATTGAACATTATCAGTTTTGTCTCACAAATAAAATCCAAGGTGGGTTTCTTCCTTTTGCCTCTGGGTGGCACACTTGTCTGCACGATACAGCTTTGTGGTTCATGGGCCTTTGAACATTATGCTGTGTATGGCATGGTTGTTTTATGAAGTTCTTTCTTAAATCTGAAGGTATCAAAATTATGTCAGTAGTGACCAATAAAGTGTTGAATTAAATAAGTTATAAGATGCCAAAAATATGTTCAAACATAATGATGTTCGTAGTAATTGAAGACATTTTTTAGTTTAAAAAACAATTTGTAAAGTAGATATCTCACAAGTTGTGTTCTCTGGCAATCCTGGAAAGTTATAGTTTCATCTAATATGATAGAAAATTTATTATGTAAACAGACTTGGCCATTTGTATCTTAAAAAATAATAATACATATATCAAACAACCAGAAAAAATGTAGTGCATTCCAAAACAACTGTTTTTAGTATTTTTAACCAGTTTTAATTATCCTAATAACTTATGTAATACTAACACAATGCATTTATCAAGTAGTATTTCCCACGGTCCGTATGTAACATGGGTTTGTGGTTGATTGCTGCGATCGAAAACATGGTTTGAAATGGCTTTATTTTTTCCTTGACAGTGAATTTTTAAAAAATTGATTTTACCAGTTTACAAAATAATTAAGATTATAAACAGTTCCGGAATAACTATAAATTATCAAGAAAATTTGGCGTGACTTTCAAGGCTACCCAGCCTGCCTGTGAAGGAGTCTCCCGGTGCGCTTCCGTCTGCTCAGCTGCTTTGTGTCTGGTGGGCTGGTGGTAGTACTTAGGGGTATTTATTTCTTCAGCACTCACAATGCTGGACTGTGTGCTGGGGACTGCATGATATTGTACCATTGAATCTTCTCTGCAATTCAATTCAATAAATACCATGGTCTATTTTATTTTATTTTATTTTTTTAGAGATGGGATATCACTCCATTGCCCAGGCTGGAGCGCAGTGGCACAATCATAGCTCACTGGGCTCAAGCAGTCCTCCCATCTTGGCCTCCCGAAATGCTGGGATTACAGGTGTGAGCCATAGCGCCCAGCCCCTGAGGCTCATTTTATAAATAATGAAGCTTCAAAAAAGTATCAAAAACTTTTGCCCAGTGCCACAGGCTAAGAGGCTGTTAGAATTCACATACAGGCTTGGCTTATTCCACCAGGAATGGTTTTTTTTTATTGATTCACAGCTAGCGTGTTGGTGCAACAGTCCTTGATGTTGTTTCTCCCTTCTGTTTTATTTTGCCTAGGCTCTGCCCTTGGTCCCACTCCACTTCAGAATCCTCCTTGTTAAAGTACCCCGCCCCAACCTGGAAAGGCCTTTCCACAGTTGCCTTCTTAGTTCTTCATTGTCCTTCAGTGTCTCTTCTAAAGCTGTTTCTCGTTCTTTGTTTTTCCTAACACTTAAGCAGCTTTTTCACCTCAGAATTCCCCAAAATAGTTTGACATGAAAGGACTTATGATTTGGATTTATTAAAAACAGTTTCTGTTAATTTCATGATTATTTAAAACAGATGGAAAGATTAATATGTGTGAAATGGAAAAGGACAGTTGAGGAAAGGAATTTTATTTTCATGTTTGTAAGAACACGTATCAGAGACTGGAAAGTTTCCTTTGCTTATTTGTGAACTATTTTTTAACAATGACTTACAGATTTAATATCTTAATGTATTATCTGTTATACATCAAAGTTAAATTCTCTTTTAAATGTAAAGCCTACACTAATGTAAAATTATTGTTGCAAATTTGCATATAGACATTTTGGGAAATGTGAGTCTTTGTCATTTTCATCTATAATATTGTATTTTATAATGCACCAAAAAAGCATGAGGCCTCTCTCCAATGCAGAAGTGTTTGTTGTTCTGCCCTGAGGTAGCATATTTGGATCGTAACAGCATAAAGTTAAGATCTAGGGTGATAGTGTGATAAAATGTCTTCGTTAACAGCGTGGGCCTCAAGTCAGCTTGTCTAATTTCCAGTCTTGGCTTTGTTACTTATTAGCGAAATCATTTGGGTTTGCTCTGCCTTGGCTCCCTTATCTATAGAATGAGGATGATAATGGTGCCTACCTTAGAGGGTTGTTTGAAGACTTGAAAGAGGTAAAACATGTAATGCATTCAGTCTGGATCATGGATATGATCCCTCAGTAAGCATGAGCTCTTGTAATAATATTAAGGGTGAGGGGAAGAACAGCAACTTCATCATTTGTTTCTGATATCTTAAAGTGTTGATTTTTTTTTTCTTTCCCCATACATTTTCTCACTTTGAACATAATGATTTGACTGAAAACATAACTAGGCATTGTGGAATTTTACAATGTGTGGAGAAATAACCACTCCCTGTGCTGTAGACAGACATACCGATTGATACATTTGTTTTACCCATGTATGCTTATGATCCAGAAATGCTTCTTTTGTGTCCATGGCCATCAGCTCACTTTCCCCTCACTTTTCACACACCCAGTGAGCCTTCTGTACAAGGAAAGCTAGAAAGCTGAACACTGCATGTCCCAGACTCCTTGCAGCTGGGTTGGCATTGACCCAGGTTCTGTCCAGCAGAGATACCAGCCAACATGGCACTTGAAAGTGGATATGGGGAGTGGTGGGCAGCAGCACAGGGGGAGCTGGATCCTCCTGTCATGGAGGTTCTGCTCTGGCACCAGCATCACTGGTGAGATTAGCAGACAGTGGGCTCTGCTGGAACAGCCTTGTGGTGTGGCTGGGTGTTTCTGCTTACCAACTTTTTCCTGACTGTGGAGACTTGTGATTGGTTCCCTGGCACTTCTAGACGTTCTATAAGCCATCTGACACCCTCATAGAAATCTCTTTCTTCTTAATCTCAAAACAGTGGATTCTCTTGTCTGCAGGTAAGACCCTGGCTCAGCCAGTAACAGCTCTGAAAAGTGCTGTGCTGGGCACTGGCAATACATGATCAGCACTGGTTCATATTTCAGTTGCTGAATGCACTTGAGCATTAATTTAATTTTTGTATTTTTAAAATTTTAGCCACATTTTGTAGGCAATAATATTTAGCTTGTAGGAACATTTTGCTTTCATTTAACTCTACATTTTTATGAACCTTTTGTCACATCAGTGTTAAAAAAAACCATAATTTTAAACATCTTATATAGAGCAGTATTGTATCACAGAAGTCAAAGTAGTTCATGATTTTCTTAACGGATGTTACAACCCCCTCTCATGAGGTACATGATGGAATAATATAATAATAAACAGTCGTTTGTAAAAAGATCCCATGAGACCCCTCAGTGAGCATTAAGACTCAGCAGTGAGCTTTGAAAGCAAGGTACGGGGTGATACTTGTAAATTGGCCATACCTGACTCTTTTAATAACCTCAGACAGCCTGTATCATGCAGTCATATGTAATAATTGCATCACCTTTTCTCAGACAAAGAATTGTTCTTTGCTGAAAATTTAGTCTTATAACTATAGAACCATATATATGTTAGATAAACATAAATTTCAAAGTATATTTAAGGTGAAACATAAGTGAGTATTCACTTCCAGAAAGGGTAAAGAATTAAGATGGCAATGGGGGCCTTGTTTATCTCACATCCCTGGAAATAATTTTAATATATGTCTCTCAAGTGCTCATTCTGTAAAACAAGTGATTTTACCAAGGTTTTAATTTATAGGATTTTAACTCAACACTAGCAGATAAAGTACTTATTTGTGAATTTAAAGATCTAACTGATGTTCCGAGGATGAAATAATAACCTTGATGTGTATCAGTAGAGGAACTTTAGACCTTTTGAAGGCTAACTTTGTTAAAGCTTCATTTAAAAACAGCTTAAAAAAAAAAACACAAAAACTATAGGCTTATACAATGAGTAAAAATAGGACTAATGTGGCGCCTTATTCCTAAGGATTTTAAGAATTGGAAAATGTACTTCCAAGAATTCAGGAGATAAGATGGCTTCAGAATATATCGACTTTTTCAACAATAACATATGACTCTCATGGATGGCAGGCCTGATACTGGGAACTACAATACCTTAGAGCTAGACTTAGCTTTGTCACTCACTGGACATGGGGCCCTCACCTATCCACAAGTAGTCAAGTGAATGAGTTGGGCTGTAGAGCCTCTCAGACCCTTTCCTAATCATTAAGCATTCTTAGATCCTCTGATTTATTTTTAGGCATTTTATTATTAGGGTCACATCACTCCTTCCTAAATGTGGCACAAAGTTCAATGATCTTTTTGTGTTGAATATTTTTTCCTGCCGTGGTAAAAACCTAGTCAGGTTATGAGAGTGTGAGATGCATAAAGTATCTGTAATATCCATCAGCTTGTGCAAAAAACCAAATAAGTAGTGATATACATGTTATGAAAATTGGACTGTTGAATATCCTTTTAGCTAAGTTGATTTGAAAGCAGCTGACAGAGGAGAGGGGATTTAGCAGGACTTTCAAGGATGGATAGTGTTGAGATAGTAGGACAAGAAGCATGATGGAGTTTCACATCAAAGATACAGAACTTTTCAGGCTGTGTTCAGGAACAATGAGGAGCGTGGCTTTGATTTAATGCCAGATATATGCATAGAAATAATATGTGGTCATGAATCCAGGCAGCACTGTAGAGAGCCTTGATTCAAAGTAGTTTTCATCCCATGGAAAGTGGCGAGCTGTTGAAGGCTTTTGAGCATGATACTCCACATGACCAGAAGAGCATTTTAAGAAGCTTAAACCACAGTGATAAAGTGGAGGTGAATTGTAAACATGAAAGAATGATGACAACAAGCACAGAAAGGAAATTATTATAATAGCCCAGGAGCAAGGTAATGAGGGCTAACAAGGACTGAGACACAGATGGGGTTTGTGTATGTGTGTCTGTGTGTAAATTCCTTATATGTGTATATATTTTATATATATATGCACATGTGTTTTTTTTTGTGTGTGTGTGTGTGTGTGTGTGTGTGTGTATGTGAGTGAAATATGTTGGAGAGGTAGGATGTAGTACTGATTGGTAAACATCCTGAGAAAGTAGTATCCTGGCATGATTCCCATTATCTGTCAAGGCAAATGTTGATTCAGAAAGGCAAGAAGATGAATTGAGAAAAGGAAGACAGGTGGGCATGACAGGATAAAGTGACTGTAAGTTTCAACTCATGTCTTGATGACCCTTCCTCACCTTGGACATTATAGCACAGGATAGGCCAAATGGGTGCATCCAAGGATACACCAAGGGGTGTCCCCAAAGAAGTCTCGCCTCTCGCCTGTTAGGAATTAGAAATGTGCAGGAAAGATTTCCAGGGACATTTTCCCTCTACTTAAGAGAACATATTTTCTAATTCTGTTGGAATTCAAGCAGTTGGTATGCAAATTGTAAATGTATTTATAATTATTAAAATGGGATGTCTAAAGGGCTCTGTAATTGATGTTTTTGTTAGCCAAGACATATATTTGTTACTGATTGTTTTTGAAAGTAATGTGGCACTTAAAAACAAATCCTTTGTTTTTCTAAAAATACAACTTCTGACCTGAATTTACTTTATTCAAGTTAATGAAATGTTACTGAATGTAAGTTTACTGTAGCAATAAACAAAACTTCCAAGTTTGACTTAGGTTTGATTGAAGGATAATATTTATAAGGACAGGTGAGATATGACAACCCTCTCCTGACATGTATTGTTAAGTTAATAATAATTCCTATTTGTGCTTATTGTACAAATTCAGAGTGATAAAATATAGAAGCTGTCATATAATTAATGTTACACCATCAGGTAGCATCCAGTGCCTTCCGAGTGTTTTCCATAAGGTTTCGTGGGAATGGACAAGCCACAGATTCATCAAAATTTATCAATGAAAATTTTATTATAACTTTATTCAGCTATCAATCACCATAAAGACTTCAGGTAGATGACTGCACCAAAAATAAATGTGAGATATTTTTTCTTTTCTTTTACAGCTGTAGAATCAATAATTGTTTTCATTAATCTATAGACAGAGCCCACTTACACCTCAGTGAGGAAAGTAAAAATATGTAGGAGGTAACAGATGGCAGAGGTTTCGGTTATGAGGTTTAACACATGTGCAGCGAACTTGTTTCACAGCTTTAAAAAGTGTAAGATGATAGCATGGAGGCTGATCCAGAGAGAAAAAAATCTACCTGACAGGCCAGAAACTACAGTTTTGTTTCATTTCCTTTGTTGGATTTAAAGGTGTAAAGACTTACTTTCAAGTAAATGTTATCAGAGATGAATATGAATTATGGATATTTAGCCCAAAGTCTTCCAGTATTTAATAAGACATGCTACATGAAATAAAGCATAAAAATAGCATAGCAACTCTCAGTGTATGTGGGAAAAGGAAAGATTTTGTTCTTCCTAAACTGTTACCGTGTGATATCGTGTATCAGTTGGCACACATTTTTTAGTTGAGAATGTGTTCTTTTGCTCTGAGGTTTCTCTCTGGAAGGAGACTCTACTGTGGCCTGTCACAGAGCCCAGGTCACCGGAATCTTTTTTAATAGAGTCACTGGAGTGCATTCTGTCTTTTCCCAGAGAGGGTAGATGCTCAGTAAATATATTGATTGATAGAAAATTGAAGAAGAAAAAAAAAAAGACCTCCTTCTGAGACTGGCTATTCCAAATCCACATAGCATCATGGGGAAGAATGGGTAACCAAATCTGCCGAGCTGAGCCACTTTTGGTTGAAATTTTGGCTTCAACTATCAGTTTCAAGGCAGGCGTTAGCTTTCTACTGCGGTGAGCTAGTCAACTTTCATTATCCTAGAACAGTGATTCTTGGGGGGCAGGGGAATTTTGCCCCCTCCAGGGAATGTTTGGCAATGTCTGGACACTCTTTTGGTTGTCATAAGTAGGGGAGGTAAGTGTACTGTCATCTAGTGGGTGAAAGCCAGGGATGTTGTTAAATGTTCTATAGTGCACAGAAACACAACAAGGAATTTATGACCAATAATGTCAGTAGTGCTGAGGTTGAGAAACCTTGCCCTAGGGGAGTACTTCTGCAGATGACATTGTCCTAAGAAAAGAGCTGGGTAATATAAATTAAATGATACAACTCAGTAATCAAAGACAGTAGGAAAGTCTCACTTTCTTAGCTTAACCAAGGAAATAAATGCTTACGAAAATTTAACCAGGAAGATTAAGAGAGTCAGTGTTTCAGGTTGAGTTAAATGAGTTTTCAACAAGGGTTCAGCTTACTAAGTTCTCTGTCTAAAAAAAGTCAATTTAAGAAATAAAACAGGAAACGTTCTGATTAATTCTGAAGTTAACATGAAAATTATCTGAGGTGGATTTTGCCTGGAAGCCCAAAGTAGAGAGTTGTGTGGCCTGCATCTGCAAAGCCCAAGGCACTGTATATATGAAAGGAGGCAGGAAGGGGGCTCAGGTTCCACTTCTTGCATGAACACTGCCTGAGTACCTAAGAGGAAGTGGGATGGCTGAGAGAACAGCTTGTGTGGAAAAGGGTTGGTGCATGGAAACAGATAATTGCTTTCTTCAAATGTCTGAAGCAGTGCTGTGTGGAGAGAGACTGTTTTACCTCCAGAGCCGGGACTAATAAGTAGATTCCAGCTCATTATTAGGAGACACTAAATCCAGTTTTCTGTTCGAATACGGCAGGCGATGGATTCTGCATTTGTAAGCCTTTCAAGCTCTAAAGTATTCAGTCCAAGGCTGTCTGACCCTCTAGGACGGCCTCAGAAAAAGGGAACATTCACTTCAGAGCCTGAGCCCTACCTAGCCTTACACTCAAGTCACTGCATCCATGAATCAGTGACCACATACATAGCCTGTTTGGCTTGTGCTGCTTATTCCATGAAATGAGTTTCTGATGACTCTGGGACTTTGGGAAGGTGAAGATAGCTAGGTCTTCAGTAGGCACTGGTACATTTCACTGTAGAAGGGATTTTCCTGCTCTTTGGAATATAGCTGTTGACCTGTAAGAGCATCTTTTCTCATTTAGAATTCGATAAAGACTTCAAGAAATGTTACAGTTTTCTCCAGGCGCAGAGGCACTGAGAGACACAGGGACATTTCAAGTGCTGAAGTTATACTTGGGGAAGGAGGATACATTAACTCCCATTTAGAGAGGAATGATTTTTGAATATAAGAGATTTAAATCCTGACTGTGGTTTATAATTCATAAAGGGGAGACTTGGATAGATGGAAATAATGTCAAGAAAAGCATTTTAAATTGCAGTTTTTGTTTCTGTGACAAAAGCGCTCTCCTTGTGGGGAATAATCTCTTTTTGTCTGTTGATTTCTTTTTTAATACATAAAAATAAGTGGTATTGTGGCAATTGCAGATTGTTCAGCTATTAATGCTATTTACTGAAACGCATTTTAAAGATAACATTGTTTTCTAAAGAAGCAATAAACAACAGTTTTTCTTTTGTTCTCCCATGGAAAAAATATCCTTTAGTAGGTATTTGTGGGCTAAAGAAATGTTAGCAAAAGAGAACCTTTTAATAATAAGACATTAAAACAAAATACCTACCATTTTCCTGTGTGCTGGAGTCTAGTTGAACACATGCAGCATGGTCCCTTCATCAAGACCCAATGCCTTGTGCCACCTATTTGCTTCCCTTCCTTGGTTCCCATGGCATACCCGCTGTTCCCATCATGCAGGAGCCCTGTGCTCTCGGTGGCCTCATTCTTAGCTATGAGTAGCTCTCCCCTCCCCTAACAAGTCATTGCTGGAAGGCAGGGGCTGCCTCAGAGCCTCACAGCAACTAACGTGGTACCTTCAACTCAGTTAGCACTTGAGGATTTCAAATGATCCTGGAAAATTAATATTTTAATAAGATCATGAATAAAAGTTGCTGTTATTTAATAAAAATAATAATTACGAACTTTGGAATTTACAAAATGCTTTCTCCTTTGCTCTTTTGAAAAGTATAACAGGGCATGATGCATTTTCATTCCCATTTTACAGATGATGAAATTGTTGTTCAGAAGGTAAAGTATCTGCCCAAGTTCAGAGAGCAAATTGTATCTTTTACTGGAATTTTATCTTTAAAGCCCTCCTCCTTCTATTTCCGCATTAGCTAAAAAATCTACACTTAAAACACCTTCATTTAAAGAAAAAGTTGTGTTTAAGCCCCTAAAATGAATTTTGTTATGTGTACATTGAAAATCAAAATGTAAAATAAGTATTCCTAGAATTTGAAGCAGCAAGCCATTTGTCCACTATTTAGAGGTTGATTGACCTCTTTGCTTTCTGCCATGGTGAAATTTGTATATGGTGGGCTTTTCATCATAGGATGGCGGGACAGGTGTAGTGTCTGGTTTGTGGGTATTGCCGTTTTGCTAATGGATGTGGCCTGAGGTTTCTCCATAAGCAGGTTGATAAAGCTGGCTTCCTTTGGGATTGTTCTCTCAAATTTAAGCCATTCTTGAGAGCTCTTTGTCTAAACACAAATTGTCTAAATGGGAGGGGTGGGAGATTGTCATTCTAATTCATCCAGGCCTCCACCCACATTAGTGGAGACTCCCAGAATTGAATGACCACAGGGTTGCCCTCTGTTTTTTTGCAGAGCACAAAAATGTTGAGAGCTTCAGTTTTGCTGCTTTGTGCAGGGGGAGTAATTTTACTTGTAAGAAAATAAACTAGAGAGCATGCATTTTGTGTTTTCTTAGAATGAAAAGAATGGATAATAATCATATTCTAACACTAATCTCTTTACTGATATGGGAACAAACCAGAAGATGTGGGAAGTAACAAACAGAAGTCATTTTTCTATTGTTAATCTGTTCTTGGGCATAGGCTGGGAAACATCCTGGCAAAAGTCAGTACCATGAAGCAGACTCGTTTTCACCCAAACCTGAGAGCCAGGCTTCCTGATTTCACCTTATGAGAAGGAAGCATGTTTAAATGCATGGGACATGCTAGTCTGTGATGGCATTAGAAGCCCTGAGCTTTTTTTTTTTTTTTTAAGCAGAGTTGAGATCACAGATAAATGAGCATAGAAGCCACAAAGAACTGGTATATGTTCTCTAGTGTTCATTTTCAGGGAAGAATGGGAATCTTAATTTGTTGCTGGAATCTTGGTAAATTTCTTTTTTTTTTTTTACCCAAAAGATCTTTCTAATGCATTTCCCCTCAGCGCCCCGAGCCTCCTCACATAATTCCACACCCCCTTATCCCCCATGCCCAGTAATTTCCTAAGAAGATGGCTTTGGTGGAAGACCTGTCTTTATTTTGAAGTTAGCATTTTATGAGCCATTTCCTTCATCTGATAATACTTCTATGAGAGTAGGAGTTGTGTGTTTATTTTTGGAAGCATATTTTTAAGCTGAAGCAATCATTTGTTGACTTCACTTGAAAGTATAGTTTTAAAAGATGTTATTTGCGTTTTTAAATGATTATTAGGTAAAGTGAGTGAGATGAAAGAAGAATTCATGTTTCAAAACTAAGTAAGTCCTCAAAATAGTGCTGTGCAGTCTGGGCGCGGTGGCTCATCCCTGTAATCGCAGCACTTTGGGAGGCCCAGGCAAGTGGATCACCTGAGGTCAGGAGTTCAAGACCAGCCTGGCCAACATGGTGAAGCCCCATCTCTACGAAAAATACAGAAAATTAGTCGGGTGTAGTGGCGGATGCCTGTAATTCCAGCTGCTTGTGAGGCTGAGGCCGGAGAATTGCTTGAACCCGGGAGGTGGAGGTTGCAGCGAGCCGAGATTGCACCACTGCACTCCAGCCTGGTCAATGAGAGCGAAACTTCGTCTCAAAAAAACAAAAAAAAATAGTGCTGTGCACTATATATGAGGCCCATTTTTCAGGAATATTAAATGGTGCTTCATTGACCCTGACTTAACATTTTCCCTTCCTGTAAGGAGCAGACATGCTTGGGTTTGTGTTTGAACCTTGCTGGTAACTACAGTTCTGGCCTTGATTGATACCGTTCTCGGTGTCTGTTAAATTAAAAGATTGAATGATGATCTCTTGGATCTCTTTTCTAAGTTTTTGTGGTTCCAAAGGAATAAATTAAATACCTTTGTTACCCAAATTCAGTAGTGTTGTGTTTTCCCTACTGATGTTTTCTACTTCATTCTGGGGGTAACATAGTGTGCAGTTGGGTCCTAATCTAGATTCCAACATTAGAATGAGAAGATTATTTTACTTGGCATCATTGGCAGTGTTGATTAAATCTTTACTATGCCCTTGCAGCCATGACATTAAGGAACACCTACCTGACTGTGTTAAGTCTGTGGTTTCACCCAAGTGTTTCTTTTTAATATTCTAAGAAGAATGTATTTCTAGCAGATGCATTCTTGAGACGGTGTGAATAATAAACCTGAGAAAAGTATAGTTTTCTGACTTGGGAGTACCTATATTTGTGTGTGCACATTTGACTCATTTTGGCAATTCTTACCTTAGTATTTACTTACATGATTATACACTGTTAAGTGCATTCTACTTACCCATTTTTTTTTTTTTTTTGAGATGAAGTCTCCCTCTGTCACCCAGGCCGGAGTGCAGTGGCACAATCTTGGCTCACTGCAACCTCCGCCTCCCAGGTTCAAGCAATTCCCTGCCTCAGCCACCTGAGTAGCTGGGATTACAGGTGCCCACCACCACACCTGGCTAATTTTTGTATTTTTAGTAGAGATGGGGTTTCACCGTCTTGGCCAGGCTGGTCTTGAACTCCTGACCTCAGGTGATCCACCCACCTCGACCTCCCAAAGTGCTGTGATTACAGGCATGAGCCACCACGCTCGGCCACCCATCCTTTTATCTGTGATGGCACTGACCCTGTTTTTGCTTCTGCTAGAGAATATTGTAAAGCTGTAGAGGAGGGGGTGGAGGAGACAAACAGAGACACTTGCCTCAGTTTAGCCTCTTCTAAGACAAGCAGCTGGGCATCTCAGAAAAAGATTTTAGTATCCTCCTACCCCAGCCCTCCCTCATCCCCAGCGCCCAGTAACTTTCTTGGTGCTGTATGAATGCCTTTCTGGGTAGACTTATCCCTGAGCTTTGGCCATGAGGCCTGATCTTCTTTTGGAGTGCTGTACCAGCGTCTAGCACTTAGAACACCTTACACATGAGTCTGATGCAACTGAGTCGCTTCCACTGTTATCACTTACTGGCAACAACTTGTTGAAGCCCTCATTTGCTAAAGTCTCATTGTGAGGATTTAATAACTGCCCTTGAGCATCTGCATCAACCTCATTAAGCAAGCCTGTTGTACAAACTGTAATAGTGTAGATTTGAAGCTTATCAGGGTCATGACTAAGACAGTCATTACATAGTCAGGCCACAGCATCTTCAAGGCACTGTTGGTGCAGCTGGTAAGTCACTTCTTTCCATGACCTTACAACAGTTTTCCTCATCTTATGGAATTATAAATGTGCCAGAATTTCCTAATAGGTTTGCCCTCTCCCTGTCAGTCTCCTCAGTGAGCTGTGAAGTGCCCATTATAGGAAGCACACGTGAAAGACAGCAGCCCCTCTTGATCTGTGGGCTTCAGGCAGGGTGTTATGTTGGTCAGAGAAAAGGGGCTTTATGTTTTGTTCATATAGCAAAGGACTTGGAGCTGAGGGAGCGAGCTGATTCATGTGATGGAGAATCATTTCTTTCTTAGAGGCCCTGATCTCACAGCACCCTGAGCATCCTTGCAGAAAGCACTCATTTGCTGCTGCAAAATGCAGCAAAAAGGTTGCTCTGGGCTTGTTTGCCACATCATAGGCTCTGGCTTTCTTCTCACCAAAGAAATAACAGGCATTTCCATTTTAAACTCTGGTGTTCTCCCTAAGATCAGGGGCAAGACAAGGATGTCTTTTCTCACCACGTTTCAACAGTGTACCAGAGATTCTAGACAGGGAAATTAGGTAAGAAAATGAAATAAAACCCATTCAAACTAGAAAGGAAAATGAAAGATATGTATATTGAAAGACTGTATGATCTTGTATTTGGAAAAGCTCAAGAAATACACACACACTTAAAAAGGAAACCTACTAGAACTAATAAATTATGTAAGATTGCAGGATACAAGATCAATATATAAAAATCAACTGTATTTTTATACAGCAGAAATAGACAATTTGGAAATGAAATTAAGAAAGCAATCATATTTACAGTAGCACCAAAAAGAATAAAATACTTAGTAATAAATTTAACCCAGGACTTGCAAGATGTATACACTGAAAACTGCAAACCTTGCCATAGGACATTAAAAACTACCTAAATAAATGGAAAAATATCTGTGGATCAGAAGACTTAATATTATTAAGATAACAATACTCTCCAAAGTGATATGTAGCTTCCATACAATCCCTATCAAAATTTCAATGGTGTTTTTTGCAGAAATGGAAAAACTGATCCTAAATTTCATATGGAATTGCAGGGAATCCTGAATAACCAAAGCCATCTCAAAAAGGAACAAAATTAGAGAATTACTAGTTTCCTATTTCAAAAGATCCTAAAAAGCTAGAGTAATCCAAACAGTGTCGTCCTGGTAAAAGGTTAGACGTATAGATCAATGGAATAGAATTGAGAGTCTAGAAGTAAACTTATACGCCCATAGTCAGCTGATTTTTTGACAAGGGTGCAAAGACAATTCAGTTGGAAAAGAATAGTCAATTCAACAGGTGATGCTGAGACAACTGGATACTCACATGCAAATGGATGAAGTTGGACCCCTACCTCACACCATATACACAGATTAACTCAAAATGGTTCTATGTCCTAAGTATAAGAGCTAAAATGGCAAAACTCTTAGAAAGGAAAGGACTAAATCTCCGTGACCTTGGATTTGCCAATAGACTTTTATTTATTTATTTATTTATTTATTTTTTTTTTTTTTGAGGCGGAGTCTCGCTCTGCCGCCCAGGCTGGAGTGCAGTGGCCGGATCTCAGCTCACTGCAAGCTCCGCCTCCCGGGTTCACGCCATTCTCCTGCCTCAGCCTCCCGAGCAGCTGGGACTACAGGCGCCCGCCACCTCGCCCGGCTAGTTTTCTGTCTTTTTTAGTAGAGATGGGGTTTCACCGTGTCAGCCAGGATGGTCTCGATCTCCTGACCTCGTGATCCGCCCGTCTCGGCCTCCCAAAGTGCTGGGATTACAGGCTTGAGCCACCGCGCCCGGCCTGCCAATAGACTTTTAGATATGAAACCAAATATGCAAGCAACAGAAGAAAAAATGGATAAATTATCATTCATCAAAATTAAAATCTTTTGTGCTTCAAAAGATGCTGTCAAGCAAGTGAAACTACAACCCACAAAATATTTGAAATTATATAGCTGATTAGGGCCTAGTATCCAGAATATATAAAGAAGTCTTACCCAGTCAGGCGCAATGGCTCATGCCTGTTATCCCAACACTTTCGGAGGCTGAGACAGGTGGATTGCTTGAGGCCAGGGGTTTGAGACCTGCCTGGACAACGTGGTGAAACCCCACCTCTACCAAAAATACAAAAATTAGCCAGCCTTATGACCTAGTCTCAAAAATAAACAAATAAATGAAAATTTTAAAAATTAAGGAAGTCTTACAACTCAGCAACAAAAAGACAGCCCAAATAAAAAATGGGTGAAAGATATAGACTTAAACTTCTCCAGAGAAGATATAAAAATGGCCAAGAAGAAAATGAAAAGGTGCTTAGCATCATTATTCACCAGAGAAATTCAAATCAAAACCAGTCAAAAGGTAGAAACAGCTTAAATGTCCATCAACTGATGAAAAGATGAACAAAATCTCGTATATCGATACAATGGAATATTAATTTGAAGGAATTAAGTATTATTAACTAAGAAGGAATAAAGTATTATGTGCCACAACATGGATGAACCTTGAAAACATGTTAAGTAAAAGAAACCATACACAAAATGCGATATATATTGTAAGATTCCATATTCTGAAATATCCGGGGTAGGCAGATTCATGGAGACAGGAAGTAGACTAGTAGTCGCCAGTTACTGGGTATGTGAGAAATGGGAAATAGCTGCTGGTGGGTATAGGCTTCATTTTGGGGTAATGAAATGCTCCCAAATTAGTTAGTGGTGACGGTTGCACAATTCTGTGAATACACTAAAAACGACTGAATTGTACACTTTATAGGGTGAACTTCATTATATATGAATATATATCTTGAAGCTGTTACTAAGAGAAAGAGGCAGGTTAGACATATTAGTGACTTATCAACTTCTTTATAAAATAAAATTCATGTACAGTGTTCCTTAAGTAAATCTATATCCCACATGTTTTGAAGCAGAACAGTCCATCTTCATCTGTTTAAAGGCCAGCCAAGTTTTTCTTTATAGATAAGCAGTTATAAAAAATATTCAAGGTTCTCCTTTTGAGCTTGAGCATCACAGTGCCTTTTTCTGCCATCTGTCCACTTGTTCTGTCGCTCCTGAAATCCTGATACTGTGCAAATGCTCAGAACAGCTCCTGTGGCCTGAGGAATTTGTTGCGTGTTTCCCATTCCCTAAGGCATGCTGCTGTCAAGGAAATTCAGTGTCTTCTTCATAGCAGTTCTGCTGGTGAGAAGTTCTAGGTATTATGTTTTGTTTGGTTTTGGTTTTTTTAAAGACAGGTTCCCTATCTGTCGCCTGGGCTGGAATGCAGTCTTAAAATTACAGCTCATTGCAGCCTTGATGTCCCAGGCTCAAGTGATCCTCCCAGCTCATCTTCCCAAGTAGCTGGGACCACAGGAGTTTACCACACCACACCTGGGTAATTTTTTTTATTTTTTATAGAGGCAGGGTCTTGATATGTCGCCCAGGCTGGTTTTGAACTCCTGGGCTCAAATGATCCCCTGCCTTGGCTTCCTGAAGTGCTAGAATTATAGGTATAAGCTACCATGCCCAGCCACTAGGCCGTTTTGATTCTCTAGGTGCAGAACCCAATTACTCTGTCCTGTAATATTTCTCCTGACTTTTGTAACATAGTTGTACTCTAGCAAGTCACATTGTGTACAACACTTGTTAAAATCTCTGCTTTTTTCCCCAGGCAGATGTACCAAGTTAGCCATTTTAATACATAATGTAAAGCACGTACCACATATTTGGCCCCAATCATCAAAGTAATTGATGTAATCAGCTTTGTCCTGCTATCTTTTTATTCTCAGCGACTTTTCTGGAAATGAAGTATTGGTGCTGTGCTCTGCCGTGTTGTTTTGTTTTGTTTTTTAAAAGGTCATGTTGATTTGATTTATTTTTTAATCATCAGAAGCCAGGTAGCAACTTGTGGTATGTAAAGTACGTCCTTGTGCCCTAAGCTGAAGGAGCAGAGACCCACTAGCAGAAATGAGAGAATCAGGCTTTGGAGCTTTGAGGTATCTTCAAATCTGGTCTTCTGGTAACTAAAAATTTCTCGTCACTCAGCATTTCTGAATGTCAGGCGGGCAATAACTAATACTTAAAAATATGTCCAGAAGTACTACAGGATCGTGGCTGTCTTCATTGTTAAAGTTTAAATTATAATCATATTTAGTATGAATGTATTCCTCTGCGTTCACATTTTTTATAATTAATTATCCAAGTATAGAATGAATCATAACCTTTTTGTTAGCCAGATTACTGGGATAAACGGATCCCAACCTTACCCTCTTTACCAAATAAAAGAGCTTCCTATAGAATTTCCTAGGTAAAAGACAGGCATCTTCTCTAAAAAACAGTGATGAATTCATCTAACTGTGTAGTGTTTAGTTTTCTTTAAGTAAAAAGTTAAATGAGGAATTGAGTGATTTTTCATATGCAGATTTTATTTCTTGATGATTGTGTCTGGCCTCGTAGAGGGACGGAGTGACTTTAGGTGGAATAACCGGATCTGTTTGCTCTTGAGAAGCAGGCGTGAGTCCACGAAGGAAAGGCAGGGAGACAGATGGCTGGCTATTGTGTTACAACCATCATCTGCTGGGCCCTGAGCAAATATTAAGTGAATAATATATATGTAATTGGTGTGAAAGTACAGTTGCAACATTTCTAATACGGTTTGGAGGAGGGCTACTTCTTGAACATTTGTGTTTTATAGAATGCTAAGTTGAAATGTTTTTGTTTTTAGGGTTAATCCATTTTAAACTGCTTTAAAGTGAACATTTTTCCCCCATTTTGACACCACTGTGCAATATTTTGAATTGAAATGGCCTGTAATCGCCCTTTTTTATTTTCCATAACAACATGAGCACTAAATTATAGCTGTGCAATTATGTAAACAATGGAAATGCTTCCAGAATGAATCCTTCCTTTTAAATTTTCATTTTGTGTAATTGTTGGAAGGTTTGGAGCCATAATAAACAAAATTATTTTACACATTTATCGCTCTAAAGGTCAATTATAAGGGAACTAAAGAAACAACACTATGCAAAATGAATAAACCAATTTCTGTTGCCATCACCATATGTTTTTCTTATCACTTATGGTTTTTCCAGTTACTGTGTACATAGCATTCAATTAAAGCGATTCATTTACCAGGCTGAATATGGTTTGTGTTTATAGAACTGTGCTTTGGAGGAGAGGAAACAACACGCCTCTATTTGAATTACCTGATTTTTTGCAAGATCAGTGATAAGAGACAGATGTTCTCACCAGTTACTTTCTCATAACCACAATCTTTTGATAAGCTGCAAATTCACAGTTATCATCTTAGTGATCTTTTCACACTCAACGTATAGTATGCACTTGGACTTCTAACCAGAACAAGAGAAAAATACTGGTTTGGTGATCTGTTCACTATATTGCAACATTTTGCAGAATGAATTTTAATTTCTTTGAACAAAAGCATGTGAAAGATCTTTGTCTATGTGTCATATGTTCAACTCTCAAAAATAAACCTCATTTTATTTTAGATTCCATATATCATTGAGCCTATTGTTTAGTTTGTGGTTTAGTCTATTTAACGTGTGAAAAAGAAACTAATTCTTGCTATAAAACTAACTTGAACTTCTTTGTATTAAGTTCTAGAACTCCTAGAAAAATGAATCCTAGAAAATCTAAAATGATAATTTTCCTGTTTTTCTTTTAGTATTTGCCTTGTAAAACACTGTGGCTAATTGCCGTAATGCTTTGTTAAGAGTGTTGCTTGAAAGCACTAATTTCTAGAACTTTTGAATTTCTGGGATAATGTGTGATCTAAGAGGCTTGTTTGTGTGCCACCTTTGAAGTGTCTTAAACTATTCTTTCTGTAGATCAGCAAAGTAATAGTTCACTGAATTATATAAACTACACCTGTAAAGTAAATTTTACAAAGTAAAACTCTTCAGAGTCCTTCTCTTTTTGAAAAATAATTATTTAATTGCTACTGTATTTACTTCTTTATGGCTCTTTTCATTTTACAAAGGCGTATGTTCTTATCTGCTATCCCATTACATACAACTCCGTAAGGGAGTATCATTCCATTTTATGGAAGAGAAGCATGAAGCTCTGGGTATGACTTGATCTGCCCACAGTCACACAAGGTTTTGAACCTAGGCCTCATGGCTCAAGTTCTAGAGTTCTTTTCACCACGCTAGAGTGCAGGGCTGTTTCTCACTAGCCATCTCAGTGGAGGCAGCGCTGAATAGCATCGAATCACACAGTACAAAGGATGGCCCCTTTCCTCCTCTCTGCAGGTCCTTGTGATACTCTTAGGTAGGCCAGCTGGAGTTGAGAGAAGTAGTTTTCTCACACCACCCTGACATTGCATTCTGTGCTCATATTTAACAAGGAGAGCTGGTCTCAGACCCAGAGTCTTCATCAGAGGATGATATTTTTAGCAAAAATTTAGCAGCATTGGTTACTATCATTGTATTACTTGAGTTACTTTTTACTTATGAGAAAGGATACACATAAGTTTTTCAGAACAATTGGGCCATTATTCTAAGCAAAGTAACTCGGGAATGGAAAACCAAACATTGTATGTTCTCTCTCGTAAGTGGGAGCTAGCTCTGAGTATGCAGAGGCATAAGAATAATACAGTGGACTTTGGGGACTTGGGGGAAAGGGTGGGAGATGGTGAGGGACAAAAGACTACAAATTGGGTACAGTGTTTACTGCTCGGGTGATAGGTGCACCAAAATCTCACAAATCATCACTAAAGAACTTACTCATCTGACCAAATAGCACCTGTTCCCCAAAAACCTATGGAAATAAAAAAATTAAAACATGAGTCACTTTGAAAACCCTGTTAGGCAAGTAATGTTCACTTTGGACAGGGAGATGGCAAAAGGCATGAGGGTTGCATATGAATGACTGATGTCTGAGAGCATCATCCTGTCCCATGTATATATAAAGCCCTGGAGGCTGTAAGGGAGGTTTCAGATTTTTATTATATTTTTCAAAGACTCCTGTTATAGCTGTGTCTTAATGTATGGTGGGGAAGGTGAAAGAAGGATTCTACTGAGTTAGGAAATCAGTGGGGCATTTTGTGGATGTCCTGCTGCTGGGAATATGCAGTGGCTCTTCTTTGAGTACCACATGGTTATTCCTAATTTTAAAATGTTATCACAAAGATACAATCTTCGAGTTGTTCCATTTCAGTGTGGAGAAGCAACATAAGCAGGCATATGGCCATAATTTGGCTGACTGGTCATATAGTTCCCTCTTTAACCCCCCCCATTTACTCTCCCCCAGTGCTGTCTTTGGCGACTTCACACAGGCGCTGTGTCTCCTCAGGGCGCTGTCTTACGTGGGTGGCAGGGTAGGGTAGGCTAGCCATCTGTTATTTTGCCCTCTTTTTCCAACCTTCTTGCTCATAGTAGCAGGTTCCGTTGAAGTGATTGGCTGAAGTCCAGGGAGTGGGGGAGCCATGTGACTTTATCTCAGCTACATGCCTATCTACTGTCTTTAGCATCAGTATAGCAACTGAGTAATATTTTTTGAATGCCCTATTTTACAGATTATTGCCTTTATACGTACAAATCTTATGATGCAAAATGGATTCATTTACAAATTGTGGTGTTAGCTTGTTAAAGGATTTAGTTCATAATTCCCATAAATTTAGCCTAGAAAAGCATTTTTTAATTAAAACTCTAAATTCCAGTGGTGAAAATGGGCTTATTTGATTCAAATATGTGCTAAAGATTTTTAAAGCCCGCAAGCTTCAAGGTTTAGTTTCCCATCTCAACAGATGGAATTAACACAAACATAACAAAGTTAACATCATGGTTGTTTGCATTATTAATCTTCAAATGCATGGCATTCTGCTACCTTGCTAGCCAGGTTTGCACGAATCCTTTCATTGCAACATATGTCAACAGAAATGTGCTTCCATCTGCTGCCGGATAGCTTGATGCCTGATATTCCGAGACAAGGCCCAGCACAATGAGTACCTCTGTGAGTAATTACAGGTGTGTGGTGAGGAGCCTAGGGCATTAATCAGAGGCTTAATTATGAAAAAGGTGGATCTTTTGTTCCACTCTTGGATCCTGAGTTTACCACACACTTTCTAAACTGCAGCATCCATCTGCTCGGTCCCTTAGAATGTTTGCCTTGACTGATACGGACCTTAAAGTGTATCAAAGGACGTGATTAAAGTAGGCTTAAACATTAACCTGGAAGAAGCGTGGTTCATGGTTTTTTTCCCTTCCTTCCTTCCTTTTTTACTTATCTATCTATCTGTTTATTTCTGGTGTAGGAAAAAAGTCTGCTGAAATGCTAAAACTTTGAATTAGTACTTGCTAAACTATTTACTATATGTGAACTCTACTGAATTAAGCATTATACAGTAATTTTAAGAATGTAAAGGTCAAGATTTGTAGAAACTAAGACCCATGTAAGGAAAAAGAAGTCTTAGGAAAAATGGTTTGTGAACATATACAAATATTTTTAGGAAGATAAGTTGTTAAATAAAGTTATTTTTATTATGACAGACTTAACATGTTAGAATTTAGCATGTAACTACTGCTTTGCTCTAATGTGATACTGATAGAATTAAATCAGGATTATTTTTAAGGATTTTTAAGATAACCACACTGAAATCTAAGAAAAAAAACTAGGATTGTGTGTGTGTGTGTGTGTGTGTATGTGTGTGTTTTGCTTCTTACTCTTATATTGAGACTATAATAAGTTGTGAAACTATAAGTCACGTAACTATAATATAGTCATGTAACATTTTAGTCAGTGGCAAACCACATATATGATGGTGGTCCTATAAGATTATAGTGCTGTATTTTTACTGAACCTTTTCTGTGTCTAGATGTGGTTTGATATGCAGATAGTTTCCATTGTGTTACCATTGCCTGTACTATTCGGTATAGTAACATGTTGTGCACATTTTTAGCCTGGATGTGTAGTAGGCATCTATCATCTAGGTTTGTGTAAGTCACTCTATGATGTTCACAAGATGATGAAATTGCCTAACAGCACATTTCTTAGAATGTATCCTCGTCATAAAGTGACACAACTGTACTTCAGTGTGTGTTTTTATTAATGTACGTGGCCAACAGCTGCATAAGTTTGTGATTTGTGGTTTTCTTACTAATTCCTGTTACACACACACACACACACACACCCTTGCACAGATGGCTTCAGAGATGTGGCCTGGCCATGGATGGCGTGAATGCTGTCCAGTGGTGGACCCCTGATCTGCCACAGGCAAGAATTAGATATCTGCTTCAGACCAGAGCCAGGGGTGAGGGGCATCCAGCCATCAGTGAGAGGCCATCACAGACACAGGAACACAAGGTGTCTAGGGCAGATGATACTCTTCACACTGCACTCTGTGCAAAAGGCCACTAGTGCACTTTGTACTTGCACCGAGATCACACATATATTCAGAACCTTGCTGATTCCCTGACCTTAGCATTTCACTCATTACAACATTACCTTCGCACTCTGCATATTCCCATTTCTTAACACATAAAACTATCTGAAGAGTGAAATTGTCCATCTCGTTGCCTACTTTAAGATATTTTAATGTAACTGTGTGCTTTAACTGTGGCAAATTGAAAGCTAAAGACAGGACATATGTTTTGTTTTAGTGATAGATATTTGAGGGTTTTAATTGCATATTTACCTCATTACTCCTGTAGCTTGTCCAAGGAGCCTACCTTTACATGGAAGACAGAAGAAATGTCTAGTCTCAGAGTCATGGTTTAGATTTTGCATAATTCATCTTACAACTTGGTGTCTCCAATCTCTCACCTTTAAAATGGGTACAATAACCCTTGGAGTAGCTCAGTTTCCAATATCTCTTTCATTGAAAAATTTCTGTGATCTGTGCTGTCTTAGATTATTATACAGTGGTCATATGTACCACTACAAACACTACTTTGGAATTTTGTGTTTGAACATTACAATTGTGTTTTCTTATCTTCCCTTTTAGGATATCTTAAACACCATCATAAGGCACTGTCCACCCCGCTTTTTCTCCCTGGGTTTTCCTGGCTTCTCAATGCTGGTGGGGGACTTCATCACAGCCGCTGCCAGGGTCCTTAGCACAGACATGTTGACGGTGAGTATGACAATGCTCAGCATCCCGGCTCCCAAGAGGCTTCACAATCGCTAACAAGGTTCGGATTTCTCCACTCTTAACAGGTGTTGACTCATTAGTGCAATGTGAAACTGGGCTCTCAGGGTAGATACCCTGGCAGCTGATGTGTGAAATTGTAGGATAAGATGACACACTGGTATTGGAAAGGCGTTTCATCAAAAGGCCAAAGTGTGAGAAATCATATCCTCACTAATATTTCAGCACATTTACACAGTCAGAAGCAGGACTTGTCTCTTAGAATATTATTAGCATTTTCCAGTAAATGGTGGCACAGACATAAATGTCTAAAATAGAGAGTTTTAAAATGTACATTAGCAGTATGATTTTTTAAAATTAAGTCTTGGTTATTATAAGTCTCATAGAAAATATTTTCTTAAAATGTTAGAACACTAAAATCTTAACTAGAAGTGAATATGTATTCTCTTAATAACATGCCAGAATACTTTGGCAGAATTTTTGTAATAAAAAACTGGAAGTGGACTAAATGATCAGTAAGGGCTGCAGAAAAATTTATTTTTACTCTCTACATTTACCTCTACTACTAAGACAGTATCTTTTTCTTTTCTTTTCTTTTTTTGTTGTTGTTTTTCAAGAGACAGGGTCCCATTCATTCTCCACCCGGGCTGAAGCGCAGTGGTGCTATCATGCCTAGATCACTGTAACCTCAAACTCCTGAGGTCAAGTGATCCTCCCGCCTCAGCCTCCTGAGTAGTTAGGACTGCAGATACACACCACCATGCCTGGCTGATTTTTAAATTTTTTGTAGAGATTGGAGTCCCTCCATGTTTCCCGGATTGGTCTCAAACTCCTAGCCTTAAATGATCCTCCTGCCTCAGCCTCTAAAATGTTAAGATTACGGGTGTGAGCCACTGCACATGGCCAAAGCAATATCTTAATGCCTTTTTGAGAGAATACTGTTATACATTTAAAATGAAAGGACCTTTTCCATTTGTGCTCTTTAAGCTGTTACATATTCAGAGTTATTTTTGCCTCTTCAAATAGTATAAATAAAATTAGCTTTACTATTTGCTAAGCATTGATATCGAAATCAGTGTGGCCATCCAACAACCTAAAGCTTGTTTGATATGTGATTACTTTTTCACTTTACTTATTTCTTCTTTTCAGGGTAAATTCAAACTTCAAGCCCTTGGTTTTAAATTAAACTGTTTAAAAATACTTCCTGTAGCTGGTATTTCATGTTGGTGCTTTCACACACTCACTTTTTCTTATAAAGATAAATTAGAAAACAAAGAGAAGTGAAAAGAGACAGGAGCAAAAGGGAAGAAAGGTAAAAGAGAAGAAGAGGCCAGGCATGGTGGCGTAAGTATAGTTACAGCTATAGGAGACTCAGGAAGCCGAGGTGGGAGAATCACTTGAGATCAGGAGTTTGAGTTCAGCCTGGAATCGCCATACTGTCTTCCACTATGTTTGAACTAATTTACACTCCCACCAACAGTGTAAAAGTGTTCCTATTTCTCCACATCCTCTCCAGCATCTATTGTTTCCTGACTTTTTTTTTTTCTTTTGAGACAGAGTCTTGCTCTGTCACCCAGTAGCTGGGACAACAGGCACCTTCCACCACACCCAGCTAAGTTTTGGTATTTTTAGTAGAGACAGGGTTTCACCGTGTTAGCCAGGATGGTCTCGATCTCCTGACCTCGTGATCCACCCGCCTGGGCCTCCCAAAGTGCTGGGATAACAAGCATGAGCCACCATGCCCGGCCTATTGTCTCCTGACTTTTTAATGCTTCTAACTGGTGTGAGGTGGTATCTCATTGTGGTTTTTTTGATTTGCATTTCTCTAATGACCAGTGATGATGAGCTTTTTTTCATGTTTGTTGGCCACATAAATGTCTTCATTTGAGAAATATCTGTTCATAATCTTCACCAACTTTCTGACGGGGTTATTTTTTTTTTTTTCTCTTATAAATTTGTTTAAGTTCCTGCCAGGCTCGGTAGCTCATGCCTGTAATCTCAACACTTTAGGAAGCTGAGGCGGGCAGATCATGAGGTCAAGAGATTGAGAACATCCCGGTTAACACAGTGAAACCCCGTCTCTAATAAAATTTAAAAACATTAGCTGGGTGTAGTGGCACACGCCTGTAGTCCCAGCTATACTCAGGAGGCTGAGACAGGAGGATCGCTTGAACCTGGGAGGCAGAGATTGCAGCGAGCCGAGATCACGCCACTGCACTCCAGCCTGGGTAACAGAGCGTGACTCCCTCTAAAAAAAAAAATGCTTTAAGTTCCTTGTAGATTCTGGATATTAGCCCTTTGATGGTTAGATTGCAAAATTTTTCTCCCATTCTGTAGGTTTTCTCTTCACTCTGATGATAGTTTCTTTTGCTGTGCAGAAGCTCTTTAATTTAATTAGGTCCCATTTGTCAATTTTGGCTTTTGTTGCAGTTGCTTTTTGTGTTTAGGTCATGAAGTCTTTACCAATGCCTATGTCCTGAATGATATTGCCTAGGTTTTTTTCTAGGGTTTTTATGGTTTTAGGTTTTAGGTTTAAATCTTCAATACATCTTGAGTTAATTTTTGTATAAGGAAGGAGTCCAGTTTCAGTTTTCTGCATATGGCTAGCCAGTTTTCCCAACACCATTTATTAAATAGGGAATCCTTTCCCCATTGCTTGTTTTTGTCAGATTTGTCAAAGATCAGATGGTTTTAGATGTGTAGTGTTATTTCTGAGGCCTCTGTTTTGTTCCATTGGTCTATATGTCTGTTTTGGTACCAGTACCATGCTATTCTGGTTACTGTATCCTTGTATTAGAGTTTGAAGTCAGGTATCGTGATGCCTCCAGCTTTGTTCTTTTTGCTTAGGATTGTCTTGGCTATGTGGGCTCTTTTTTGGTTCCATATGAAATTTAAAGTAGTTTTTTCTAATTCTGTGAGGAAAGTCAATGGTACCTTGATGGGAATAGTATTGAATCTATAAATTACTTTGGGCAGTGTGGCCATTTTCATGATATTGATTCTTCCTATCCTTGAGCATGGAGTGTTTTTCCATTTGTTTGTGTCCTCTCTTATTTCCTTGAGCAGTTCACATCCCTTGTAAATTGTATTCCTAGGTGTTTTATTCTCTTTGTAGCAGTTGTAAATGGGAGTTCACTCATGATTTGGCTCTCTGCTTGTCTATTATTGGTGTATAGGAATGCTCGTGATTTTTGCACATTGATTTTGTATCCTGAGACTTTGCTGAAGTTTCTTATCAGCTTAAGGAGTTTTTGGGCTGAGAAGATGGCGTTTTCTAAATATACAATCATGTTATCTGCAAACAGATAATTTGACTTCCTCTCTTCCTATTTGAATATGCTTTGTTTCTTTCTCTTGCCTGATTGCCCTTAAAGTAGCCTTACAGACATACATTTGGCTAATAGTACAGTAGCCCCATTTTATCCTCAGTTTCACTTTCTGATATCAGTTACCACAGTCAGTGGTGGTCCAAAAATATTAAATGGAAGGTTCTAGAAATAATTCAGAGTTTTAAATTGCACACCATTCTGAGTAGCATGATGAAACCTTGAGCTGTCCTGGCCCATCTTGTCCGGGACATGGATCATTGCTTTGTCCAGTGGATCCACGTGGTATCTGCTACGCACCCATTAGTCACTTAGTGGCCATATCTGTTACCAGGTGGACTGCTGTGATATCACAGTCCTTGTGTTCAGGTAATCTTTATTTTACATAGTAGCCCCAAAGCGCAGGAGTAGTGATGCTGTCATATTGTTATTATTGTTCTATTTCGTTATTAGCTGTTATTGCTAATCTCTTACTGTGCTTAATTTATAAATTAAAATTTTTTCAAAGATATGTATGTATTGCAAAAACAATAGTATATATAGGGTTTGGTACTATCCACAGTTTCAGTCATCCACTGAGGGGTCTTAGAATGTATCCCCTTCAAAAAAGAGGGAACTGCTGTATATGAAAAATGCTCAAGATCACCAGGGAAATGCAAATTAAGATCACAATGAGATAATTACCTCCCTGTTAGGATGGCTTTCACCAAAAAGACAAAAGATAAGTGTTGGCAAGGATGTGGAGGAAAGAGAACTCTTGTACACGTTAAAAAAAAAATTCTCCTTTTATTTGAATTCATTATATATTGCCTAGATTGCAATATATAATGTCCATTTATTGCTCCATTCCCTCTGTGATCACCACTTACCAAAACAGTGATTCTTCCTTATTTGAGGCCTCTGACAGAAAAAACTAGGATGAGATTTGACATCACAACCAACACATCCCCAAAGACACAAGTTAAAAACCTATTGATAGGGATCAATATGTATATTAAAACAGTATGTATATCAAAATATTACGTTGTATATACTTTAAATATATAATTTTTTTTTTTTAAGGTGGAGTCTCACTCTTTTGCCCAGGCTGGAGTGCAGTGGCGCAATCTCGGCTCACTGCAACCTCCGCCTCCTGGGTTCAAGCAATTATCCTGCCTCAGCCTCCTGTGTAGCTGGGATTACAGGTGCCCGCCACCAGGCCAAGCTAATTTTTATATTTTTAGTAGAGATGGGGTTTTACCATGTTGGTCAGGCTGGTCTCGAACCCCTGACCTCCTGATCCACCCACCTCGGCCTCCCAAAGTGCTGGGATTACAGGTGTGAGCCACCACGCCCGGCCCATAAATTTTTATTAATTATACTTTAGTAAAGCTGGAAAGAAAGAATCAACACAATAGAGACTACTCAAATCAAAGATGGTATAAAGATAAATGTAAAGGTCAAATTCACATAAAAAAGTGTTGCCAAGGTAGGAAAATAAATAACCAAGAAATAACCAGAACCTGGAAAAACACAAACTAGAAAATGTGGAGGGAAGAAAGTACTGAAATATAAACCAGGAATGTGCTTCAAAAAATTCAGAAAGGATGAAATACAAAACCAGCTTGCAATAAAGAAAAAAGTGTTACGTTCTTTGAAACTACAATAAAAGAGACATGAGTGCCTTATCTTTTAAGCCTTTTAAAGGCATCCAATTTGCTTGGTCTTTAACACATATATCAATGTTACATAATATTATATACATTTTTCTTCACTATCTGCCTGAGTATGATAGTAGGAATAAATGTTACAGCCATGAATTGCTTTTTAATTCTGTTTTCAAATATTGCACATGAGTGTTTGGGTTAGTAAATGGTTGGGTACTGGGTATGCTAATCATACCATTTTTTCTACACATTTTCATCCCCTTGTACACTTTCGGTGGGAAGGTAAATTGGTACAGCCATTATGGAAAACAGTATGGAGGTTTCTCAGAAAGTTGAAAATAGAACTACCATATGACCCAGCAATCCCACTTCTGGGTATATATCCAAAGGAATTGAAATCAGTATGTTGAAGAAATATCTGCACTCTCATGTTCAGTGTAGCAGCATTCACAATAGCCGAGATATGAAAGCAACTTAAATGTCTATTGACAGATGAATGGATAAAGGAAATGTACATATCTCCAGTGGAATATTATTCAGCCTTCAAAAAACAAAGGAAATTCTGTTGTTTGCAACAGCATGAATGAACCATTTTTCCAAATGAAAGAAGCCAAACTCAGAAAGACAAATACTGTGTGGTGTCACTTATATGTGGAATCTAAAAAAGTCCAACTCCTAGAAGCAGAGAGTAGAATGGTGGTTCCCAGGGGCTGTGGTTGGGGTGGGGGGAGATGGGGTGATGTTTCTCAGTGGTCAAAAGTTTCAGTTATGCCGAATGAATGAGTTCTGGAGATCTCAGTGTGGTCACTATAGTTAATAATACTATATTATAAACTTGAAATTTTCTAAGAGAGTAGATCTTAAATGTTCACAACTCACGCATAAAGGAACTAACTATATGAGGTGATATATTAATTCGCTTGTTTGTGGTAATCATTTCACTATGTATATGTATATGTATATCAAAATATTATGTTGTATATACTTTAAATATATAAATTTTTATTCATTATACTTTAGTAAAGTTGAAAAAAAGAATCAACACAAAATTAATAAAGTAGCCTTCCAAAATGTTTTTTTAATAGAGAGAGAATATGAATGAGAATGGGAATCTAAGAGTTACATGAAGGAACCACACTCTGAGTGTTAGTACTTTCTTGTTTAAACTTGAGGTTAAAATTGTAGAGGAACTGGTGAAAGGTGTTTGGGCTGGAGCATACTTGCTCAGTCAGAATTTTCAGTTAGCACGAGGTAATTACCAGTTTGAAGTACCCCTGCTAGGTAGGTCTGCCCCACTGAGGCAGTAGGGGAGGGAGATGCACAGATGGCTCGCCCAAGTCACCAAGAGATGAGGAGAAGCTTGTGCGCAGCAACATTATTTGTAACGGCCAAAACCTAGAGCCAATCCAAATGCCCATCAGCAATAGAAACAGATAAATTATGGTGTGTACATAAGATGGATTATTATATACAATGAAAACACAGGATCGGTTACATAACATAATGAATGAAAGAAGTCAGACACAAAAGAACATATACTCTAATTTCATTTATTTAATTGAAAAACCAGACACAACCAATCTGTGGTGTTACAGCAGAATGCGGTTACTTTGGGGGAGAGGAGGCTATCATGGGAGGGGCACAAAGAGGACTTCTGTGGGTTGGTAATGATATTCTTCCTGTTGTCTGTCTCTACGTCCTCAGGGCTCCGACCTCTGTCATCACTTCTCTCTGTGCACTCCACAAAGACGCATGCATTCAGTTCCTCTGAACACATCTGAGTTGTCATCCCAGACTTTTCTCTCCTAACCTCAGGACAAGCATTTCAAAAAGTCTTCTTCAGAACAGTAATCTCCCCAGATACTCTGGGGGAAAGGGAAGGAAGAAAGCCAGGTTCATAGTCAAGTAATTTTGGGAAACACACTTCTTCACTTGGAAATTCACAGCGTACAGTAACACGTTAAACATTTCTATTTAATTGTGCTTAGACAAATGTCTCTGCAACGTCTTTTTCCTGGGAGTCTTTGTTTTTGCCCTTTCACAGTTGCTGTGGCCCTAGTGGAACATACTTTGGAGACAACTGCTTCTGACCCTTTCAGCCTCCCGTCTCATGGGCACCTGCCTCTTCCCTACTCAGCTGGCTGCCTCACCCACCGCCAGCCTGCCTGATTTCTACTCCCCTCTATGGCCCTTAGCAGCAGTTTGTTTTAGGTTTCTTAAACATCCTGAGCAGAACCAGTCCTTGCCTCATCCCATAGAATAGCTCTGCCGTGCTTTATATTGCCTTTTATTTACCTGTGTACTTACGGGAACCAAGCTAGGTAAAAAATGAAGGACGGGGCTCCCGTGCTATGTTGCTCTCCTAGCAGGTGCTTCACTGAATTGTGTATAGCTGTTATTTGCCTCTCCTCCCCTACCTCACATACCGTGCCTCATCTCTCTGAGAGAGTAAAACTCTCTAATTTTATAGCCTAAGTGCTTAACTATAGGCTCAGTCTGGACCTGGGGCTAGATGGCCTCAGTTCAAATCCAGGGTGATCACTTAGGAGCCATATGGCATTGAAAAGCTACTTAACTTCTTTGAGTGTCAGTTTTCTCACTGGAAAATGAAAACAATAGCCTCTCCTTCATTGGCTTGGTGAGGGGACTTTATGAGGAAATGCCTGTACAGCACTTAGAAGAGTGCCTACCACAGAGTGAGAACTCCTTAAATGTGAGCTTTCATTGTTTTAATTATTACATAATAGTAGACAGACAGATGGACAGATAGGTAAGTAGACTGATGACAGACCTGTGTAATCCCCTATTCTTGGCTAACCACAGCTGCTGTTGTTGACTGAATTGAAATCTAGTGAAATGCCTTTTTTCTTTTTTTTGAGACGGAGTCTCACTCTGTTGCCTATGCTGGAGTGCAGTGGCACCATTTGGTGCAACCTCCATCTCCTGCAACCTCCATCTCCTGGGTTCAAGCAAGTCTCCTGCCTCAGCCTCCTGAGTAGCTGGGATTACAGCTGCCCACCACCACGCCTGGCTAACTGGCTAGTTTTTGTATTTTTAGTAGAGATGAGATTTCACCATGTTGGCCAGGCTGGTCTTGAACTCCTGACCTCAGGTGATCCGCCCTCCTCGGCCTCCCAAAGTGCTGGGATTACAGGTGTGAGCCACCGCACCTGGACGTGCCTTTTTAAATATATACCTAATTCTAACACTGGGCAAATAAGAGAAAAGTATCTCACTAGATATAGTGATATAGTATCTCATCATATGTTGTTTCATAAAGTAGTTCTTGGTGATAGACAGGAAATGTGATAGTTTGTCTTCTCTTTCCACCCTCTGATAGTTATCTCCATCTCTACTTCTCTATGAATTCTCCTTAATTGTTCTTAGCAGCAAAATGATACTAAGTTGATATCCTTTACCCTGCTTTGTTGAGAACATTAGCAGTAAAACAATGTAAACAGTCATGACAGAGTCATTGGCCTTTCTAATTCTGAATGAATCTGCACATCAGTTTCTACAACACTTGTTTACCTCCAAGTATAGTGATATTTTCCATTCCTTAGAAATTTGTTTTTCCGTTTAGGCAAACCTCTTTTGCTTAAATATTCACCCGGAAGAGAATAACTCGACCAAGTTTGGTATTTTTTATCTAGGATGAAGAATAAAACGTCGCTTATTTAATGTTTCTAACTTACAAAAAGAGAAATGTGTGTGCTTCTCTTCCTTATGTGCAGGCGCCTCGTTCAGAGGCTGTCACTGTCCTTGGCTCTCTGGTCTGCTTTCCAAATACCTACCAGGAGATTCCTTTACTGCAGTCAGTGCCAGAAGTAAATGAGGCCATTACAGGAACTGAAGATGTCAAGGTACATAATGCATTTGACTGTATCTCAAGTTTAGCACTTTTTATAATTCTGGCTGTATGATTATCTCTTCCATTAGTATATATTAATCTGCGTATTCCTGAAATTTTGTTGTATCTTTTAAATGTTTCAGTAGGTGTTTTTAGAAGGCTATTCGTGGGCTATACATACGTTAAATTCAGAGCATATTGCTGTTAGACCTTATAGGTATAGCTAAAGCAGGTGTTTTTTGTTATACCTGTTTATTGGGCCTAGGGATCATAATCATGTAGTGAATTGCCTTTGGTAATAATTTTATTAACTTAATTAACTGCATTAGTGCATCAAGTTAATTTATAAGAAATAATGGAAGTAAGCTAAATACTCAGTCACATTGTTGGCCTGATTAAATACTACTAATAATTTGAGATTCTAAATTATTTATTGGCGAATAAAAGTAAGCATTTGTTCTCTCCTCAGCTGACTTTGAGGTAAACAAAAATGCTTTTAGAATCCCAGAATCAATCAAACTATAAAACATAATTACAGTATATAATTCAATGTGCAACATTTAATTCAATTAAAGTAAAAGAAAACCGAGATTTTCCTATCTGGAAGTCTCATTTGCTTTATACCAGAAGCGCTCTACTCCCACGGGCTGAATGGCTTAGGGAGGCCCTGTGGAGACCCCCATCCTCCACCACCCACTCCCCCGAGCCCAGTGTTCTTCTCGCCTCAGGCTCTCACTCATAGATGAGCTCTCTGAGCTCCCTGGTTGAACTTCAGTAGTTCCTGGCTGCCTGGAACATGGTCAGAACATGTGGGAAACCAACTATGACAAAAAGTTTTTATTTTACTTAATTTTGTGTTTTTAGCATTACCTCATAAATATTTTACTGAAGAATGCCACAGAAGAACCAAATGAATATGCAAGGTAAATGTTGAATAAGAGGTAAACTATTTTAGAATTTTAAGATACACATTTATGTGTAAGTAGTTAATGTTACAAAAGAAAACACTTATTCTTTCACATAGCTCTTATACAGACTGAAAAGTATAGGAAGAATGATGCCAGGAAGATGCTTTGCATGATTATTTAAAAAGGTATCATTATTAAGTAAAAATTGTAAAGTGCAGAAGAGTATACATAATACACTATTTTGTGTGAGAAAAAGCAAGATTACAAATATAATCATGTATCCTCTAATTAGTTTTCAAGAAGAAAGAAAGTGAAAATATAAGCCAAATATTTATATAAATATAAATATATAAATATAAATAGTTGGTGTATGTGTAGGGTAGTGACTCTCAACCAGTGACGATCTTTTACCCCAGGAGACATTTGGCAGTGTCTGGAAACATTTTGGCTGCTTCTGCCAGGCATCTGAGGTAGCCAGCAACCTATGACCAAGATACATGAGGTTTTCTGAGCCACTTATGTGATAAAAAGTTTCTACCTCTCCTCCCAAGGTGAAGACCAAAGCTGGGAATGCTGATGGAGGGGAACACCTGTCTCCGATCCTCAATTTCAAACCCCATAAGGTCACCAGAAGCCCAGCTCAGCCTCTTACTCCCTCCTAGGAACGGTTCATGTTCTGCTCCCTCTGTAGCCTCATTCCAAGACAACAGCCCATCATTCCTCACTGCCTTATCAGCTATTTGATGATTTTAAGGGTTTTTTTCTCTTGTATTTTGTATAATTTCTTTGGTTATCTTCAGTAGATGGGTTAGTCCAAATTTCCTAGTCTGCTGTTACCAGAAGCTAAACTGATAATAATTTGCAAATATTAAGCTAACATTGTATTTTTGGATAACCTCAACTTGGTTTATGTGATACCAGACCTGGTTTGGCTAATATTTTGTTCAGGAAAATTGCTTTTATGTTGATGGCCTGTAATATTCCTTCCCCATCCTTCACTTATCAGGTTTAATTATAAGGTTATAAAGTCTCACAAAATGAGTTAAGTACTATTTCATTTTCTTTCATTGGAAGGAGTTTTTACAGAATTAGAATTAATATTCTTGTGTATTTAGTAGACCTTGGTGGTAAAACTACCTAGGTCTAATATTTTCTTGATGAGAAGATTAACCACTGACTCATTCTCTTCAGTGATTTTAGGACTATTAAGGTTTCCTCCTTCTTTTTTTTTTTTTTTTCTTTTTTGACAGTATTGATGAACCAAACTTTTCTAGGAATTAGCCCATTTCACCTAAATTTTAAAATATACTGGTATATGAGTTATCTCTATTATATTTTATCTCTTTCACTTCTATGGTTACATCCACTTTTTAAATCTCTGACACGTTTTTTTGTATCCTCTGATTTTCTGAAGTAGTCTTGCTAAAGATTTGTCAATTTTATTAGTCTTTTCAAAGACTAGCCTTTGGTCTTTGTTCAACTTCTCTATTGTATATTTGCTTTTAATTCCCACTCTCTGCTGTTTTCTATCCTTCCTTTTGTATTCTTTACAATCTTACCTTTAAGGTTATATATTATTTTCTTACCTTTAAGGTTATATATTTAGTATATTAATTTCTCCTTTACAGATATAAACATTTAAGACTACATGTTTATTGCTAGTTACTACTTTGTCTGAATTCTATAGGTATCTTTTTGTTACTGATGTCTTAGTTAATTGCATTATGGATCAAAATGTCTTACAACAGTCTGAAATTGTTGAAATTTGCTTAATGACCTACTAGGTAGTCAGTTTTTGTCAATATCTCATATAAACTTGAAAAAAATGTATGCCCTGTTCTTTGTTGGGCATAGTGTTCTAGTTGTGTTTATTAAATTTTTTTAATCCTGGGCTTCAAATATTCTGTATCCTGTCTGATTTTTTTTCATCAGCTTGATCACCTTCTGGAAGAAAAATGTTACAATCTCCTGCTATTTTGGTGTGTTTATGTATTTCTCCTTATATACTGTCAAATTTTGCTTTATATATTTTGAGGCTATGTGATTAGTTGCATAAAAGTTTAGAATTGTCCTATACAGTGAATCAAATATTTTATATTTTTTTAGTGACTCTTTATTTCTAAGGAGGATTTTTTTTATCTTAAAGACCACTGGTTTAGTTACTTTTAAGTAATACTTTCTATTCTTTTTAATTAACCTTTTTATATTCTTCTTTTAGATATCTTTGCAAAAACTGTATATATCCAGATTTTATAATTTTATCCCATCTGATCTTTATTTTTTAACTGAAGCTTTAGGTTCATTTTCATTTGTTATAATTACTGATCTGTTTGGATATACTTCTTTTATCATATGTTATACTTTATTTTTAATAGGAAAGAAAGATCCAATTAAAAATAAGGTACCTCTTTTATTTCTCCTTTATCTTGCCTTCATTTCCCCATCCCCTGTTTTTCTTTCTTCTTCTTTTTTTTTTTTTTTTTTTTTTTTGGATTTTTCTCCATTCTATTTATTACCTCAATTGTTTTTAAATCGTAGGCTCCCTTTCCTTCTTTTAGAGGTTATACTAGATATTTGAACACTCATACTTACCAAGCCTGCAGTTAGTCTCTCGTTACTCTCTTCCTGAACAGTGCGTGTTCCTCAGAACATAATTCCCTGATTTTGCTCCTACCTCACTGAACTTTCTCTTTTCTGTCCCCTTTGCTGACCTTTCCTCCTCTACCTAACCTCTGATGAATGTTAGAGTGACTCAGGGTTTAGGGCTGGGCCTATTCTCTGTATGACTTCCTGGGTACTCTTATTCTGATCAGCCTTTAAATACCATCTTCCCTCTGATTTATTTATCTGCCTCTTCATTGAGCCCCTTTTATACTCAGACTTATATATTAAACTGCCTACTTGACATCTCAACTTGAATGTTTTAACACAACTATAACTGCACCCTTGAGTCTGCTTCTGACCCCCCTACCCCGCCTCCGAGCTGACTGTCCCTCAGATTTCATCTCACCACATGGCCCCACCATTCCCCCAGGTTTTCAGTTAAGAAATTTAGAGAAAACCCTTGATTTCTTCTTTTTCCTACACCTACTGCATCTAAATCATAAAGTCTTGGTAATTCTTCTTCCTCTCTTTTTAGTTCAGAAAGCCAAATTTCTGGCCGGGCGCGGTGGCTCACGCCTGTAATCCCAGCACTTTGGGAGGCCGAGACGGGGAGATCACAAGGTCAGGAGATCGAGACCATCCTGGCTAACACGGTGAAACCCCGTCTCTACTAAAAAAATACAAAAAACTAGCCGGGCGAGGTGGCGGGCGCCTGTAGTCCCAGCTACTCGGGAGGCTGAGGCAGGAGAATGGCGTGAACCCGGGGGGCGGAGCTTGCAGTGAGTGGAGATTGCGCCACTGCACTCCAGCCTGGGTGACAGAGCGAGACTCCGTTTCAAAAAAAAAAAAAAAAAGAAAGCCAAATTTCTGTGGAGTTAAAAACAGAATAGAAATGCATATGGCATGGTCAGCTTTCTGTAAAGAGTATCTGGTCCTAGCACATTGTTTAGAGGAATTAACAGTGAAATTTATTTTGAAAGTTGTATTTAAATATACTTTAAAATAAATACAGCATTTGTTTTATGTTTGTGGTAGGTATTGTGCATATTACTGTAAAGAAAACAATTACAAACTCCATTTTTGGCAGTTTCCTCAGATTTATGTTTTTTATTCTTCCTCAAAAATATCTTGAAACAGTAAAATGTAATAACCTATTAGTTTCAACAAAGCTAGATAAGCTGGGCACAGTGGCTCACGCTTGTAATCCCAGCACTTTGGGAGGCCAAGGTGGGTGGATCACGAGGTCAGGGGTTTGAGACCAGCCTGACCAACATGGTGAAACCCTGTCTCTACTGAAAATACAAAAATTATTTTGTGGTGGTGGGTGCCTGTGGTCCCAGCTACTCAGGAGGCTGAGGCAGGAGAATTGCTGGAACCCAGGAGGTGGAGGTTGCAGTGAACTGAGATCGCACCACTGCACTCCAGCCTAGGTGACAAAGCGAGACTGTCTCAAAACAAAAACAAAAACAAAAACAAATCAAAACTAAGTGGTACATGGGCTGTGACAATTAACAGAAAATATACCATTCAATTAAATATTTAAGTACTAAACCATTATCAATATTTCTATTTGTCCTGAAAATTGGCCTATTGAGGATTCTTTATCTTTCCTTTCAAGAAGACATTCTGCTAATAAATCTACAATTTTTGCTATTTTGTATAAATAGATTTAAAGTGTTTTGTTATTTGAAAATACTGAGAAAGTTTATTAAGTTTCATGAGAGTTTTCCTCTGTTTTCTTCTTTTTAAAAAGATGCATTGCTGTTTGCTCCCTTGGGGTCTGGATATGTGAAGAGCTTGCACAGTGTACAAGCCACCCTCAGGTGAAAGAGGCCATCAATGTGATAGGAGTAACTCTGAAGGTATTACCAGTTTGTGGTGCTGATTGGACATTAAGCCATATCTGAGGCATTTAACAGTTTGAGTTTGAATTAGCCCCATCTTTTTTATCCCCCAAATGATAGAAGGATTGTGATTCCCATTGCATGTGCTGCGAGGCTCCCGGGAGGGGCACCGACGGCTGCTCCCCTGCTGGCAGCTGCAGCCCAGCCACCAGTGTCTCGAGGTTCCTGGACCAGTGGCCAGATGGGTTCCTCTGGTGGCTGGGAAGCTCCTGCTGCAAAGAGGACACCTGTCACCTGTTGGTGGGAGTGACAAGAGAGTGGGGTCTCGTGCTGTGGCCTCTTCAGCAGGCCTGGGAGAGACCTCCACAGCTTCTATTTAGGCCCCTCAGTGTTTACCATCTGACTGAATCTTGGGCACTTTAAGGACATCTTTCTCTCTTTGTTCTGTTAATGAGAAGAAGAACTGCCATTCCCTGGGCACTCACACTAGGTCGGAGTAATGGCGAACTCTAAATACTTTTGTTAATCTTCAAGACAGCTCTGCAAGATAGATGTTGCAATTTCTGTTTTATACCAGAGGAAATCAAGGCCCAGAGAAATTAGGTCACAAGCCTGAGGCCACACAGGTGTAAGTGATGGAACCAGCAATAAAAGCAGATCTGTGCGGCATTAAAGACATGCTTGAGCTTTCACATGTGCTGTTAGGCTGCCTCTAAGCCAAAGCTCAAATCCTGCTGGGTCCTTTCCTAGGTCCTGCTTGGAAATGGTGGTAATAAATAGCATTGCCATTATCACCCTTAGGGAACCAGTGAGTGCCTGGTCTCTGCCACGCGCTGTGCTGAGGGTTTTATGTAAGTTTTTAGTTCAGGGGTAAGTGTCCTCAGTTTACTGGTGGAGAAACTGAGGTGCAGGAGCATTCAAGGCCCTAGAATGACCACCTCACTGAACCAAAGTTCAACCCCTGAACCATCCATCCACCTAACACCAGCATTCAGGCTGCTGCGTGCCCTTCTGTGCTGCTGCCACACGCAGCTATAATAGCAACGGCACTTACAGCTGACGCCTGGGACAGTCGCCATCAGGCCAGCAACAGTCGCTGTTCCACCCTTTGTGTATTATCTGCTTCTGCGCATAGAATGACCAGCCAGTGCTGTCTCCCACCCTTGGCTTGGCGTCTGGCCCCTGCCTGACCAAACTCAATGCCTCCTGTTCCCCAAGTACACCCTCTGACCACCCCCATTGCTTCATCCTCCCCCATTTCTCCTCCACAACACCTGGGAGTGGAGGTGGGGGTGGTGGTTGTATTATGGGAGCTGGAAAAACACTTGCTGCTGATCCCTGTGATGAGGAATGGAAAAATTATCCAACCACAGTATCACAGAAGAGTGCCCCTCCAGCCAGAGCAGGGTGCTGACCGCTGACCTTTGTCAGCAGATTTAATCCTCAGAGCTGCCCTGTGAGGGGAAGTGTCAGTGCCACCTCCACTTCACAAATGAGGTGAATGAGCTGACTAGGGACCAAAGGAGCTTGCCAAAGCCAAACCCAGAACACTCTGGCCACATGTGTGGAGTTTTGCACAACTGAGGTGTGTAGGACACCTCCTGACTCCCAAAGCCTTGGAGAAATATTTACATGTAATTTATTAAAGTGAAAACAAGTTGGCTATAAATTATATATCAATGTAGATCCCAATTCATTTTTAAATACCCTTTTTCAATTCTAAGATCTGTTTTTAAATTTTTAATTTTTCTTAAATCTAGAGGTATATATATAGTTAATGTAAGGTGGTTCCTCCATCTCTATTCCTTCCATGGAGAAACTATTAATAACTCAGTGGTGTGTTAGATTGAAGGAGATAGACACACACAGACACACAGAGTCATGCATCGCATAGTGATGGGGATACATTCTAAGAAAGTGTCACTAGGTGATTGCATTTTTGTGTGAATATCATTAAGAGTATTACAGAAACCTAGATGGTTTCTGGACTTTGTGGGATGGCTTGTTGCTCTGAGGTTATAAACCTATACAGCACACTACTGTACTGAATACTGTAGGAACTGAATATTGAATTGGAACACAATGGTGAGTACTTGGGTATCTAAACATGTCTGGACATAGAAAAGGTACAGTAAAAATATGGCACTATAAGCTTATGGGACTAGTGTTACATCTGCAGTGCTTACCAAATGTTTCCAAAAACATTGTTAGGAGGTACGTGACTGTATATGTGTATCTCTGTATAATACAGGAAAGAGATAGAAATTGCTAACAGAGTAGAAGGATAGATAATCTTTCTGCAACTTTTCATGATTTGGGGGGAAAATATAAGATACCAGAAAAACAATGTGGTTACCACATACTGAGCTCTCACTCTGTCCGCTATCCCAGCACAGCATAGAGACTGTCCTGCTGAATCCTCCCGCCTCTGGATAGCAGTAAAAGGGAAGAGGACTGAGGAAGGTCAAAGAACTGGCTCCAGCTTGAATTGCTAAGAAAGCAGAGGGATCAGGATGCAGCCAAGTTGTTGGGTCTTTAACCATTATTAATAACAGGAAACTCATTGACTTAAGTCCTGGTCTCTGAGGACACCTCCCTCCCTACTTCCCTCTTCCCCTGCCTCTAGTTCCCATGTTGCTGTGGCAACTGGGTTGTTTTACCTAAGGATATAGCCTTTAACTGAGGACTGGAAGGGAAAGAGTTGCTACAAAGAACAAGAAGAACAGCCACCACTATGAGAACAGGGGATTCTAGGAGGCTTTGGGGTTCTGCCAGGAGGGAGAGAAATGGAGAAAGAGGAGGCAGTGGGGTCGTCGGCCCCACCGCCAGCCGAGCCTCCGCCTGCTTTTTGGGTAGCGGAGAGTGCAAGCCCTGGCAGGGCTTCCTGCTTTACGGGCTCCACGTAAAGCCAGTGCCACCTCTCTTGTAAGAACCCTTCAGAAATGCCCTGCAAAGGTGACCTAGGTGTGCCCTTGAATGTGCAGAGCATTCCACTCAGCGAGGCGTTGCTTGGCTGGTTTGTTTATGGTGGGGTAGCAGATCGATGGTGGGCATGGGGTGGTTGGGGGAGGTGGTTCTAAGCCATAGCCATACTCACCAACTCTTGTGAGCTGTCCAGCCCTGCTCCTTTTCCCACCCCGTCTTCTGAGACATCACTGACTTTCCTCCTTCTCCTTACCCCATTGTTGTTTCTGGCTTTGAGTCCTGCCAGCTGTACTTCCTTAACGCCCATTGAATGCCCATGGTCTGTCCCACCCACTACCCAAGTCCATCTCTCACACAGCTTACCCTGCCAATACGGAGCCTCCTGATCAGAGTCACCAGTCCTAGACTGGCCCCCACAGATCACTGTTCATACCACTGTCAGTGGGATCTGTCCACGCACAGGCTGACCAGTACAGCCCACAGGCTGGAGCGCTCATCATGGCTCTCTGTCGGTATTCTGTGACTGTATGCTGGAGAAGTGAGAGAGCAAATGAATGGCTTATTTCATCTCCACCATTCCCCACTCCTTCATTACATGTCAGTAACACCACCCTGCTTGCAGCCCCCTGTATCTGACCGGCCTTTCCTACCTTGGTGCCTGGGCCCTGCCACCCATGCCTGGAAGGAGACCCCACATCCCCCCTGCGTTCTTCCAGGAACAGCTTCCACGTTGCCGTCTCCTTCCACGTTGCTGTCTCTCTGCCTGTTTTCCCCCAAGCCCCATGTCCCACTACTCTCTGCCCATAGCTTTTTTGTCTTGTCGGTCGGCTCTCAGAATTTTCCCTTGTCTGTTTCCAGCTTCTTGAGTTCAGAGCTTTGCCAGCCTTATCTTTCCACCTGGTGACTCTACCACTGTGGTGCAGCAGCAGCACACACAGTGCCCGCTCATGTTCTCCCACTCCCTCCGAGTTTCATCTTCACCTTAGGCACACCACGCACATCCTTAAGGGGGGCATGCTAGGCAATAAAGATATAGTGGTGAACAATATATGCAGGAAATAACAGACAAAAAGGTCAGCTCTGATAGCCTGTAATGCCATGAAGGAGATCTAATAGGGGAATAGGATGAAGCTGAAGGGCTGAGGGGGTGGGCCACCACCCAGCTCTCAGGGCAGTGTGGTGGCCTGAGGGAGGAGATGACATTTTGTGCCATAATTTGAAAGATATAACAATGCAAGCCACATGCAGACCTAGGGATTAAGTGTTCCAAGCAAAGTTTAGAAGGAGCAGGTGCAAAGGCCATGGGGCCAAAGCAAGCCAGAGTGTTTGAGAGATGGAACAAGGCTGGTGGAAATTGTATCGTCTGGGATGTGGGGTCTCTGTGGCCAGGGAAGGCTGTGAAGAGCCCCTGAGTGCAACTACTACAGCCCTGGGTTTAGCTAGTGCCTCTCAGGTAGGGGTAGTCAGTAACTGTTT
This sequence comes from Theropithecus gelada, assembly GCF_003255815.1. Classification (NCBI taxonomy): domain Eukaryota; kingdom Metazoa; phylum Chordata; class Mammalia; order Primates; family Cercopithecidae; genus Theropithecus; species Theropithecus gelada. The sequence continues at coordinate 91,933,498 of NC_037678.1, read as the reverse complement.
ATTCTGTAGAATTAAAAACCTTTCCCTTCTTCCTTATTCTATACATTTGTCACTGAGGCACTGAACATTGATGATGGTCTGCTTCATGTGGCTTAGAGTGAGGTGTCCCTACACCAGGGTCAGTGACGAATTTTTCCTGCCATACATAATGAGTTATGGATAATGGTATAGCCCCATGTTCTGGCCAGGGAGAAAAGCAGACGGTGCCCTTGTCCCTTCTATGCTCTCCCAGCATGAAAAAGTAAGACCTTTAAGGTGCTGCCCTTAGACATGGTACGTCACAATAAATGGAAGCATCCAGACCTTGGTGATGAGTTGAGATGCATGCCAGCCTCAGGAAACGTACTCAAAATAATTGAGTATACCATAATTCCTTAGTTATCTTCTCCTACACTCTAACTTTACACATTCTTAGTATGTTATACATGTATGTCAGGTTTTATTTCATAGGATAGAAAGCCATTTAATCAATCCCTGTTTCTCCATATGTAAAATGTTATTTAACATCTACCTTGCAGAGCTGTCAGTGAAGATTTATCAATGAGAGAATGAGTAAAATCCTTGTAAAAGGTTCAGCATACGGGGATACGTTTTAATTTCCTCTATTTGTCAAAAATATGATTTCTGTGAGCTGAATAAGAAATTTGAAATTATGGTTTTAATTTCCAAATGAGTAAATGAAAGCTTCTTGTTCCTGTAGAACGTTATGTAAATTAACACAATGAGGCTAGAGAAGAGGCAGTTTTAAAATGGTGATGTGACGATGTCTAAACTCTCTGGTAGTAAGACATATTTTTCATCAATTTGAGGCAAAACAGATAAATGTAATCTATAAGGAACTGAGAAGAAGTAACTATTTTGTCCTTAAGAATGATGTACCTGTTAAGTTATGTGTCTGCTTTGGGATGTGGTTTCCTTTTATAGTTTCCCAACAAAATCGTGGCCCAGGTAGCTTGCGATGTGCTTCAGTTGCTGGTTTCCTACTGGGAGAAACTTCAGATGTTTGAAACCTCTCTGCCTCGGAAAATGGCAGAAGTAAGTCTTTTTTCCTGTAATACTAAAACATAAGCATTTTCTTTTTATTGTATTTGATATTTAATTAATTATAAATGTTCAAATAATTGTTAGAGAACCGACTATTAAATTGCCACAAGTCACTCGTTTTAAGATGAAGTTAGACTGGTTCTTCTCAGCTGTGATTTCAGGCACTATGTAAAGAAGCCAGCAGTGTTCCAGACAGAGGCTTATACTTGGGGAGTTTGAAAGGCAGGCACGACCACAACAAAGAAACCTTTTGTAGATTGGGCTTCATTCATCAAGAGCAATTTGGATGGTGCCAACAAGGAGTAGGCAGCTGGTTATGATGCCCTCCGTGAGGGGTGGAGGGGGCGGCTGTTGTGTAAAACAGAAGTCTCTCCCAGACTAAAGCCCTGGACCCCACTTTCTGCCCTAGCAGGATTACTGGCCGTAATGAGATTGCTACCATGATAACCTCTGTGTGGGTAACTGGTGGGAGAGAGGGGTGGAAGGAATAGGAAGAATCTTCTCAACAGTCATATCCTGAAGGCCACTTGCATCCAAGTGTGCTTCGCCTGTACACAAGCAAGCACCTTCACTCTCATAGGTGTCCATGGGATAAGGCACTTCTACTGAGTTTTATAGCTGCACTTTTAACACATGCCCTGTTCTCATACATCCAGTGGTAACTCTTCAAGGAAATTTGATTTGTCCCCGTGAGGTATTACAAGGAGAGAGAAGTGATGTTGATTTATTTTCTCTCAGCCCTAGACAGATTTCCCTGGAAAGATCACTTTGTTCTCTCAGAGGTACATTAAAAGGCACAAGTGATTTTTGACCTTAAGTGACCTAGAGTGAAATGGAGTTTGGACATGGGAACATAAAATGCTCTGAAATGGAAAGTAGGGTTTTGGGGTGACCATGTAATTTATCGTCTAAATGGAACTGCTTTTGGGAATGAAAGGGGTGCTGTTTACACCAGGACAGCAGGTGGAGACTTAGGGTAATTTATAATAAAACTAAAATGGGAGCATTTTCATAATTATTTTTGGAAGTGTTTTTTCACTTCACTATGAAAACTGTGGAAACTGATGTTCAGAATTATGTGACTGCAGAGAGAAATACTCTTTTCTCTGTCTTCCCCCCTAATTTTTCAACCAGAAAAGTAGAGTAGAAACTGGATGTGACCCCATTGTCTTTTCCTAATTTTCAAGATCACCACACAGCTGGCCCTCTGCTTTGTATCACCTTTCTTTGGTGAGTTGGCACCAAGCTGGCGCTAGTTGCAAGGCCATCGTGGGACTCCTAACATGGGCTTACAAAGGCTTACAAATATTGTCTGTTTGATTGGGGATTTATCTTTTATGCAGATCCTTGTGGCCACAATTGCTTTTCTTTTACCAAGTGCAGAGTACTCCTCAGTGGAAACAGACAAGAAGGTAGGTGGCACATTAACTAAGTTTTTCCTAGAGTTTTTTAAATTTTAATGTAAGGTAAAATGATAAATAATGTTACAACTAGTGATATCCTTTGTAATATCCTTCTCTATTGGCCTTAACAGTCTTTTTTGTGAAAATGCTGTTTATTTATTTACTTGCTTACCTGCCTATCTAGCACCTGCATGTCCACTGAATACTATGTGTAGGGACAATTCTCTTATTATTGCATGTAGTGAGGTTTAAAAGACTGCAGCATAAGTTACCGGGCATGTTCTTCTTCCAGTTTATTGTGTCCTTGCTACTCTGCCTCTTGGACTGGTGCATGGCATTGCCCGTGAGTGTCCTTCTCCACCCTGTGTCCACGGCAGTCCTAGAGGAGCAGCATTCGGCCAGAGCCCCCTTGCTGGATTATATCTACAGGGTGAGTCTCCACCTGGGTCTGGGGGAATGGAGTGTGGGTTTATATGCCAGAGAAACACCAAAATACGTCTTATGCATGTACTTATTTGTCATTGCCCTTTTGAAAAGGATTTATGGTGGCTAAACTTTTTCTTAAAAAGTAAATAACTTGGCCAGGCACGGTGGCTCACGCCTGTAATCCCAGCACTTTGGGAGGCCGAGGTGGGCAGATCATGAGGTCAGGAGATTGAGACCATCCTGGCTAACAAGGTGAAACCCCGTCTCTACTAAAAGTACAAAAAATTAGCTGGGTGTGATGGCGGGCGCCTATAGTCCCAGCTACCCCGGAGGCTGAGGCAGGAGAATAGCGTGAACCTGGGAGGCAGAGCTTGTAGTGAGAGGCGATCTCGCCACTGCACTCCAGCCTGGGCAACAGAGCAAGACTCCATCTCAAAAAAAAAAAATTGTAAATAACTTAAGGACTGAAAGCAGAACAGATATAAAGAAGCAGTGGTTACTAAGTTAAAGATGTATGCATTTTACATGAGTATCATCTTTATTCTTTAAACAACTGCAGTTTTGTCAGAATTCTTCAATTTTCATGGAACATGTTCTATGTCTACTTAAGAAAGAACTGTTCATATTATAGGGATATCTACATTAATTTTTTCCCTAGGGCAAATAACTTCTTTTTAAAAAATTAATTTATTTTTGTTGCACATATTAGATGTACATATTTTCAGGGTACATTTGATAATTTGATACATTCACGTAATCAAATCAGGGTAATTGGGATGTCTGTCTTAAATGTTTATCTTTTCTTTATGCTAGGGACACTGGAATTATTGTCTTCTAGCTATTTTGAAATGTACAATTGATTAATGTTAACTACAGCCATCCTACTGATCTATAGAACACCAGGTCTTATTTCTTTTATCTAACTGTTTGTATACAGCATTACTTTGACAATATCTGTTTATCAAAGGAAGAAAAAGGTTTAATGGTCTCAGTAATCATTTTGCCTCAAAAAATTCTTAAGAAATAAATTAAGGAATTATGTCACATCAAAGTAATTAGCTTCATCATTTTTATAATATTCAAAATATTCTTAGTTAACCCCCCACCCCTTCCCCCCACACACATACACACTGATGACTAGGGGTGGCCTTTGCTCTGGATTGCTTATAATATCCTTCTGTAATTTGTCTTAACAGTCTCTCTCAAACCTTGGCTGTTCATTTAGCATTTGCATGTCCACTGAATAATTACTGTTATGGAGGGAAAAGTCTGTGGTTTACTCTTTTACTAAGAAACCTTTAATAATAAAAGAAGAGTCCAAGTCACAGACTGATTACTTTATTGCCTTATTTTTAAAAGTATTACTTTAAAAAAAATACCTAATTGTGGTTGAAATTCTACTAAAAAGTATTTGTGTATTCTTAAACGGTTTCTTCAGTAGTTAAAGATTTTAATAACTGTATTAGGATTCATTAGATACTTCTGTTATTTTTGTGGCTTATAAACCTGTACAGAGCTTGGTTTGGACCAACTGCATTAGCCACAATCACTTATGTAAATCTCTTTTCTGAGTTCTTTCTTTTCTTAAAGATTTCTCTTAAAATTGCTTTATCACTGTAAAAGTCACCTCGTAGTAAAAATTCATAAATTTACTAAATAACTGTTTGTTTTGTATTTTAAGAGTAAACTTTTTATTGAAGTATAATATGCTTCCAGAAAACTGCACCAGTCTGTAAGTGAAAGCTTGATGAATTTTTACCAAGTGAGCATGCTTGTAAAATCAGAGCCCAGATCAGGAAACAGAACATTCCTGGCATCCTGGAAGCCTTCTCTGTGCCTCCCCCTAGCCACTGGCCCCATACACACGTCCAGGGATAGCCTCTATCCTGTGTAACAGAGTAGAGTAGTTTTGCCTGTTTTGAACTTGATACAAATTGAGTCATACAGTATGTCTTCTTTTGTCTGACATCTTTTGCTCAACATTATTTTTTAGTGATTTATTCAAACTGTTGTGAATAGTTGCAGATTTTTCACTCTTGGTAATAGATAGTATTACACAGAAAAAACCACAATACATTTATCTATTTTACTGTTCATAGACATTTGGATAGTTTAGAGTTTTGGACCCATAAAATGTGAATATTTAGGGTTGTTGTTTTGGGGTTTTTTTTGTTTGTTTTTTGTTTTTTTTGTATACACACGTATGCATTTCTGTTGGGTGTCTACCTAGGAGTGAAGTTGCTAGAATACATATATTCTGCCTTATTGGTAAACACCAAATAATTTTCCAAAGTAGTTGTGCTAGTTTACACATAGCATGTGGTTTTAATGTACACTTCCTACGTTTATTACATTTTGGCTACTAGAAATTAATTATCTCAGTGATTGCAGCTTAATTTTTAAATGAATAACAGAGCTGCCGTAAGGATTTTCCTATACTGCATTTTTTGCTAGGAAGAGGACATAGTCAAGTGGTTGCCCTGACAACTGTAATTCTTGGTACTTTGTAGCCATTTACAAAGGGTACCTGACCACAAGGCCTCTTGCCATGTCAGCAAACCAAAGCTAGTCATCTAAAAGTGAATTTACTTTACAGAAATATATTTAACCCAATGGTGTTTTCTTAGTTTTTCAAGTATTACCTTGATTCTTATAGAAATCAGTGTTTGGAGTTTATGATCTTGAAGTTATGATTAAAAAGGGAAATCTGGTACAATCATTACCTCATTTATGCATTTTAGCATATTCAAGATGATTTGTGTTTGCATGACTTGTATGTGTACAAAAGCTCAAATGAGTAAGTAGATAGATCTTCAGTCAACTGCAGTTTGTAAACTACCAGTGAACTTTCAGGAAACTAATCTTGTCCAAATAAGAATAATTTTAAAATTGTATTAAGTTAGCCCTTACAATTCATGGTGTCATGAGTTATACTAATTTAAACTCATGTCGTGCACTAATGGTCTCTGCTTGTTGTGCTCATTCCACCCTCCACCATGGTTGGCCTGTCCCACCACTACCCTTCATGCCCTGATTAGTTCCTTCTACCTGTGCCACCTTTGATGGACAGGAGGGGGACTTAGGTATGTGCAGTCACACAGAATGTGAATAAGTACTTTTTAACTTTTACTTTCCTTTTGCCTTGAGAACATATTTCTTGGCATTGATATGAAAGGAGCAAAATAAATTTGCTAATAGTAAGAATGTATTTAAGAATGGTCATTCCATTTCCAGCTAGGACCAAGCAGGAGTCCTGGCTGTCACGTGCAACAGTAGTTTGACAGATTGTCAGGGGACACGAGGTGGGTAGCATCCATGGTGCACATGGCCTCTGTTTTCACAGGTTCTGCACTGCTGTGTGTGTGGCTCAAGCACATACACCCAACAGAGTCACTACACACTGACCCTGGCTGACTTGTCATCCACGGATTATGACCCCTTCCTGCCACTGGCAAATGTGAAGAGCTCTGAGCCAGTCCAGTATCATTCATCAGCGGAACTGGGTAACCTGCTGACTGTTGAAGAGGGTGAGTGAGTATTCTTTCAAGTATGAAACCTTGTGAGAAGGAAAAGGAAGGATTTAGCCTTTTGCCATGCTTGCTGTAGTTTTTTTTTTTTTTTTTAAACTAGTTGTTGAAGTTGAAATCCTAGTTCCTGGAGTCCTCTGTGATGGCAAATTCTGCCTTTCTTGTTTCTTCTTTTTTTCTATTTTTTTTTTCTCTGCTGTTTTCCCATTTTAGTAGTTCAAATGGTTTTTGTATTATTCAAGACAGGTATGTCTTAGATCCTTGGAACTCACAAAAAAGGCTCATTTTCTATCCTCAAGGAGCTTTACATCTAATGGAAAACACACAGTGAAGTCCAGAAGGACTCATTGTGGACTGGTAGCACCATGAGGGCTTTCCATGAAGAAGGACTTAAGCCAGACTTAGCAGGGTGGACAGGTGTTGAAAGGAGCTCGTAGATTGTTCCAAGTTAGAAGAGCATCATAAAAAGAGATGAAAATGTACTTGCTACAGTTTTAGATTTGCTCTGCTCATAGCAGAGAGTCCATTTTAGAGTATATAGGGACTGTCAGGACTTAGAGCCTGCTGTATTTCTTACTTAAGCACCCCTCTCCCCAGAATGATAAGAGCCCAGCTTTGGGCCTTGGAATGGGAGTCAGAATGTGGGTATATTGTCTATACATATGATAAAATTGCATAGAACCAAACACACACACACACACACACACACAAATGCATGCATGTAAAACTGGTGAACACTGAATAATATAGATGGATTATTATCAATGTCAATTTCCTGACTGTGATGTTGTCCTATAGATATGCAAGATGTTACTCTGAGATGAAGGGTATTTGAGGTCTCTCTGTATTATTGCTTACAACTGCATGTGAATCTGCAGGTGTCTCAACACTAAAAATTAGAAGAAGGCTGAGCCTGGTGGCTCCCACCTGTAATCCTGTCACTTTGGGAGGCCAAGGAGAGCAGATCACTTGAGCACAGGACCAGTTGAATCTGTGAGGTCAAGGCTGCTGTGATCAGTGCCACTGCACTCTAGCTTGAGCGACAGAGTGAGACCCTATCTAAAAAAAAAAAAAAAAAAAAAAAATTGAAAGAGATGTAGGTGTGAAGTGTTAGATCATCCATGAAAATTTTATGGACTTCACAAGTTAAAAACCTAGGCCCAAAAGTAGAATCATGTAGGCAAAAACATCCTTAAGGACAGCAGAGTGAAGAATGTCAGCAGGAAAGCAAAGTCAGGTAAGTAGAAAAAGGACCAAGAAAGAGTCATTTCTAGCAAATCAAGGAAGAAAGCAGGTAAGAAGTTGAGAAAGGTCAGTAGTGCTAGTTGCTTCCGAAAGCTTAGGGAAGGTGAGAATGAAACAGGAGCTGTTTTATTTCCCAACTAGGTGTTTGGTGGTAGGTTTTGCCAGAGCACTTTCACCAGAGTGGTGGGTCAAGCCACATAACATGAGCAGGTGACCTGTGCAGTGACAATCACATCCCTGAGTCAGACTCCTTTTGTGAGGCCCTTGGTGGAAGGAGGAAGGACACAGCAGGCAGTGGCCAGGTGAGGGAGGACCAAGGTCCAGAGGTATGCTTGCAGCACTACAGAGTCTGGAGCAAGGTTCAAGCTGACAGGAAGGGAAAGGTGAGATGAGGATGAAAAAGACAGGGGGGGTGGTGACAGTCATGAGCAAGGGCTTAAAATCTAGCAGTCCTGATTTTAGCTCCATTTTGTAGATGAGCAAACTGAGGTTAAGGGATATTCGCAGGGGTGTGTACAAGTCAGAAGTAAGGGAGGTGGAATTTGAACCTAAGATTTAATGACCAAGTTCCTAAAATACATTATTGACTCTGAGATTTTTGACGTGGAGTAGACTCAACACTCTTGTTTTGAGTTGTGTTAGAGGTGATTGATACATGGTTCATTTTCACATTGTTCTCTTGATTTGTTCTCCATTTATTTAATCATTTAATTGTTTATTTCTGGAGCTCTACTGTCTGTTAACTGCAATGTCTGCTTTACTTTTCCCCCCACAATGATAAATTATTTTTATTAAGTAATTGAAACAACTCAATCTATTTGTTTTGTTGTTCCCTACTGTAAGTTCATATGTCTTATAATAAAATTAATTTTTTTCCTAAAGTCATCAATTTATACTCATCCCACATGAATATATTCCTAAAACATGGCTATCCCTAAAATAGGTTCACCATTTATTATGAGTTGTCACTTAAAAATAGCAGAAGATAAATAGGTTATTGAAAAAGGAAAAACCTAAAAATACACATTTAAATTCTGGCACCATTTTTCTTTCAATGTACAATTATCTTTTACCTGAATATTTGTTCTCCAAAAAGCATCAGGAGCTAATGCAAACATTCCCAAGATAGTTCTAAAGTACTAAAAATAATTGCTTAAACTTCTCTGACAAAGGAGTTTTTACAATTCACTGACATATTAGCTAAGCAAATAGGCAAAATGCTTAAAAAACATATTGGTATGCACATCCTTGCTAAGTGGATACATCATATAGAAAGTGAAAAGGAAAAATGAAGGTGATAGTGTAGGTATTTTAGGTTAAGCAAGAAAGAGCTCAAATTTGAGGGTATTTTTTTTCACTCAATGTCGTACTTCATCATCCATAACAAAACTATCTCTGGTTAGGTGGCCAGGCATGGTGGCTTACGTCTGTAATCCTAGCACTTTCGGAGGCCAAGGCAGATGGATCATGAGGTCAGGAGATCCAGACCATCCTGGCTAACATGGTGAAACCTTATCTCTACTAAAAATACAAAAAATTAGCTGGGCGTTGTGGCAGGTACCTGTAGTCCCAGCTACTTGGGAGGCTGAGGCAGGATAATTGCTTGAACCTGGGAGGCGGAGGTTGCAATGAGCCGAGATCGTGCCACTGCACTCCAGCCTGGCGACAGAGCAAGACTCCATCTCGGGGAAAAAAAAAAAAAAAAATTTATGTTGTTTTTCACCTTTTTCTGGTATCTTGTTGAGTAGCTTAATAATCAACCTTCTAAATTCTTTATCTGGTATTTCAAAGATTTCATCTTGGTTTAGATCCGTTGCTGGGAAGCTAGTGTGATCTTTTGAACCTTGTTTTATCATATTACCTGTATTTTCTGGTCCATTCTCATTTGTGTAGACTGTTTCTTCAAATTGTTCTTGAATTTATTCTTGATTTAACTGTATTTATTTTTTAATTTCTTTTTCCCCTCCTCTTAAATACGTGACTTTAATGTTTATAGTTTATTATAGCCTAATTTGATTTTGCTGCTTTTAGAGGTGAATATTCTATATGAGTTTCTTGGTTATATGGAGTCTTTGTATGCTAAGTTTCTCAGATGCTGATTGTAGTAGTTACGTACTCGGGGTGTGGGCAATTTCATTGTCTCCTGTGGAATTGGAATGGCAAGGATCTCTTGAAGCTTATATCATTTCCCCATGGTATGCACTTTTTAATTTAATTTTTCCCCAGTATTTTATTGACTCTCTTGATGATCCAGGCTTCAGGCCAGTAGGGGAAGTATCTCTAGATAGAAACCAGTTGCAGCTAAAGCAGGTGGTTAGATACAATACACAATGGTGGGCTGAGGCCCCAGCCTTGATTAATGTGGCTAGGGGATCTCTCAGTTAGATGCACTGAGTTTTATCAGGGTGAAGAGTGGGAACTAACTCAGCTCTCCTGTCAGGCCAGCGGCGAGAAAGTTACCCACCTCCCAGCCTCACTCCTGTCCTAATATTTCGGCTGTTCACATCAGACAGGCACCTCTTTTCATCTGTAGGGATGAGGGATGTTGATGTTCCATGTGGAAAGGAATTATGATTCTGCCTCTTTTGCAAGCCTAAACTTGGAGAGTGCGTCTGTGAGGATGCAGTCACCATGAATTGTTCCAGGAGGGCTATCTATAGGTGCATTCATGCTGAGTTCCCATGGAAGAAGTTCCAGTTGTGTCTATGGTGGTTGACAAAGTGGAGAACAAGGACCCTTTCTCCACAAGCCTTCACGAGCATGCAGGCTGCCTTCCTGTTGGGGTAGAGGTTCAGACTTTCCCTGTTGCACCCAGCACTGCAGTTGTGTCTCTGCTGCAGAAAGATGTGGGACTCAAGCCCTGCTGTCCAAATTCTTTTGTCCCTTGGGGTGTTCCCTTGATGTGGTGCTCTCCCCCTTCCCCTAGAAATAGGAGGTCTTGATAGCCAGACTACAGTGATTGCTATTGCTCTTCTGGGTCTAGCCACCCAGTGGGGTTGCCACTCTCCAGGCTGGTGCTGGGAAATGTCTGCAAATGATCATCCAGTGATGTGACCTTTCTTCAAGTCTCCCAGCAGTGGGTACTCCAGCTGTGATAGAGGTGGCAGGGGAGTGACGTAGACTCTGTGAGATTCCTTGTTATAGATATGCTTAGTGTGCTGGCTTTCTTGAATGCTGGTTTTAATTGTGGTTAACTTTCACCTGGACAGGCTCAGGACCTCTGGTGGCTAGAGTATTATGGGCATTGGTGATAGCTAAGGTCATTTAGCCATTTTCTCCTTCCTGGGCACAGTGTTATTCCACCTGTAGATGCTGTAGTGGACTGCATCAGCTAGTTCCAGCCACGACGTGGTGCTTGCAAGAGAGCACCAGCTGCAGTACTAGCTGTGGGATTTGAGCTAGCCCTAAATTGCCTAGGGGAAGTAATCTGGTTTCTGAGGCAATGGGCAGGGCTGTAAAGCTCCTACAAGTTTGTGTCCTTTGTGTTAAGCTACCTAAGCTACCGGGGTGGGTGCAGGGATACATACCAACAGGTGGGGATAGGGTTGAGCAGATCTGTGCTCTGACTGTCCTTGAGTGGGGCCAGCCATGGTTCCTTTGAGGGTCAGGGGTGGTACTCAGGCAGTGGGGTAATGTTCCAGAGGTAGTATAACTGCCTCTGCTGCACAGAAGAGTTCACAATGGGAGTGGAGTGTAGCAGGCAGCAGTAAGCCTTGCCCAGCTCCCATGCAGTTGGCAAGGCCGATCTTACTCCCTCAGTGTTCTTACTAGCAGCACCAGGCTTAGATCCAGGCAGTCTGCACACAGAACCCAGATCTGTCCCAGGCCATAAGCTTTCCCACCTGGCTTTCTGGCCATGCCCCTCCTATCTGCCCATGATGCAGATGTGTCTGCAATGCACTTCCCTGTCCCCCCCCACCCCCCGCCCCTGCCGGTTCTGGTCAAAGGAGTTCATCCCTGCTCGAGATTATATCATGAAATTCAGTTAGGAGCACCTTTCACCCTGTAACCCCTTTCTGAGCTAGTTGACCGGCTTCCCCAAGGTCCCCTGTGAGATATATTCAGGTGTGGCTTCCCTCGGTTCATGCTGGAGACTGGGAATGCCTGCAAGGCATTTGCTGCTGCTACTTCTACTTTTATGTTTCTCATCACTCCCTTAAGCAGTTCCAGCTCTGGGTAGGGTTAAGGCCTTCTCCCATGACCTGGATTTTCAGATTCCTGTGTGGGGATGTGTATTCTGAAGGTAGTCTCTCCCACTCACACTCTGAGGATTTATAGTTTTTCACCTGTCTCTTGGAGTAGACTTCAGCCTTCTGCTTCTTTCAAAGGGTCTGTGGATTCTTGCAGTTTTCCTGTTGAGTTCCTGTATTGCTCCTTGGAAAAAAGTTCACAGTGCAAATCTCTACACACTATTCTGTCCTTCCCAGTGGGAGAGGCACACTAACACTGCCTCCAATCTGCCATCTTCTGGATTTGCTTCTATAGCCCTATGGACTTCTGTCGGCAGGTTTTATATTGGGCTGTGCAATTTGACCTATAAGCCAGTAGATGGTGTTTATGGGTAAAAGCTGGCTGTGGGTGATGTGGCCAGATATATACTTGATCCTTGTTTACCAGGAGAAGCTCTCTATTGCCTCAGGCAATGGGGTGATCCATGGAGTGCACAGTGGTCTGAGCTCCCTGCTTAGCTCTGGGTGGGCAGGGGGCAAGATGGATTGAGCCAGACTGGACAGGCTCATTTACAGCTCCCCTGGTGTTGGACACAAGTAGCAGTGCTGAGGGAGAATCCAGTGAGTGGCCATCAGGTGCCCAGTGATGTGCCTAGGCATGGAGCTGGGAAATCTCCTTGGCTCCCAGTTCTCTGCACAAGCAGAGGGGCACCTGAACTCCTGATCAGGAGAGTGGGTTTGGGTGCTCCAGGTATCTGTAAGTCTGCCTGGGCTTGCAATCTCTGCACAAGAAAGGTGGGGTGGCTCAGGCTGGTAACCCAGATGAGCAGGCACTGCAACTACCTGGAGATATGCCTGGGCATAGGTGGAGAGGACCCCACTTCACCATGGTCTCTGCACAGGAAGGGCAAGCTGGCTCAGTCTGCTGATTCAGGTGAGTGGGTGCTCTGAATGCTTGGAGATCTGCCTGGGCATGGAGTGGAATGGGCTCCACTGTACCATACAGGAAGGGTGGGGCAGCTCAGGCCGCCAATCTGGGCAAGGAAATGTGCCGAATACCTGGAGATCTGTCTTGGTGTGGAGTGGAGAGAGTTCCCCTGCACCAGGATCTCAGCAGAGGAGGGATGGAGAGACTCAGGCTGCTGAACCAGGCAAGCAGGAGCTCTCAGTGCCTAGAGACCTTCCTGAGCATGAAGCAGAGAGGGTCCCACTGCTCCAGGATCTCTACATAAAGGGTGAAGCAGCTCACACTACCAGTCCAGGTGAGCAGGTGCTTTGAATGCCTGGAGATCTGCTTGGGTGTGAAGCACAAAGGGCCCTGTTGCACCACAATCTATGTCCAGGAAGGGAAGCATGGCTCAGGCTCCTGGTCCAGGCAAGCAGGTGCTCTGAATGCCTAGAGATCTGCCTAGGCACGGAGTGGAGAGGGCCGTACTGTACCATGATGTGTGCACAGGAAGGTTGGGGCAGCTCAGGCCGCCAGTCTAGGAAAGCGTTTGCCCTTACTGCCTGGAGTCCTACCTGGGAGTGGAACAGAGAGGGCCCTGCTGCATCATGATCTCAGGGGAGCAGTCTGGTGCACTCAGCAATGACACAAGCAGACTGATTCTATGTTGCCAAGCTGGCCCTGGCTGCAAGTCTCATTGCCCAGGAGAAACTTCAGCTGTAGCAGCTCTCTCCTCCCACCCCAAGCCTGCAGTTGAGAGGAGCACAATTCCAGTGCCTGCTGGTGAGGCACTTTCCTCAGTTCTGGCTGTGGAAGTCCCTACCCCACTCCAGAGCAAGTGCTCCAATCTCTCAGTTCCAGATCTAGGAAATGCCTGCAGCTTTTTCTGGTGTCTTTTCCTCTCAGCACCTCCAAGCCTGTCCCCAAGATAGCTCTGGGGCTTGGGAGAAACATCATTCTCTGCCTTGGCCTGGGTTGCTTGGTTCCCCAGTGGAAAGGTAAATTACAGAGGGAGACTCTTTCTCAGGTACTGGGGCTTCACTCACATCAGCTGGATGCCATCACAGGGGCTGTTTGCCTGCATTGTCCTCCCTGAGATCTGGAACATCCTTCATGATTCCAGTGAATTCCCATTTTCCTTCTTGAATTAAAGCTCAGAGAGTTGATCTTTTTGCACTATGTTGCTATTTCTAAGTGGCTGAGGCACACTAAAAGCCTGTAATATACCATATTGGAACTGCCCCCGCCCCCCCTCCCCAAAAAAGGAGTTGAGTTTTAATCTTCATTCACCACTGACTCTATGTTTCTTTACTGCTGTTTACAGAGAAGAAGAGAAGAAGTTTGGAGTTGATCCCCTTGACTGCTCGAATGGTGATGGCCCACCTGGTGAACCACCTGGGGCACTACCCCCTCAGTGGGGGCCCTGCCATACTGCACAGCCTTGTCAGTGAGAACCATGACAATGCCCATGTGGAAGGCTCTGAGCTGTCCTCTGAGGTGTTCAGAAGCCCAAACCTGCAGCTGTTTGTATTTAACGATAGCACCCTCATCTCCTACCTTCAGACACCCACAGAAGGACTGGCAGGAGGATCACCAGTGGGCTGTCTCTCTGATGTGAGAGTAATTGTGAGGGATATCTCAGGGAAGTACTCTTGGGATGGTAAGGTTTTATATGGACCTTTGGAAGGCTGCTTAGCACCCAATGGAAGAAATCCTTCATTTCTGGTTTCAAGCTGGCATCATGACACATTTGGACCTCAGAAAGACTCTTCTCAAGTTGAGGAGGGGGATGATGTTCTTGACAAATTACTTGAAAACATTGGCCATACAAGTCCTGAATGCCTTTTACCATCACAGCTAAATCTAAATGAACCTTCCCTACCCCCATGTGGCATGAACTATGACCAAGAGAAGGAAATTATCGAGGTCATTTTGCGCCAAAATGCTCAGGAGGATGAGTATATCCAGAGTCATAACTTCGATTCTGCAATGAAAGTCACCAGCCAAGGGCAGCCCTCCCCAGTGGAGCCCCGAGGACCCTTTTATTTCTGCAGGTTATTGCTTGATGACTTGGGAATGAATTCTTGGGACAGAAGGTAACAATCCATGCTAGACCTCCAGTTATTTTATTATTTTCATGTACTTGTATTTTTTATCAGTTTGTGGTTGGGGAAGAAGAAAAGATTGGAGAAGAGAGAAGAGTGGAGATTTTTCTTTATTTTAACATTTGCAGCTTATTTTCTGCTACTAAATTAAAGCTAGAAATGAAATTATGCTGTACTGGTGTGCAGACTGAATTCCAAACATGTTGGATATTTTAAAGGATATCAAACATTGTGGGGGGTGAGGGCGGTGGTGGTTGTTGTTGTTTGTTTGTTTTTTGTTTTTTGAGACAGAGTCTTGCTCTGTTGCCCGGGCTGGAGTGCTGTGGCGTGGTCTTGCCTCACTGCAACCTCCGCCTCCCAGGTTCAAGCAATTCTTCTGCCTCAGCCTCCTGAGTAGCTGGGATTACAGGCGCCTGCCACCATGCCTGGCTAATTTTTTGTATTTTTAGTAGAAACAGAGTTTCACCATGTTGGCCAGGCTGGTCTCGAACTCCTGACCTCATGAGTCACCCGCCTTGGCCTCCCAAAGTGTTGGGATTATAGTTGTGAGCCACTGCACCTGGCTGAGGGTGTGTGTTTTACTTATTGCTTTGTCCATTATTGTTTCTGCCTTCATGCAGGAAGCAAATGAACTACAAAGGTGAATAAGCCACAGTCTAACCTTAGGTCTGATGTGGGAGATAGACCTAATACAACTCTGATAAAGAATAGAATGACCCAGGAGTTCATGAGTAATGATTAAATCCAATGGGAAGTACAGAGCAATGGAGAAGACTTTGTGGAAAGGGGCGGATTTGAGCTGGACCCTGATAGTGGAGTGGAGTTTTTAAGAACAGAGGTGGGGAAAAGGGATTCACAGCAGAGCTGACACCGGAAACAGACACAGTCACACAGTCACATGCATATAAGTCACAACACTCACCAAAGAGCCATCTGTGTCACTGGGTAGTAATGGGATGCCGGTGGAATTTTTATACCTTTGCATGTCTTAAGGAGAATGGAGTTCATTCTGTAGGTTTCTATCACAAATCTTTTGTGAGTGAGCTGGTAGAGGATGGGTGATAGGTATTTTTTATTAAATTACTGATTGAAAAGCGGCAAAATGGTTCTGTAATCACATGGTTTTTCTTCCATCCTTTTTTCTTTATAGGAAGAATTTTCATCTGTTGAAGAAAAATTCAAAATTATTGAGAGAGCTAAAAAATTTGGACTCCCGCCAGTGGTATGTGAAAGTATATCAAATCACTTTTTTCCTGTTTGTCTCTGGGTATTCTTGGATAACAGATACAACTGCAGGAATGAATACACTTACTGAGACATCCAAGGATAGTTCTGTAACCTAGCATCTGGTGACATTTGCACGTGCCATACCTTTGCTGTTTTTTACTATAAGGAATAAACTTTCATGTTTGGTACACTGAAAAGAGGTCACCACTCCCACCTAATCTGTACTTTTGATTGTCTTTCTTTGTGGCTGCCAGAATTCTCATTTGATCTCTGCAACCACCTCTTTATGATGAAGAAAAAGTTTACCTAGGTTAAACAGTCCATGGTTGCTCATACCATATTATCTAAAGCCAAGTGAGTCTGACTTCAAAATCCATGCTGTGTACCAAGGCGCTAACATTCTGTACTTGTGGCTTCATAGTGTTGGAAAGGTTAAAAGCAGTGTGTTGTAATTAATAACTCTCTGTTAATAAGCCTCATTCTCCAAAGCTGGCCAGACTCTCAGATCCACCCCTGTTCTATACTATCTCAGAAGCATTTCTATAGATGAGCTCACAACCATGAAAAGTGTTTGATTTGGGGAATGTGTGTTTCCAAAATCATCTAAGTCAAGAATAAGTATAGTACTTGGTACATAACAGATGTTTCAAAGTTTTGAAGAGAATAAGCTGCCTCCTTAATCTTTAGTTTTTAAAAAAACCTCTTTTAAAAAACAACAACAACAACAACTTCATTCCCCTTTTATTCCGCTTAGGAATATTCTGATATTCTCTGAGCTCTCAAATTAAAAATTCAGGTTGTTTTCCTCAAGTTTATTTTTCAGCTCTTCACACTATATTTTGTTCATTACATTTTTCTTACTACTCGTTAACTCATAAATTTTTAAATCCGTTTTGAGCTATATGTTTTTAAAGGGTGGTGCAGTTGCTGGCTGAGAAGTAAGAAGGAAGAAAGGAAATAACAGAGTCCTGCTTTATCTTGACCAAAGTCATATCCTAGAATTTCAGAAAATTACTAGAGCTCTTTATTCTATTCATTAAATCCTTCATTCATCCACTCTCACGCTTCTCTTCTAAGTCGTGAGCTTCTCCTGCTTGCACTTACAGTGATGAGTTATAGCCTGCTGAATGAATATTTTCACCATCGTGTGTGTTTCAGTGGCTTTGTGATGGTGTTATTGTTTATTTTAAAGTTTTGATCAAAACTCAAAGTGACACATGCTTAAATTTTATTGTCAAGCAAACTCTTGGTTCGTGTCAGTATTATTTGCATATCACCTTGACAACTGTGTTTCTTCTTTGGTGTTTTGAATTCTTGAATTGGATGTAAACCCAACTAGCAAAATCCAGTTGGAATTTTCTTTTAAACACTTGGAAGATTATATTTCAGAGAGGTCCTTTGGTGATGTCACTAAGGACTGAGTAGATAAAATAATATTAAACTTACAGCTGTGTATTGTTTCCATCCTTCAGAAGCATGTGGTATTAAGATGGATTTGTTTGTATTGACCATTTTATGGGAATCAGAAGGGCATAAGTTTTTTTTTTCTTTTTTTCTTTTCTCTTCTTCACCCTTCTACTTTCCCACCTGTCTCCCAGGTCATTCAGGACCTCTTATTGCATCTCGTATTTACACACATGTTGAGGTATGAACTGTTTCGTGTATGTTTCCAAGTCTTGGGAATGTGACAGGATGGCTGTTCCAAACCTGATTCCCTCTGCAGAAGGGGGTATGAGGGCCTTTTTTCCTAGGTGGCCTTACTCTTCTCTGGAGAGTGATAAATATTTCAGTATCAAGAAATATACAGACATTTTTTTAAAAACACAGAATTAAAATATTCATTTGTAATTTTACCTGGATAAAGGAGCCATTCTCAGTCCAGAAGCCTGCAGCACCATTGCCATTTTAAATGTCTTTGTTTCCTGACTTATCAGGTGAAACAGTAAAAGATTTGAATTTGAATAATTTTTTAAAGTCATTAGAAGTGAAAAACCTGAAGCTGCCATTTCTCACCTTGCCCTTCACTGTATTCCATTTCCTGATTATTCTTGTGATTCCTTTTCCCTAGAGGAACATAGATCAACTTTTCTATGGAAATTCTGTAAGGGATTTATTCTAAAGAACTCAGGGATTCACCATCCTCTCCCTCCTTCCTTCGGTATTAAATAAGCAGTCATTTGGGTTCCACACTCAGCTTTTTAAGCATATGCTGAATTATTCCAGGCTTCTTAGTATTAAGTGAATACTTGGTTTCATGTAATTGCGGTCAATTTGTTGAGTGTTAATGCACTTTAGTTGCATGAGGTACAATTGAATTAGCTCCCTGGGGTACTGTTGCAGTGAAATACGGCTTTGAATAGCTGAGTGGCAGTCCCCTCCCTGCGCCTTGATCAACCTTCACTTAAAACCCCAACTCCTGGATTTAGTGTCTTCGACATCAAATGGGTATCATTTTAAGGTGAAGGGTGTTTTGAAGATTCTTTTTGAAGAAACTAGAAATAAGTCTGGTACTCCTCAGCTTTGAGAAATCTAGACTGCCCTGTATTTTGGTCAGGTAGCAGGTAAGAAAATACCTTGTCTGTCAACTTTCATTTAGAACATTTCTGTTTAATTCTGTTATCAATTTATCTCACTGCTCTTGATGCATAGTTCCTTCTTAACATGTTCTTTGGAAAAGTTGAGGCTATCTTGCAGCTGTGGTCTAGATTGTCAATGCTCTGATGAATGTACATACAAATCACAGTGGGCTTCCCTTTTAGATATAAATGCCTTCTTGCCACTACATGGGGAGGTGGATGTTAAAATCATGCTTTCCTTTGGCTTTTTCATGTGACAGCACAAGGATACTGAGCTATTCTGGTCTATTCCTAATAAGAAAGAACAGTGCATTCTAATGAGGAAGGGGAGATTGTTAATTTCATGTATGTGTGTTTCTGAATTACCTGCTCCTTCATACATTGGTGTACTTCTTATGGATGTGAAGTGCTGTTGATGTTGCTAATTACCATTTCAAAAGCATGGTTCTAATAAGGCCAGACACAGCTTCTTCATCCTAGCAGGCTCTCTGTGTACTAACATTTTGGAGAACGTGAAATTTGATGAATGTTTACAACTAAAGGTCATCTTTCCTCACACTCACATTGGTCAGCCCCATCATTCAGGCTTAGCTCTCTTGTGCTCCCACATTGAGTTAATGAGGGCTCAAGGACTTAGGAACAGCTGCAATGGAAAAAGCTTAGATTTTTAAGGAGAATAAACTGAAACATTGTAGATAAACCTGAGGTTGTTTTTATGTATGTAAAGTCTATAAAACAAAGAAAAATTAAATGCTGAGGATTTTTTACATATGTAGAGAGACCTGCAGATAGAAATTGAATAACTATACTTCTCCACCTTTGTTGAAAGAGGCAGTCTTTTAGGTCTTAGGTTATGGTTTCTGTTATTATCCAAGTGCCCAAATTTTTATAGCACTTGGAATAGGCTAGTCAGATTCTACGCCATTGGTGTCCCCTGCCTGTTCCTGCTGCATGAGGACAAGCTTTCTAAATTTATTTTAAGGACATATTAAAGATATTGGGGCTGGGCATGTTGCTCAAGCCTATAAAGCCAGCACTTTGGGAGGCCAAGGTGGGTGGATCACCTGAGATCAGGAGTTCAAGACCAGCCTGGCCAACATGGTGAAACCCTGTCTCTACTAAAAATAATAATAAAAAATTAGCCAGGTGTGGTGGTTGTGTGATGGCACGCACCTGTAGTCCCAACTACTGGGACGGCTGAGGCACAAGAATCACGTGAACACAGGAGGCGGAGGTTGCAGCGAGCTGAGATCACGCCACTGCACTCCAGCCTAGGTGATGAAGTGAGACTGTCTAAAAAAAAAGATATTGTGAAAAGATTAAAAACATTAAAGATTATCTTTAAGATGTATTAAAGATTACGTGAAAGTGTCTTTTAAAATAGAAGCAACCTAAATGAGGATTTGGGCTATGACATATTAATATAATGGAATGTTGTTACAATCATTAAACCTCTGTTGTAGAAGCACATGATATAAAAGTCTTCACACTAAAAAATGGTTGAAATGGTGAATTTTATGATATGTATATTTTACCACAATAAAAAAAGTGTTCACAGGTATTGTAAGTGAAAAAATCTGTTGTAAAGCAGAATGTAGTAACTTCTCATATGTGCATGCAAAAGTGTATCCTAAAATGGTGTAACGGCTGTGTTCTTTGCTTATCTGTTGAAATTGCTAGTGATTTTTATTCTTCTCTTTTCTTTCTGTATTTTCTAATTCTTCTTCCAAATATGTTTATTACATATAACCTATGGGGGAAGTGAATAAGCTATCTTAGTAAAAGGAGAGAACTCTCTTCCTCCAGTTATTTGTGTAACTTTTTAATTGAGAGTTAATTAGTTCTGATTATTAAGTAGAGAAATAATGCACACAGAAGGAAATCTTAGAGAATTTGTTAAAATATGGAGCTCAGTTCCACCAATATGATATGTAATCAAATTACAATGTTGAAATATTAAACAATTTGACAGAAAAAAATATTTCTGTATTTAAGAACTTTATAGTTATTCCTATGAGATTTATCAGAATGTAGTATAAAAAAAGGAGAAAGGTGGAACCGCTCTGGAAGTGGACATCGAAACTTTAAAAAAACCAAAACTCTTGGATGATTGGGCTAGGGAATGAATGATTCGTAATTAAAACTCCGTTTGAATAAGAACAATGTTTTCATCTCTAAACTATCACCAAATGCTTGGTACAGCCCCAGGTATTTTGTCACTTTACTCCAGGGTATAATTTGTAGAAATTTATTATTAATGCATTCAAATGTATCACCTATATATCTGGTCAGTAACAGAGATTTAACTGAACACCTACTGTATACAAAGCAGTATGCTAGATGTGCAAAAGAGAAAATGGCAGGGCTTCTTTTTTCAAAGTGCACATCACTTTTGCTTGATTTAATACCAGAGTATCCCAGATCTATCTTGGAACAAGCAGATGGAGGGTTTTGGCTAAAAGGGGTGCCCCTGACTAGCTGTCCACCTTGTCAGGCACCCTCAGAATAGTCAGAGCCCAGGAGTTAGTAAACCCCTTCATGAAGAAAATACCTAAGTGCGTTCTGCTCGGAAGGGTATTCTTTTTCTCATAAAATCGTGGCATATTTTATAGTTCCAATCACAGAACCACCCAGTAGCCTAAAGTGTGAGTTAAATACGGACAGTCACATAGATCTATTCACAATTTATATCTATTTGAAATACTTTAAAAGATTATTTTTTACCAAAAACAGAGAACTTACCAAATGTTGTGCCCCAACCTGCTGGTCAGTGTATCTTGTATCTGAGGGTATGATCTCAGGAAACAGATGGCCTTGCTGCAGTTCCCATCCCCTGCTTGCTGGGTGTGCTTTTTGTTTCACTTTCTGTGCCTCCTTTCAACCACCTCTGCTAGGGAGGTGATAATAATACTCATCTCTTTAGCACGTTTGTGAAGAATAAATGAGACCATGTGTCAGACCATCTCAGAACACTGACTGACCCCTAGCAGGTTCTCAGTAAATGTAAGCTCAGCGGTAGAAGTCATGCTGGTTGTATTAATAGTAGTGAAGTAAAATTTTACATGTAAGAATTCTAACTCCTTTAAATTTAAAAATTTATAGCCGTGAGACACACAAAATCGCAGTGTTTTACATTGCTGAAGGTCAAGAAGACAAGTGTTCAATCCTCTCTAACGAAAGAGGAAGCCAAGCATATGAAGACTTTGTTGCTGGACTTGGATGGGAGGTAATGCATTTCATTCAGTAGGTGTTTATTGACCAGCACTATTTAAAGATGTGTCCAAAGTAGACATTGTATAAGTTTTCACATGTGCTTTTGCATTCAAATATAGCATAGGTAGAGTTCTGGAATTGAAGAATTTATTGGATTTGACGTCTATTAGTTGCTTGTCAGTATTTAATATATGAACTTTTGTTTTCCTTTAACTTTCCTCTTAATATTTTTTCATTTGCTTTTTATCAGAACTGAATAGTCAGATGGGCTCTCCCAGCCATAGACAGTTTGTAGTAAGAGAAGACAAATGTGGGCAGAGAAGCAATGGCTTTGGCCACAGTATGGAGATTGAAGAAGAAGTCAATGACTTGATGGGTGAAAAGATGAAGAAAGAGTTGGATGAAGTCAAAAGTTGCAATGAAAATATAATATAATAGCCATGATGGTTTAGCTATCAACCTATTTCCCTAAGGTAGATCTCAGGATGATTGATGTTGGAAAAGTTTATTTTTTTCTTTATTAAATGGTACTCTGACATACAGACATATATACATTTATACACACACACACACACACACACACACACACACCCCTTTCCCCCCAAAACATAAACCTAAACAAAAAATTCCTAGAATCTGAAAGAATTAGGAGTAGTTACAATGGAAATCAACATATCTAAAATAATTTACTTATTTTTTTTCTTTTTTTTTTTCTTTTTTTCTTTTATTTTTTTTATTTTTTATTTTTTTAATTTTTTTTGAGACAGAGTCTTGCTCTGTCACCCGGGCTGGAGTGCAGTCGCGTGATCTCGGCTCACTGCAACCTCCACCTCCCAGGTTCAAGCTCTTCTCCTGCCTCAGCCTCCCAAGTAGCTGAGACTACAGGCACGCACCACCACGCCCAGTTAATTTCTTTGTATTTTTAGTAGAGACGGGGTTTCACCGTGTTGGCCACGATGGTCTTGATCTCTTAACCTGGTGGTTCACCTGCCTTGGCCTCCTAAAGTGCTGGGATTACAGGCGTGAGCCACCGCATCCGGCCAATTTCCTTATTTTTTATTAGTTTCTTGAGTACCTGTGCTGTGAAAAACTTTCTGGGTGCCTTTGAGAGCTCAGTGCTAGCAAGGGGACTGAGGTAGAGATGGGGACAGGGTAAGAGTACATGAGAATCAAAACAACATCCTTACTAAGGCAAGTAGGTTTGAGTCTAACAGTTGCTGCACTTCCAGTAAATCATTGTTCTTACAAGTAAGGCTACTTCTAATTTGTCATAGAATATAGTTATTTAATATAGTTTTAAGTCATACATTATCAGTTAGAGTTTTAAGAGTATATGTTTACTGTATTTGGCACGGAGGAGATTCTTCTATTTCTTTTTTCATATGTGTTAGAATAGGTATTTTACTGAAAGAATACTAGTCTATGACAAGTTAAACATTTTGGATAAAGACACTAAGAAGTGAACACTCATGCCATAACTTTAAAATGAATTATGACTCATAAACTTTCAGCAGTGGTGTAAAGTGGTTGTTCAACCCTTTTGAAAGGCAGTTTAGCAAAGTTTGCTGAATATTTTTAATATTGGTACCTTTTGACCCAGCGTCTTAGAAGAACACTCCTTTGAGTGTGCTTTCTGATTTAAAAAAGCAGAAACCCCCAAATTCCATCAATAGGGAACCTATGTATACACACACACACACACACACACACACATATATACACACACATACATTTATACATACAGGTGGGAAAAAAGTTAGAGATTATATACCAAAAGTTTGATAGTGGTTTTATTCAGTTGATATGATTATAGAGCACTTTCATTTTTAATGTTTTTTATTTCTTTAACATCTTAATCTGGTCTAACTTTGTATTACATTTGTTTGTAATCAGAAAGAAAGATATAAAAATGAAAATAATTTATGTTTTTGTGAATTCACAGTCCTGCTTAGTGAAAGAACAGCTCATTGTTGATCCTCACTCTTTCTTCTTTGTGACCTTTGTCAGGTGGATCTCTCCACCCACTGTGGGTTCATGGGTGGCCTTCAGCGCAATGGCAGCACCGGGCAGACGGCCCCTTACTATGCTACCTCGACTGTGGAAGTGATTTTCCACGTTTCCACTCGAATGCCGTCAGACTCAGATGATTCTCTCACCAAAAAGGTAAGGCGTCTCCTCGGGCACCATTCTTAGCTGCCCTGGTTTGTTGGTGAGGTTCTCCTAGGACAGACAAATACAAAGGTAGAACGCATACTGAGATGGTTTCCTCTGAACTCTACGACCCTGAGATTAAGGTTTAGGAAAAGAAAGGGTCTTAAATGTTATTTTGGATCTTCCCTCCGGTGAATATTACCTGATGGAAAATGACATTTTTGATCTCACAGATTGTCAAAGGTTACAAAGTATGATAACCCTGTACTGGTGGGGCTCTGGGAAAGCAGGCCCCTCCGAGGCTTGCTACAGAGCGATTTGGCAGCATCTGTCAACTTAAGTGCAGGTGCGCAGCTGCCCAGCAGCCCCACTGTTGCCCCTTACCTTTTATTCTTCAACTTGCTCTGTGGCCAGTTTTCCTTAGAATTCAAAGCAAACCTTATCCACCCCTGAGGAACCTCCCCCAGGGAACTTGGCCTTTACCTTCCAACCTGCAGGATGTTTGCCTCGGGCGACCCTGTGTTAAAAGTGAGGAGCGCCTTAAAAAAAAAGGCATTTGACTCTAGGAAGGAAGCCTCTAATCGGATCTGCTTCTGTAAGCTTCCAGATGAGGAGAACGTCTCAGAGCAACTGTGATTTGCACTCACTTGGCCTGCTAGCAGGTGGGGAACCTAGAATTCCCACCTTTCTCTCTCCCTACCACATAAATGCAAGGGACTGAGGGCAGCACCTCATGTGCTGACTAAGGCTGGCCATTGGGGAGTCTACTGTGGTGGTTATAGCCAGACCCCGGTGACAGGCGCAACAAGGATCAGATGTATATTCAGTTATTTCATCAGCCTGTGCCTCAGTTTTTCATCTATTAAGTGAGATAAAAAACACAGCCTATGTTACAGGGTTATTGAGTGAAGTAAATGAGGTAATTCCTATGAAATTATGAAATTGCTTAGCACGGTGCCTGGGACGATGTCTCTGACCATCATCCCTCATTATTGCCCGTTGGTCTAATTGATTCTTTTTTTCCCCTGCCCCATTAGCCAGGTGCTTTATATTGGCAGATTGGCCTCACTGTACCTGCTTTATTTCTTTATTGCATGGTTTTGCTTTTTCACCACTGCAACCACAGATGTCTGGACTATGTACAGGCATACCTTGTTTTGTTGTGCAGCACTTTATTGCGCTTCACAGGTATTACATTTTTTACAAATTGGATATTTGTGGCAACCCTTAAACAAGTCTATCGGCACCATTTTTCCAACAGCAGGTGCTCATTTGTGTCTCTGTCTCATTTTGTAATATTCACAGTGTTTCTAACTTTATTATTATTATTATTATTATTATTATTATTATCATCATCATCATCTCATATGGTGGTCTGTAATCAGTCATCTTTGATGTTGCTATCGTAATTATTTTGGGACACCACAAACTGCCCATATAAGATGGCAAACTTAATTGATACATGTTGGGTGTGTTCTGACTGCTTCACCCACCGGCCGTTTAATAACCCCGTGTGGCCTCAAAGTATTCAAGTGAAAGGAAAAATTGGATGTCTCTCACTAGAAATCAAAAGCTAGGAACGATTAGAAGACATGTTGAAAGCTGAGATAGGCCAAAAGCTATACCTCTTTAAACATTTACCCAAGTTTTGAACATAAAGGAAAATTTTTTGAAGGAAATTAGAAGTGCTACTCCAGTGAACACATGAATAATAAGAAAATGAAATAGCTTGTTACTGATACGGAGAAAGTTTTAGTGGCCTGAACAGATCAAACCAGCCATAACGTTCCCTTAAGCCAGAACCTAATCCAGAGCAAGACCCTACACTGTTCAATTTTATGAAGGCTGAGAGAGAGGAGGAAGCTGCAGAAGAAAAGTTTGAAGCTTGTCAAGGTTGGTTCATGAGGTTTGAGGAAAGAAGCTGTCTCCATAAAATGAAAGTGCAAGGTGCAGGAGCAAGTGCTCATGGAGAAGCTGCAGCTTATCCAGAAGATCTAACTAAGATCTCTGATGGAGGTGGCTGCACTAAACAACAGATATTCAGCGTAGTAAAAACAGCCTTCTATTGGAAGAAGGTGCTATCTAGCACTTTCATAACTAGAGAGGAAAAGTTAATGCTTGGTTTCAAAGCTTCAAAGGAACAGACTGAGTCTCTTGTTAGGGCTAATGCAGCTGGTGACTTTAAGTTGAAGCCAGTGCTCATTTACCATTCCCCAAATTCTAGGACCCTTAAACATTATGCTGAATCTACTCTACCTGTGCTCTGTAAATGGAACAACAAAACGTCTGTTTAGAGCATGGCTTACTGAAGATTTGAAGCCCACTGTTGAGACCTACTACTCAGAATAAGAGATTTATTTCAGAGTATTACTGCTCATTGACAATGTACCTCATCACCCAAGAGCTCTGAAGGAGGCGTAATGTTGTTTTTCATGCCTGCTAACAAAATATCCATATTCTGCAACCCACAGATCAAGGAGTAATTTCAACTTTCAAGTCTTACTATTTAAGAACTTTCATAAGGCTATGGCTGCCATAGGTAGTGATTTCTCTGATGGATCTAGCAAAGAACATTGAAAACCTTCTGGAAAGGATTCACCGTTCTAGATGCCATTAGAAACATTCATGATTCATGGGAACAGATCAAGATATCAACATTCACAGGAGTTTGGATAAAGTAGAGTCCCACCCTCATGGATGACTTTAAAAGATTCAAGACTTCAATGAAGGAAGTCACTGCACATGTAGCAGAAAGAGCAAGAGAATTAGAAGTGGAGACTGAAGATGTCGCTGAATTACTGCAATATCATGATAAAATTTGACTGGATGACGAGTTGCTTCTTATGGATAAGCAAAGAAAGTGGGTTTCTTGAGAAGGAATCTGTTCTCAGTGACGATGCTATGAACATTGTTGAAATGACAACAAAGGATTTAGAATATTCCATAAATTTAATTAGTAAAGCAGTGACAGGGTTTGAAGAGTATTACTGCAATTTCAAAAGAAGTTCTGGTGTGGGCAAAATGCTGTCAGATACCATCACATGCTACAGGAAATCTTTCATGAAAGGAAGAGTCAATCAATGTAGCAATTTCATTATCTTATTTTAAGAAATTGCCACAGCCACCCCAGCCTTTAGCAACCACCACCCTGATCAATCAGCAGCCAACAACATCAAGGGAAAACCCTGTACCATCAAAAAAAGACTACAACTCACTGAAGGCTCAGATAATCATTAGCATCTTTTAGCAATAGAATTTTTTTATTAATATATGTATGTTAAGAAATAATGCTATTGCGTATTTAATAGACTATAGTAAACATAAGTTTTAGGCATACTACTTTCCCAGTGCACACAAAAATTTGTGTGATTTGCTTTATTGCAATATTTGCAATATCTAAAAAACCTATTGCAGATATGTCTGGAACCAAGCGTATAATGTCTCTGAGGTGTGCCGCTATATGATGGGCAACAGTGCATGTGAAACATCAGAACTCGAGTCATAGCCCAATTACAGACGACTTTCATAGCGATCAAGTGTCTCAGATGTACAAAGCACAGTGTGCATTCAAAAACTCAGCAGCCTTTCCCTCTCCTGCCCCAGCATGCTACAATGACCTCCTGGGGGTGGCAGTACTACAGTCAGAAGCGCTGACCACGTGCTGGTTCCCACAGGTCTTGGAGGAGCTGCCTCAGTATTGGGTTTTGATGGCTGCCCCTGGCTGTAGAGCTCTCAGCAATGGGAACTCTGCCCTCTAAGAGTTCACCAGAATCTCAGACTCTAGTGTGGCTTACCAGGATCCTAAGCTGGGCTGACACATCTTTTTTATTTGCAGTACATTGTAAATTATTTCTGCTTTGCAAATGTGTCACCATATTCTATACTTTTCTTATGACTGATAATTATTTTGTTAAAAGATATAATTTTTAAAATATAAAATATTTTTTAAAATTATTTCTTAAGTAAAGTAGGACTGTTTTTTCTTTTTTGAGAAAAGACATGTTTTCTTGTTAAAATGCCAGGCTGTAAATAATGTTCCAAGACTTGGCCTGGTTGAAAGATTCCCTACTGTAATAATCAAAATTCAGCTGATACCTTTTGCAGCTCTAAGATTTAGCATCATTAGTGATAAACTCTCTTTATCAGATGTCTCACAGCTAGACTAAAAATCAGTCACAGTAACAGCAGCCCACAGTTCCTTGTCTTATTCTAACTAAATTGTCCCTAACAGCTTAAAAATGAGCTACAAAATTCTAAAGTGATTCATGCTCTCTTCTGCCCCCATCACGGGGGGACTTTTTCAATTCTGCAATCCGGTTGCAACCCCATACTGAACTCTTGATCCTTCACTGCAGAAATTTGTTAGCTCTAGCTAGATTAGATTTTTCACAGCTAATCTAACTGCTGTAGGGGTTTGCAGAGTGGGGACAGAGCTGTGCTATTGGATTTGTCCAATTCATTTGACTCCAGGACTATAATTGCACTTATGTCTTACAAGGCTTTTATAGCCTCAGGCTGGCCAGCCACATAAAAAACAAATTGGCAGTGATACAGTACGAGTGAAAAGGGATGAAAGGCCCACATTATCAGTCTCCAGGCAGCGCTGTTCTGGCAGGAAGTTTCTTGGTTAATTTACAAATAAAACTTAGATTTTAGGATGGGCACACTGTCAGCTGAACAATGGGGATGTCAGGCCTGACTGTTACTTAGTAAAAGTAGCAGCCGGGCCCACTGAGGAGCAGGAATTCTTCAATCAAACAGACGACTCCTTCTGGAGCCAGCTGGCGATGTAATGCAATTAGTCGAGAAAGGAGGTCAGCCTATTAGGTGTGTACCATGACCAGTGTCACCAGTGGCGTGCAGCCTGGCAGCAGCAACAGACAGAATGGCTTAGGCAAAGGGACTTTAAAACTCTGTTAGGATGAAAAGTTGTGGAGCCGGGATTGATTTCTTAAGACTTAAAATCTGAGCATTTGTTCTGAGCCTGATGAGTCTCCAGGCATTCTGGAGCTTGTTGTGCAGTTGAAGGAGTAGCTAACATAAACACCGGCTCCATTCCAGGAGACTCATCATTCTTCTCCAGTTACATAGGAACCAGATCAACTTGACTTGTATGTACTCACTGAACTCACTGGTGGGTTTCTAATTTGAGGGCCTCTAATCACAGTTCTTTAATATTCACAAAATTAGGTCTGTATGATGGACTCTTCTTTAAATTGGGCAACACTTTGAGGTGTCCAGAGTGTTCTGTATGTTCTGATGTGGTTGACAGTTTGCCCAGATGAATTTTATTTATTTTACCTACCTGTTTTCTTATAGGCAACAGAAGCCATATTTTTGCCCTTTACTCCAGATTTATCAGCCAGTTGTTCCCATGGCCTTAGCTTTTAGTTTTGTGATTTAGCTAATTAAACTGTGATGTATCCAGAAGTCTGAGTCACATGTCACTGAAAGCAGCTTTGAGATGATGAATATATCATATCATTACCACACAAAAATAGCTTTTCCTTAGTGACAGAATTGCCACACTGGGAGGATGGGTCTATTAGTGTGAAACTACCCTCCCTTGCAGTAGTTCTGAGAATACAGATGCAAGTAAAATTAAGAGATACTTAGGTTATGTAATTGAGTAACCCAATTTAAAATGGAAAAGTAACTACAAAATTTCAATAATCATGG
Source organism: Theropithecus gelada (assembly GCF_003255815.1). NCBI lineage: Eukaryota > Metazoa > Chordata > Mammalia > Primates > Cercopithecidae > Theropithecus > Theropithecus gelada. The sequence goes on along the minus strand of NC_037678.1, from coordinate 91,903,787 downwards.
TATTACCTCACAGTTAATGTTTTGCAGCTAATACTTGTGGATCAAAAGGAGCTATCACAGATACTAGAGCACCTACATCGGGTGGTGGCAGCACGTTTGAGGGGTGTTTAGTAATTTTGCCATTAGAAAGTCATAGATACCGTTAAATTGTTCTGGACCATCATGACTTGTGCTCAGCACCTGCAGTTTCCATTCAGACATTTGTGCAAGCATTATACCAAGGGACCCAGCTCCACTCTGAAGCTGGCTGTCTTTGCAGGGTGAGGGCCGTAAGTGTGAACTCTGGGATAGCCCCAGTTCTCACAATTGCCTTCTGCAGGTCTTAATTCCCCTTACAGTTCCATTTAGATACTATTCATATTTCCCTGAGAACATACCTATATTAGGTTCTTGATGATGCTGGCTACCATGTTTTTACTTCAAAAGGACTGAATTTTAGGAGTGTATTGTAATGTCTTTGCATGTTTTATTAAAAAGAAAAGAAAAGCTGTAGCAAATATAGGAATGGAGAAATAGAAAGAGCTGTTCAGCACTACTAGGAGGCCCGGTGTTGTATTTTGTTTAAAACTATGTAAGGGGTTGGCTACACCTTTTGCCTGCTATTCTTTTACCTTTATATGGGAAGGGGGAAGGAAAAAAATGATGTACTGGGAAATTTTGCCATTAGAAAGTCATAGATACCATTAAATTGTTCTGGACCATCATGACTTGTGCTCAGCACCCGCAGTTGCATTTGTCTCAGAGCCCACATTCAAACACAGTTGAATCGTGCACCCCTCAGTATAGGTACAATGGTATAGGCACAGGTCACTTTTTAAATAATTGGCCGTACAGTCATTCCCAGAACTATGAGAGTGAAGAGTAAACAGGCATTGGAGCAAATGAGCTTCCTTTTGTAGCCTTATAAATAGAAAAGAGGCTATGTTGGGGTCACCTGAGATTTTCTTTTTGTGGTCCAATAGTCTAAAGAAAATTGTATTTATGCTAACATGTTTTAAATACATAGTATTCCAGAACATCTTTTTAAAAAATAATTTAAGATAAAACTAAAAATGTTAGATTTGACACATCTCTATTTTATTAAACTGCTTCTGAATTTAGTCATTTTTAATGTTCATCTGTTAGATAAGGAAGCAAGAAATACTTGTTCGTAGTGCTGGAGAGCATCCTTCTGCAGTTCCATATGAGAGAACGAGAATCTCAAATTCCCAGAAGATGTCAGAGGACCTTACCAGCCTTTGTGGTTTCAGAACTTCAATTTTGGCCAACATTTTAATCTTTATAATCTAGTTTATTTTAGTCACACTTTGATTCTTTGTCACTTAAATGATTTCGTGTGCAGCTTCCTCCAGCTTGAGATGGTACAGTCATCGTGCAGGAGATTGATTAAGGGTGTTCTTACACCTGACAAAGCCTGGGCCTGAAAAAACTCTCAAGAGGTCTTGTTTTGGAGATCTTTCTAGTAAGGCCTCCTCAAAGAGGCCAGGAGTCTGTGATTTGCTTTTGTTCTTTGCAGACTCTTTGTGTATAAGATGATAAAACAAGTGGGCTACACTGCTAAGCAATGACAGTAAAGTAACTTTGAGTGCAGGCTTAGGTAGCTTTGAAACAGTGAAAATGACCCTGAATTGGAAGCCCCAGTGCATGTCCCGGGCCCGCTCTGTCACTGCTGCTCATGCACCCTCGGGTAGGTGGTGCCTGCGCCTTCCTGAGCGCCCATTTCTTTTTTGTACAATAAGATGAAGATGATGTCATCTACCTCAGAGAGTTAATGGGAAGATTAAATGAGACAATATGTGTGAACATGCCTTCTATACAGTAAGCACTCTTTAAATGCTAGGTAGGGGTATTCTTATCAGACTTAAGCAACAGTTATTCATTTCCTAAGCAAAAGTAATTTTATACATCTTTTTCTTAAAGGTTTGTCACAAATCTAGTTTCTTATACATTTGATAACAATTGTGTTGTAATGGCTTATGTTCTCTTATGTTCATATTCTTATGTTCATAGTAACCATTGAATTGAGAGTCTCATAAAGCACAACTGCAATGTGGAATAAAAGACGCATGCTGTTAATTGTTTAGAAACATATTCAGCAATACAAAGCATAGGACTGATGCAGGAGTAAAATTCCATTGGAAAATAAATTCTTACAAAGACTTCAGCCCCATCCAGCTGTAATGTGCCTGCGAAGCTTGCATGCCTTATCTTAGTACCAATGCACTAAGAAGATAGGCTGTGTTTTTATGTACTTGTGCTTTGTAAAATCCTCACAGAAGAACATCAGTGGTGTAGTCTTTTTTGATAGTGAACTTTTTTTGGCCTTTGAGTTTTATAATTCAATTTGTAAGCCATGACCCCTCATAAACTGCTGTTATCACCCTGATTAATAAAGAGCCAATTTGCTTTTGCAGCTTCGTCACTTGGGGAATGACGAGGTCCATATTGTCTGGTCTGAACACTCCAGGGACTACCGCAGGGGTATTATCCCAACCGCCTTTGGAGATGTTTCAATCATTATTTACCCAATGAAGAATCACATGTTCTTCATCGCGATAACGAAGAAACCTGAGGTACGTTGTTTTTATTGCATTGTTGTACTGACTCATACAGCATTTGCCGTGTGATTCACTGTCATTGAAAATCAATGATACAAATATGTTAAAAGGGACTCTCATCCTGTTGTTGAATGTCTTACATGTATCTGAATTATGCATGCTTTATAGGAATTAAATATGAATTGGGATTTTCAAAGAATTTTTCATCATGAGCACAACATTTTGTTATTGTATTACTATACCTCTTTGGAAATTATAATGTCAAATTTATTATTTTGTAAATGTTTTAAGTTTTCTAAATTTTGTACTTTTGAAAAATTGTAACTTGAAATTTTGGGTATGTTGATTAATAATAAGAGTTGAAGGAACCCCATATCACATCTAGCATTTTGTGGAGAACCGTGGGTATGGAATCCAAGCTTGCCTGGTGTACAGGCACTTGCCAAACCTCTGACTGTGCTAATGGGGTCAGTCCTGCAGGATTACAGTCATGTCCACGAAGAGGCTGGGCCTCTGGAGCACGGCCCATGTGATGAGTTTCAACAATTGGAGCACCTTGCTGCAGAATCAGTTCAGCCATGTCAATTGGTATTGATCATGGGAAGAGCTGGAACAATCCAATGATCTGTGTGCTGTGTACTAAATTGGCTGCAGTTTCGATCCTTGTCATACCTTTAGTGGTATTTTAGCCATGCTTTATATAGCAACTTGTTTTTGTTTTAGAATTACTAATAGAAGGGTGTTTTTAAAGTTCTTAAACATTAGCATATTAAGCCATCTCTCAAGAGGAATGACTTTGTGTTTTTCAGCTTGATAGTAAGTATAATCTTCATTTTCATTTCAAGTTGTTCTCCTGAAGGAGCTGAAAGTTACGCTTCTGAAAACTCTCTTTTAAAGCTTTGAAATAATAGACAACAGATTTATTGTTCATATTAGGATTTATGACCTAATCTAAAGGGTTAAAGTTGTGAGGATTAAATGAACTAATAAATAGAAAATGCTTCAAACAGTGCATGGTCCAGAGTAAAAGCTACTTAAGTGTTAGCTATTCTTCTTCTTATTATTATTGTTGTTGTTGTGTTGTTTGTTATTAGTACTATGGAGAGAGAATACTTAATGAATTCCAGGTTTAACATGCTTATTATTCTCAGAGTAGATGCAGTGTGGGTCAACTCCTGAATTCATAAAAGTCCCATTCTGGCTGTTGCAAAGCCTGACATAAAGGGAACCCTCTTTTCTATTCAGGGAACGCAGATGCCAAAAGTCACTTCGTATTAAATATTTGCATCATTTTTTATTCTGATGTCCATGTGCGTAAAGTTTTCGGTTTTGTGTATGAAAATGTCTCTTAGTGCTAACATTTGTATTTGTCCATAAAGAACACTAGTTTAAAGAATTAAACTGAAAATTTTAATATAAGGGAACCAGTGAATTTAGTGTCTTGTAGCTTGCAAAAAGAGGAAACGTGTTTCTTTAATATTTAGTATGGATTAATTGGCTTTATTAGCTCATTTTCAACATGGGCCTCTAAAATGTCATTTAATGTCACCTTTATTTTTAAATAAAAAACATACAAGGCATTTTAATTCACTTTATAGAATCAAAAGTGATTTTTTTAAAAAGGTAGTACATTGATAATGCATGAATATAATTATTAACATACCTTGTAAACTTTCTTATAAAATGTTTGCACATTTTATGAATTTGGCTATAAATTCTAACAAGATGAATTGAGCAAATCGCTTTCTTAATATTTTAATTCAAAAAGCCTAAAGGGAAGAAGAGAATAATGGCCAACTGGAAATTTAGTATTATCCTTACATTTAAAGTACAAACCATTACAATGTAATAAAATTAATCCAGACATTTCCAGGGCAAGTGTGGCTGACCTTTTGTTCACCAACCACTGACCCCAGGGTGAATGCAAGAGGCTTGCGGAGGGAAAGTCTGTTTGTTTGGCTTTAGTCCCTGGTATTTAAATTGCATTCCCTAATCAAATGAAAAGGCTGTCCTCTCTATCAGGTTACAGAATCCATGGCAACATTTGGCCTTTTATATCCATAATGTTAGCCTTTTTGTTTGCATCTAAGTAGAGACACCTGGAGCAATGTTAACATTAACCGATTTAGCATTAATAGCTTCATTATATAAGAATTTCTGATCAGATAGCTGTTACTTTTGTTATATTGCTTCAGCTTGTATTGTTGTCATTTTTTATCTCCCTGCTTGGCAACCAGGCAATGATTTGCAAATTTTTTTTGTCTTGATTAATTAAGCAATATAATTATCAGTAACCGTGATGCAGTCTTTGCTCAACAAAGCTTCTGAGAGAAAACAATGGTAAGTCTGTTAGTATGAATGCATTCCACGCGTCCCAGATGCATGAGGATATTATGGACAATGAGGGGAAAGGCCGCCTGTGAGCGAGGACAAAGGGTGCCACGCAGACTCGACACACTGCACATACCGCCAGGGACATGCTGCGGGCTCCCTGGGACACAGACGCCTCGTTAGATTACAGCTAGTCAGCAGAGATTAATTCTCAGCCATTTGGTGCAATAATTTACCCATTCCCCAGCCTTTTAACTAGTGTTCCTTACTGTGGAAGGGAAGGCTTTGTACTCAAAAGGTTTATTTAACCTTGCCTACTTTTAGGGATCTCCACCAAAATCATTAATTTTTTCTTAGAAATTGTAATGACGCAGCTGCTTGAAGTTAAGGAATATTCCTTTTGAAGGACAGGATATGCATAAGTTTCCAAAATTGTAGGTAGAGTCAAAGGCATTCTTCTAGCACCTGTATATTTCATCTGAGTATAGTATGACTCTGTGGTCTAAGTACATTTATTTTACTGTTCTCTGGGCAGCCATGCTTCTCTAAGAATAATTTTAATCCTTTTTTGGGAGAGAAAAAAAAAAAAACCTCATCAGTACACAAAAGTCTTGCTCATTGGATAGAGTCATGCATATTCAAAGTGTACTTTCATTCACTCGGCCTCATTAATAGCGTATGTAATAATGTAGGGCTATTTGTAATACAAGCTTACAGGCAGCATTGCTTCCAAGTCCTTTGAAATTTAACATATTTCGCTTTTTCATTCCATACACCTCCCTTAAATATACAAATTATGTGCCTGGCAGAATCCGCCTCCTCTTAATAATACACAGCATTTGTGAAATGGTATGTTGAAGAAGTGTGGGTGTGCTTGTGTGAACGCATAAAACCCTCTCATCTGAGAGGGCCTGTTCACTTCTTGAGCTTTGGATTGAACTTCTTTTTTTCATTAAAAAAAAAAAAATCAGTGTGCTTAGCAGCATCATTCCATTGTTGAATTACTTTCAAAATAAGTCCATCTCCATAAACATTGACACAATCGTTCTTTGGTCATAGAAAAGAAATGTGTTATTGTTAGACTTATGTTTTTTCCAGCTTTTATTACTAAGTCAGCAGTCAAGGAAAGACTTGCATATAGAGTAGAAAGTGAGTGATTCAAGGGGTTTGTTAAAATGCCCGAGTTGTTCTTCAGAAAAGTGATTCATAGAGCCTCCACACTGCAGTGAGTACCCACACTGCTTTCCCTCCCTTTGAGTATCTGGAAAGTAACACTGGTGTTCAAAATGCCTTTAGAAATTTGCGAAGGTAAGTTTTAGTGGTTTGGGCATGTTTGTTTCCAGGCATAGTAGTGACTGACTGGTGACCGGTTGACCAGAGGGTAGATGTTGAGAAGCAGCCTTGAGCAGGAGCAGTTGAGACAAGAGGAAGTTTTGGTGAAGTGTCCTCCTCTTCACTTCAACCAGAGTGTCCCTTTTGTAAATGGAAAACATGCTAAAGTCCTCTGAATTCTGCTTACTCAGCCCTGGTACACATGGGCGTGGAGAAAAAAATGATAGTGATTCAATGATTTCTGAAAAGCATAGGACGGAAAGTAGTAAGACAGGAGATGGGACCCCAGAGTTATGGTTCTAAGCCTACCGCAAGATGGTAGGTGTCTTGGGCAGATCTTTCCATTTCTTTGAACCTTAGCTTCCTCAGCTGTGAAGTGCTGGTTGAGAATCAAGGCTTCTCTGTAGTCCTTAAAGGGATTCTAAATACCTTTTTTTTTTTTTTTTGGATCCTTTTGTTCCTAGCTGCCCGTACCTTTCCTTAAGTAATCCTGACTATCCCCAAAGCTTCATGGAAGTAGTCGCTGGCTCTCTTGAAGGTTCAGCAGCTGTTGTGAGTGAGTGAGAGGGTGTGGGTGTGGGGGTGTGTGTGTGTGTGTTCGTTCGTGTGTTCGTGTGTGTTCATGCATCCCTCTTCAGGGTGACATCTAGCCCAGTACCTGTACCTGGAGCAGGTGCCCAGAAATGCCGGGAAAAGGCTGATGTGCCAGAATTTACAAGAGCATTTGCACATGGGAGGCTGAGAGGAGCCTAGGATTGGCACTGAGTTTGAAAGGAAGTCTTTTAAGCTTACTAGTGTGACCTCATGGTATAGGGAGAGTGTTTGACTTTGCAACATGGTTATGTAAATTTCTTTCTTTTCATTTTATATGTGCAGATTTTCTTAAATATTTATCCCAATCACAGCCAACTAACCTGTTTAAGATTAAATCATGCCCTTTAAAATGCTCTGGGAACTTCTCAGGGAAAATAAATTGTTAACCTTTGAATACACAAAGAATTATTTATTTAGAAAAGATCATTGAAAATACCAAACAACCAGAATGTACTAAAATAGGTTATTAAATGGATTACTATGTTATGTTCTGTTTGGATAATTTATTATTATTGTTATTAGCATTATTTTTAGTAAAGGAATGACATTGAGAACTATGTGAAAAGGCATCTGTCATTTGCAGATGTTAAATTAAAATCAAATTTCTTCTCTAATTCATTGCCACTTCTAATTAGAGGAATTCCCTAGATACAAGGGATTTGTATTATTCCTTTTGTCCAGTTTTTGAAAGACTGAGTCACCCACGAACAGTTGCTGAAGAATACTAAAGAACGTTTATTTATACAATAAGCCTTGATACAGATGGAAGAAAATCTATAGCCGACTATTATTAGCTCTTAGCCGCTGTTTTATCTTTCGCAACAATTTGGCTTTTGAGAATTTCTTCTCAACTGATTTTCCTCAGAAGTTGACGTTATTTCCCCTTTTTTAAGTTGGTCTTTGCATATACATCTTCTTCTTATTTGCTTTATCTTCTCTCCTTTGGCCAGCCAGAGAGCCAGCCTGTGTAAATGCATACCAAATGGCAAATGGTAGTGTAAGAAAGCAAGGCAGCTCTCATTCTCTGCCTCTGAGCTACTCAGTAGGAAGGGCCTTTTGACTCAAGAGACAGCAGGCTCCCCAGACCCCTCAGCATTCAACTGCCTAAGTTCCTGCACACAGGTGCACACAGTGTCAGCCACTCAGCCCAGCAAGGAGGATGGGTGTCTGGAACACACAGAACTTTTCTGTGAAAAGGAAAGAGCACTCATTGCCCCAGAATCAGAGAATTTATCTTTACAGTAGTAGTTTCTGTGCAACACTTGAAACGTATTAGTTTGTTGTTGTTGGATTTTTTCCTTTTTTTTTTTTTTTTTTTTCATTATTGCTTTCATTACAACTCCACCTCGCCAGTTACTGGACTGCTTTTAGTATAAGCCATAAGAGGAAGTACACTTATTTTTTTATGCAGAATATTTTTTAAATAAACTCTTTGAAGTGAGGTGTTACTAAAGATAGATGGAAGAAAGGGTTATTCTTTCTTATTATTTCTTATTTGTACCTACTCTTAGACTATGAGTAGGTCCTTCATTTTCCTCTTTGGAACTGAAATGCCTGTGTTTTCTACCAGAGGGAAAGCTCATTATTAGTCATCACTAGTAGAACTAACAGTCTCATCCTTCTTTGCTCCCATTTGAATTCTCACAGGCCCGACTGCTTCCTCTGTGCTGTAGATACTAATATCAAAACAGTTTTGCCCAATCTTTGCAGTTTTTAGATCTTTGTGTTTTAATTGTGGAACATTTTTCTCAAACCCACCAAACAGAACTGTGGAAGTGGAAAAAGGTTACTCAGGACCCCAAGGCCACTCCCTTCACCCTTCCCCTGGCCTTTCATGCATCTCCATGAAGCAAAAGACAGATGGTCACAAGAGGCCTTATTCTAGAAATGTCGAAAAGGGCAACAGATTTGGTTAATGCCCAGCAATCAGTCCCTTGGGAACAGGAGTGCTTCATTCAGTCAAGCAAGTAACATCTATCCGTTGAGGCTGCTTCATGCCAGATACTGTGTCAAGGGTTGGGGGTCCCACTCTCCTGGAATCTAAATTTTAGTAAGGGAGATGGCCACTAAATAAGTAAATAAATGGTTGAGCCGAGACTCTTTTATAGGAATGGGTGTTTCAAAGAAAGTAAAGCAGAGTGATAGAATGGGCAGGAAGAAGGCTGCTTTAATTCAGATAGGGAGATGTCTGGTTTCCAGTCAGCATGGAGGAAGCTTGGTAGTCATCACTGCCATCCTCACAGTGAAGGTAAGTTTTAGTGGTTTGGGCATGTTTGTTTCCAGGCATAGTAGTGACTGGCTGGTGACTGGTTGACCAAAGGGTAGATGTTTAGAAGCAGCCTTGAGCAGGAGCAGTTGAGACAAGAGAGACTGTATCAGGCAGATATAGAGAATCACAGCTTATCAGAACAGAAGCCCAGTAGCAGAAACCTCTGGGAAACCAATACCACAATAGGAATACTTAAATTATAATTCACCCATTGCAGGAGGCTTAGTGTGGACAAATCTGAGAGTTAAATAGAGTCAAGTGGGGCTGGCTTGTAATCCCTCACACTTTTGTGAGTTTTACCTCTAGGATACCTACCAGGTTCTCACAGTAAAAACTGGAGGAAAATCCCCTCTTTGGCAGAAAAAGGGAGAAAGCAGCCATTTGGAAATACAGTTGACCTTTCAGCAACGTGGGTTTGAACTCTGTGGGTCCTCTTACACATGGATTTTTTTCTCAACCAAACACAGATGGAAAATATACAGTATTTGTGGGAAACGAAACCCATGTAAATGGAGGGCTGACTTTTGGTATTTGTGGGCCAATTGCAGGAATTAAGTATGCTTGGATTTTGGCATGCACAGGGGTGGGGCATTGGTTCTGGAACCGGTCCCCCTCATATACCTAGGGATGACTGTATACCCAAAGTATGTTGTTCTTCATAACAAAGTCTGCCCTCAAGAGAAACTTTTTTTTTTTTTTTTTTTTTTTGAGACCGAGTCTGGCTGCCACCCAGGCTAGAGTGCAGTGGCACAATCTCAGCTCACTGCAACCTCTGCCTCCAGGGCTCAAGCAATCCTCACACCTCAGCCTCCGGAGTAGCTGGGACTAAAGGCATATGCCACCATACCCGGCCAAGTTTTGTATTTTTTTGGAGAAACGGGATTTCACCGTGTTGCCCAGGCTGGTCTCAAACTCCTGAACTCAAGTGATCCACTCACCTTGGCCGCCCAAAAGTACTGAGATTACAGACTTGAGCCACTGTTCCCAGCCAAGAGAAACTATTTTAACACAGCCTGTCTGGCCTGGGGGAAGGGAAACACTTAACACGAACTCCCTTTAGTCTTCCTATCTCATCTAAGTTGGGATTGGAAGGAGACAAGAAAACAAAACTGAGAAGCACTTTTGAAGCTCACAGTCCAGGGGCACAGGCTCACTGAAAGACTGAGACGTAATCCTAGGACTATAGAATGCTTCCTCTTTTCCATACCCAACTACTATGTCAGGAGGGCTTTTGTATAGTAACAGGGAGTACAGCTGAAAGAACTGCACATCCTAGATCTTATTCAAGAAAAGTTGTGTAAAAAAGCCTAGAAATAACATGGGCGGTGAAAGCAAGGTCATCCAAAGAAATTTTAACCTCTGACATGTACAGCTATAGAAAACAAGAAGCACGGCCTGTTAGCCAATTAACCATAAAACCCCACATTTGAGGCCTGATTACTTCAGTTCATTTTACCCAATACATCATATCCAGCTTTCAACAAAAAATACAAGGCATACTAAAAGACAAAATAAACAATTCTAAGAGACAGAGCAGGCATCAAAACCAGACTCAAACATAGCAGAGATTTTAGACTAATCAGATTGACAATTTAAAATAACTATGATTAATATGCTAAGGATACTAATGGAAAAAGTGGACAGCATACAAGAAGAGATGGCTAATGTAAGTAGAGAGATAGGCACTCCAAGAAGTAATTAAAATGAAATGCTACAAACCAAAAACCCTGTGATAGAAACAAAGAATGCTTGATGGGCTCATGAGTAAACTGGGCATGGCCAAGGAGAGGAATTGTGAGCCTGAGGATGTGTCAGTAGAAACTGTGAAACTGGAATGCAGAGGGGAGCAAAGATTGAAAAACGTCTGAACAGAACTTCCGAGACCTGTGTGACAATCACAGAAGATGTAACGACAAGTAATGAGAATACAAGGAAGTGAAAGGAGAAGAAATTTTGGAAATTGTCATGGCTGAGAATTTTTCAAAATTAATGACAGATTCAGGAAGCACCAGGAACGCTAAGCAGAATAAATATCAAAGTGTCTACACCTAGGCACATACAAAGCACAGAAAACCAAAAACAAAGAGAAAATCTTGAAAGGAGCCAGAGGGCTCCTATGCTGGCACCAGTAGCTACAGAGGAGCAAGGGTAATAAATAGGGCTTCTCTTTAGAAAGCGAGCAATCAGGAAGAGAGTGGCATAATATGTTTAAAGTGTTGAAGAAAAAAAAAACAAAACACTAACCTAGAATTCTGTATCCAGAGAAATTATTCTTCAAAAGTGAAGGAGAAAGACCTTGTCAGACAAAAGTTGAGGGAATATGTGAGTAGTAGACCTGCCTTGCCTTTCCTTCATAGAAAGAAAGAAAGGAAGAAAGGAAGAAAGGAAGAAAGGGAGGAAGGAAGGAAGGAAGGAAGGAAGGAAGGAAGGAAGGAAGGAAGGAAGGAAGGAAGGAAGGAAGGAAGGAAGGAAGGAAAAAGAAAGAAAATTATGTAAGTCATAAGGAAGGAAGGAAGGAAGGAAGAGAAAGAAAAGAAAGAAAGAAAGAAAATTATGTAAGTCAGAAAGATGGACCCACCTAAAGAAGGGAGAAGCTTTAGAGAAGGAAGAACTACAAGTAAAATGAAATCTGTTTTTTTATTCTTTTTTTGGGACAGACTGTCAGTCTGTTAACCAGGCTGTTAACTCAGCCCTTTTCTTATTCTTAATTGATCTAACAGATAAAATTATGTCCCAGATAATAATAGCAGCAAGTATTTCATGCTTATAGCATATAGATAAGTAATAAATGATAGCAATATTATAAGGATAGGAGGGAGGAATTGGGAATACTCTCTTATAAGGAACTTCCACTACCTGTGAAGCAGTATAGTGTTATTTGAAAGTGGATTTGGGTTAGTTATAAATGTATTTTCAAACTCAGGGCAACCACCAATAAAACATTTTTTATATAATATGCTGAGACAGGGGAAAAATTGACTCATACACAATTCTCACTTAAAACTAGACAAGGCAGCAAATGAGTGGAAGACCAAAAAAAAAAAAAAAAAAAAAAAAAAACAAAGAATAAGGACAATGAATAAAATACATGTCAGTGGTCTTAAATATATCAATTAAAAGAGACTGTCAGAGTGGGTGCCAAAGAAGCCAAGACCCAACTATTTATGTTGTCTACAAGAGACCCACTTTAAATATGAAGATACAGTTTAAAAGTAAAGGAATGGAGAAAGATATACCATGCTACCACTAATCAAAGAAAGCTGGAATAACTATATTAATATCAGATGGAGCTAACATCAGAGCAGGGAAAATCATCAGGGGTACAGGGGACATTACATAGCAGAACCTGCAAGGCCACAGTGAGGAGTTGGCCCAAATCCTGAACTTGATGAACTAGAGCAGGGGTGTCCAATCTTTTGCCTTCCAAGGGCCACATTGGTAAAAGAATTATCTTGGGCCACACATAAAATACACTAACACTAATAATAGTTGATGACCTTAAAAAATTGCAAACAAAAATCTCATAATGTTTTAAGAAAGTTATGAATTTGTGTTGGGCCACATTCAAAAGTCATCCAGGGCCACATGTGGCCCATAGGCCATGGGTTGCACAAGCTTAAGCTATAGCAAATCAGTTAGCCCCTCTAGCCTTCATCTCTTGCTCTATGAAGTAGGCATAAAGTGCTGGCCTCATGGGGTTGTTGTGAGAATTACATACTGTACATTGAGCACTGAGATCAGAACCTGGTCCAGTAATTAGGGGTCATAGTCATTGAGCTCATCATCAAAAATGAAATGTTCCTGGACTTTTAAACCCCTTGTCTATGATTCTTTTGTTATTTTGTCTTAATCTTGCAATCCAAAAATATCTATTATGTATATTATTTTTGTCTCTAATCACTAAGAATCATTGACTCTAAAGGCATCAAAAGAGAGTCACTTATAGGCCCAAATAAGTGATGAACCATCTGTAAAATATATTCACGGAGATGCCATACTGTTCCCATATTGACTTTCTCACTATTTGGAAATCCCTTTCTGTGTCTGGCTCAGGCTCTGCAAAATAGAATATAAATCTGTCTTTTCCCACCTTCAAGAATCTAGCCCAAGCCCAGTGAACCATTTCCTGAGCAGCCTCTCCTTGGAGAGTGCTGCTTTGCTGGTGCTACATGGAGTTATGTGTTCTGGAGGATGGTGCGTGGCCTTCCCCTTCACACATCCCACCCTGAACCATAGAACACACAAGAAGACATTTAGGATTGAACACAGTTTACTTTTCATAAAATGTTTATAAAATGTTCAGTGCATGGACTCCTTGGTGTTTCTGGTAAATAATGTGACTACTATTGTATTTCCCAATGGGAAAATGATTGTCTTTTGGTACAATATCTTAGCAGATTTATCTGTTACCCACTTTGACATCTCAGGCATAAATGCACAAGTACAAACACATCCTCTCAATTCATAATCCCTGTGGAATTGTGAATTTCCCAGAGGGGGAATTGAACCCTAAATCTCAGATGTGAAGAGAGCATTTTAGGTTGTCTGTTCTGACCTTTATGCAGGACACCCCTGACGGTATCCTTACCCATGTGTTTGTGCACCAGCATCACTGGAGCACAAGACTAGCTCAAAGTCCACGTAGCTCTCTGAATATCCAGAAACTACTTTTTTTCCCCCCTTTTAGCCTCTCATTTTTGTCCTTCATTATTTCCAGTCTGGCACTTTATTCTCTCATTATTCATTAGAACTTCTTGATTGTCTGAGATTTACTTACAGGATCTGGTTAGAAATGTGGGAAAAACATATTGTTTGTAGTTCTAATGAAATACCCCCAAGAAATTCTGTTTTCCTAAGTCTGTATGCAGGATTTAGGGTATTGCACATGGTTTCCCTGACGCGTGAGGTCAGTGCTTTGTTATTGGCAGATCACCAAGAGAAGACCTGCCCTGTAGTATGAGGTTCCACAGGTCTCGTACAGGTTGAGCCTTGATGGACGATCCTGATGCCTTAGTGATGAGGAAATTTTACCTTTGGCGCAGCTGGGGCCAAGCTTCTCAGGATGACCGTCCTTGGCCAGGTGCTTACATGGAAAGCAGCTCTGGTCTGCTCAGCCCAGTGGCAACCCTCCACTTGCCCATTCTCGCATGTGTGTAGAAACTTTCACAGTTTCTTTTCTTGTTGGCTTCTTCACCTAAAATTATTTTCTAATTCACTGTTGCAATATTCCCTACCAGTTACATTGATCTGTTTTAGAGATTGTGATCATGATTGCAATTACTATTGACTTCACAGACCCTTTCTTTCCATCGTTCTGTGATGGGCACTGGTATTTCTCTCCAGGTATAAAAACATGTACTCTTTCCTACCTGACTTTACCATTTTGGTTTCTGGCCACCTAATTTGTGAGGAACACCCAACAGATCTGCAGCCTTTCCAATTCCCATCACCCACCAGATCTTATCTCCTACTGACACATAGTGAGGGTGCCTTCAGTTCAGCCTTTCCATTAAGTAAAAGATGGGAAACTTACCTGGTGCTCTGTATTGCTTTCATTTGGATGACCAGGACATGAAGTGGGTAGATGAGCAGGGGTGGGCAAGTACAGCAGTGCAGAATCTTTCGAGCAAGCTGATAATTTCTGCAGGGCATTTCATCAAGTCCCATATCATCTGGCTTCCCACACCCGTTCTTCAGCCTTTTCACTTATCTCCATGCATTTCCGTAAATACCTATTCCAGAGCTTTCCATTCTTCTCAGATCCAGTCTAGGCCTCTACACCTGCCTCACTTCCTTTTGTGGCCCTACCTCTGACTTCACTTTGCTCTCAGGAATCCCTCAGGAGCACTGTGCAGCCCTTTGCCATGTTCTATCCACAGTCTTTCTGTTTATTTATCTGTAATACTTTAATCATTAACTGTAGGCACAGCATTCATATAAACCAGCTAGCACTCAGCTAAATTAGAATCTCTTGAAATGCCCTTTGGGGAACCCTGCCCTAGAAAAGACAGCCAGACCCACTTCATGTTTTCATTCCTATTTTAACATTTGTCCGGAGTGCTCCACTCTTCTCACCATGAATCTCTGCCAACACCCATGGTCATGACCACCTCCTACATGAAGCCTTCTATGGCTTCTCTCAGCTAGAAAAGAACTCTCTGTAGCTTCAGAATATTTTATCTGTGTCCACCCTAAAGCTTTTTTTCTCTTTTGCCTTCTTGAATACATAGTTTTACCTCTGCTGCAAACTACTTACAGTTCAGAGTCTCAATTTTTTCATGTCTGTATTCCCCCACAGCCCTTAACAGAACTTTGATCAAATGATGCAAATGAATAACTGTTAAACAGATGACATGTGAAATCTCTGCCCCTTTTGACCCAGAAAGATTCACTGTAGTCTTTAGAATTTTCAGACAAAGTTTTAGAGTCTTCTGAGTATTCATTTTTCCCAAAAGCTATATCTTCTGGTATTTTAGAGAACTTATTTATATAATACAGAGATAGGAATGTAGGGAAATAAAAATTCTGTTTTTCAGAAATAAACCTTACATTTCTCTTAAGGTTTTTACATGTATCTCAAAATTGTATTTTTATTGTTGTTGTTGTTGTTGTTTTTTACCTTGCCTCTCAGTACTATTGCAACACACTTTTGGGCATTTGAACCTTTTAGTCACTCTGTGAGGCCCATAGGGCAGACAACACTGCCCTTGTGCTCCATACATGTGTGTAGTTGATATGAGTGTAAATAATTTATCCAAGAGTACTTGATTCTGGTACCAAGTCCAGCATCCTGAATCCCAGTAGACTGAATCTCTTTAAGAGTAGAGAGGTATCAGTTTTCACACCTGTATGCAAATGCTTTTTATATTCTGTATACATATCCTGTGTTCACATTATAGGTATATGTGTGAAGTCTAGGAGAAATTTGAATTCTAGACCTTCGTATTAAGTTACCCACCTCTTCCATGATAAAGGCAGTGCCAAAAATCTGGACACAGAAATCAGTCATATCATTGTTATGAACACAATACCTGCAGTTTTTTAGCAGAATGAGTAACTGACCAAACTGGGTAAGTTAAGCCACGCGCATTCTTCATTTGTCGTTTTCAATGTGGCCTCCCTCTCAGCAGTATTCCAATCCTGGAGGCTGGAGGTTATCTGTGAGGAATCGGGACAGAGTTCGGTTGTTCATTGCCCTGCTTTGAACAATCAAGATGTCTGCATTGCATCCTTGAAAGATTAATCTCCACAAATCAAATGGGTATTTTCAGATCATTTTCTGTGTCCCAAGGATTCTTTTTTGTCCTTGCTCCAACAACTGGGCATGTCCTTGTGCTGGCATGCTGGCTAGTGTTGCAACATGGACTTCAGTGTCATCACTTTGCTGCAAAAGGCTTTCTTTGCTTTCACAGTATCTTGCCAAGAAGAGTCTCT
Source organism: Theropithecus gelada (assembly GCF_003255815.1). Taxonomy (NCBI): domain Eukaryota; kingdom Metazoa; phylum Chordata; class Mammalia; order Primates; family Cercopithecidae; genus Theropithecus; species Theropithecus gelada. The sequence continues at coordinate 91,887,269 of NC_037678.1, read as the reverse complement.
GGATATGAAGTGTCTTCATCTGGACCCAAACCTGAGAAAGAGAAATTAATTTGGGCTGCACCTTCTAGGTGTGTGCCTCCCCTGAGCACTGTACTTGTTTAGTCAAGGAACACATGATAGGGGCTCCACATGCAGCTCCTAATCTGCAGGTGGTAAGGAAATTCAGTTTGTCTGCAGTCGTGGAAAATCTTGTTAATCCCCAGGCTTTGGTCATCATGCTAGGAGAGGGCACTTAGGAGTCACTCAGAAACTTTAGGTGTTGTGAAATATACACGCTCAGCAGGATGAAATACCGAGATAAGGTTCTGTTTAGGACTAATACTTGATGTCGTCTTCCATTAAATTTACCATTGAGCATGGGATCAGGAGTGAGTGCTCCATGAGAACCCTTCCCCATCCACTTTGTACAGCAGCAGCACTGTTTTCCCTGGCAGGATCACTCACCCTGTCTATACTGGAGCCTCCTTTACTGCCTCAGTGTCCAGTGGTCTGCAGAGCCTAAAATACCTGACCATCAGTTTCCACTTCCCACTGAGAATACTGTCTTCTTCTAGGAAGTACTTAAGTGCTAAAGTACTCCTTAAGTACTAAAAACTAAAGTCAGAGACTATCATCATAGGGATAGGAAAAAAGGACATAACATATCTTATGGGTCAGTATCCCCAACTTATGGGAGAATATATCCTAGTTAGCTTGGTGAATGAGTTTTCAGCAGTCATCAAACAAGCAGGAGGCTGTGTGGGTAGGCCCTCCTGTAACTCCACTGGTCCCATGTACCTTACTCATACTGTCACAGGTTGGGATATATCTTGCTATGAGGTAAGGCAAGTCCCTACCCAGTTCTTCTTTGGCTTTTTTAGTCAATTTCATTTCTATAAATGTCTCAAAGTCAGCTTGTCAAGATACATACATGCAATGCATTAAATCAATAGGTCAATCTAGGAAGGAAAGTCACAGCAATATTGAGTCTTCTAGTCCAACAACAAATCTATCATTTCATTTATTTATACTAACATCTCTGAATAAAGTTTTGTAACTTTCTTTATACTTTCCTTGTTAGATCATTTTATATTTTTATGCTTTCGTAAATAATATTTCCTTTTCTAACCATTTGTTGCTGGTGGACAGAAATGCATTTGGATTTTTGGTGAATTTATTCTGTATCCATTGACTTTGATAAACCCTCTTACTAATTCTGACCCTATGCCATAGATTATTTTGGAGATTCTGTGAGTACAGTTATATCATCTAAAAAAACGACAGTTTTACTTCTTCCTTTCTAGTTTGTAATCCTAATATTTGTGTCTTGCATTACTGTATTGGCAAGGATCTCCAGTGCAAATGTTGGTAGATGTGATGTAGGGGGATATTTCATTTCTCCTTCACAGTCTCCCACATCAGGTTCTCAATGTTTCACTATTTAGTAGTTGCTCTGGAATACTGTAGATATTCTTTAACAGATTAAGGAAGTTCCCTTCTATTTCAGGATTGCTAAGAATTTTTTTCCTTAACTGGATTTTGAATTTTATGAAACACTTGTTTAAATGTCTTTTGAGATGATTACCCAACTTTTGTCATTCAGTCTATTAATGTGGTTGTATACAGACTGATTTTACTGAAAATTGTGTTCTTGGGATATACCCGACTTGGTCATGATATTGTTATTTTTGCCCATTATGGAATTGGCTTGCTAATATTTTGTTAGGGTTTTTGTATGCATGTTCATGAGTGAGATTGGCCCCTCATTTTGGTATTAAGATTGTACTAGCCTAATAAAATGAGTTTGTTTTCTCTTTTCCTATACTATGGAAGTTTCTCCAAAATAATAGTTATTTGTTCTTTGAAGATTTTATAGAATTTGCCAGTGAAGGCATCTGAGCTGGCTTTTCCTTGTTAAAATGTTTTTTTCTACTATGTTTCATCTACTTTAAAGCTCATAGAATTATAGCTTTTATATATCGTCTTGTGTCTGTGTTTGCTAAATTTTATTTTTCTTCGCATTTGGCCATTTCATCTAAATTTTCAAATTTATAGCATAAAGCTACGTATATTTTCTAAGTATCTATAGTTGGATTCCTTTTTCTTTCTAATATTATTTATTTGTGCTTTTTTTTTTCTTGATTCACCTTGCCAAAGAAATGTCAATTGTATTAGATGTTTTTCAAAGAACCAACTTTTTTTTTTTTCAACTTTTATTTTAGATTCCAGGAGTACATGTGCAGGTTTGTTACCTGGGTATATTGCATGATGCTGAGGTTTGGAGTATGAATGGTCCTATCACCCAGGTACTGAGCTTAGTACCCAATAGTTAATTTTTCAACCCTTGCTCCCCTCCCTCCCCCTTCTACTAGTTCCCAGTTTCTGTTGTTGCCATCTTTTTATACAATTTTTGTTGTTAACTTTATGTACACGAGTACTCAGTGTTTAGCTCCCACTTATAAGTGAGAACATGCGGTATTTGGTTTTCGGTTTCTATGTTAATTTGCTTGGGATAATGGCCTGCAGCTGCATCCATGTTGCTGCAAAGGACATGGATTTGTTTGATTCTTTTGGTTTTTCAGTACTTCTTGAGATGGGTGCCTATCTCATTGTGTTGCAGTCTTTATTTCTTTGTAATATGAGCATTTGATTCTACACGGTCCCTGTAAATACTGCTATAAGGTATAAGTTATAGTATCTGCTAGTCTTATTTTATCAGTTAGCTTGACATATTGCTAAATTTCCATTTCAATATTTTGTTGACCCATGAGTTATTCAGAAGTGTATTTCTTAATTTCTAAACATAGAGGTTTGTGCCAATTATCCTTTTGTTGTTTGTTGTCGATAGCTTTTTGGGCACAGAATATGGATTGTAAAATTCCCACCCCTTGAAATTTATTGAGATTTGCTTTATGACCTAGAACAGAGGCCAACAAACATTTTTTGTAAAGGGCCAGATAGTAAATATTTTAGGCCTTGAGTCTGTCACAACTAAATAACTCTGCCATTATTGTGCAAAAGTAGCCATAGAAAATGTGTAAGTGGGCCAGGCACGGAGGCTCATGCCTATTATCCCAGCACTTTGGGAGGCTGAGGTGCATGGATCACTTGAGGCCAGGAAATTGAGACCAGTCTGGCCAACATAGTGAAACTGCGTCTCTACTAAAAGTACAAAAAAAATTAGCTGGGCTTGGTGGCACAGGCCTATAGTCTCAGCTACTTGGGAGGCTGAGGCACCAGAATCGCTTGAACCCGAGAGGTGGAAGTTGCTGTGAGCCAAGATTGAGCCACTGCACTCTAGCCTGGGCAACAGAGTGACACTCTGTCTCCAAAAAAAAAAAAAAAAAATGAAAGTGTGTAAGTGGATAACTCTGGCCATGTTCCATTAAAACTTTATTTATGAACTGAAATTTAAATCTCATAATTTTCACATCGCAAAATACTCTTTTAATTATTTTCCACCTATTTACAAAGTAAAAAGCATTCTTAGCTTGCAGGCCATACACAAGGAGGTGCCAGGTTGGAATTAGACCCTGCTGACTGTATTCGTGGATCCTTGGCTGAGGATATGGTCAATTTTAAAAAGTATTCTGTACATGCTTGAAATGTGTTTTCTGCAATTGTTGGGTAGAGTATTTTATATGTTTCCGTTATGATGAGTTTGTTAGTTGTCTCGTTCAGATCCTCTGTATTCTTGCTGTTTTCTGGAAAACGTTTCCTTGGAAATATATTAATATTGAAAAGGACACAAATTGTAAGCGTACAGCATGATGGATGTTTTCAAAGTGAACACACTTGTGTAATACCACCCCAGATCAAAATAGAGGATATTGCCAGCCCCCAAAATTCTCACTTGTGCCCCATCTCAATCACTAATACAATGAAGAAGTGGCCGCTATTCTGACTTTTGGGCCTGTTGATTCATTTTACTTGATTTTGAACTTTCTGGGAATGGAATTATGTAGTATGAACTTTTTAGTGTCTGTTTCTTTCACTCATCATTGTATTTGAATTATTTTCATGATGTTACATGTAGTTGTGGTTTATTCATTTTCATTACTGTGGAATATTCTGTTGGGTGAATATAACACAAACTTTTAATTTGTTCTCCTCTGGATGGACCTTGTGGCTGTGTTCTGTTTGGTGAATATGTGTAACTTGCCTTTTCATTTTTGTGATGGGCAGAGTTTCAGAAATTTATATAAAGTCCAATGTAATTTCTTTCTTTTATGATTTATGCCTTTTGTACCCTGAAAAATCCTTGCCTATCCTAAGGTCGTGGTGATTTTCTCATGTTTTTTTCTAGAAGCTTTATGGTTTTAGCTTTAACATTTCAGTCTATAATCCTCTCAATTTTTGTGTGTGATATGAGATGAAGGTCGAGGTTCACTTTTCCATATGGCTTTCCAGTTGTTCCAATGTCTTTATTGAAACAGACTTTTTTCTTCCGCCAAACTGATATGCTGCCTTTAGTGCAAATCAATTACCATGTAGGTATGACTCTATTCTTGGACTCTGTATTTTGTTTTATTGAAATATTTGTTTATCCTGGTACCACTATAATGATTTCTTTATTATTATATTTTTATAGTGTGCCTTGAAATTAGGTAATATAAGTCTTATTATTATCATCTTGACTAATTTCTGTCTTTTCATTTCCATGTGAACTTAGAAGTATTTGGTACATGTATATTTTTTAAAAGCTTGCCAGAATTTTGATTGGGTTTTGTTGAATCTATAGCTTAATTTTAGCAGAATTGATATCTTAACAATATTGAAACTTCCAGTCCATGAACATTGTACATCTTTCCATTTATTTAACTTGTCTTTAATTTATCTCATCACTGTTTGGTAGTTTTCAATATAGATGTCTTCCATATTCTTTTATCAAATTTATTCTATTTTGATGCAATTATAAACAATGTTTTTACAGGTCTTTTCCCAATCGTTGGTTGCTAACATTCAGAAATATAATTGATTTGAGGAGTATATTGTTTTCTGAGACTTATCAAAATTCACTCACTAGTTCTAATTAAATTTCTTTGGACTTTTCATATACATAATTGTGTTATCTGTGAATAAAAACAATTCTACTTCTTTCTAACCTTTATGTTCCCTTCGTCTCCCCTACCCTTCTTTCTTTCTCTTAATTTTCTTTATTGTAGTGACTAGGATCTTCAAAAATGTTGAGTAGAAGAGGTGAACATAGACATCCTTGCCTTTTCAGATCCCTTTTAGAAAACACTTAATCTTTCATCATTAATTATGACACCTTTTTCCCCCTTTAAGCTCTCATTAAGTTGAGGTATTTCCCTTCTATTCCTGGTTTGCTGAGCGATTTTGTTCTGTTTCGTTTTTCTAATTATGAATGAGTTAAATTTTATTTAATGCTTGTTCTGTATCTGTTAAAGTCATATTGTTTTTATTCTGTATTTTGTCAATGTGGATTTTTGCACATTGCTAAAATAAATTGCATTGATGGATTTATGAATGTTAAATGAACCTTGAGTTCCAATGGAAAATTCTGCTTGATCAAGATATATTGTCCTTTTTTATCTTGCTGGATTTAATTTACTAAAAATGTATAAAGGATTTTTGCATCATTGCTGAGAGATGTTAGTCCATAGTTTTCTTACCATGTCAGCTCTTTATGGGCAGAGACAGTCTCTCATTCATTATTGTATCCCGAGCCCCTTCACCAGTGCCAACCACAGAAAAGGGGCTTTACAGATAAATAGTTTTTGAGAGAAGTTAAAAGACCTAGGATGGAGACCCACATTCATTAATTTAAATTATTTAAAATATTAATGAATGTAACTCATTTAGCAGGTATTTGCCTTCCAATTGTGTGTCAGGTACAGTGCTACTCAGAAGGGGTTTTCTTCCTCCATCTCTAGCCACTCCTTCTTTTCTAATTGTTTCTCATTTCTCTAAGCTCTAAACATTGGAAAGCCAGAGCATAGAGTCCTTGAGTCTCTTTTCTTGATCTTTTGTTGATGTTATCTGATCTCATGGCTAGAAGCATCATCTCTAAATGAACAGCTCCAACCTAGGCCTTTCCCCTGACTCTAGCATGGTATATCTACACTTGCTCAATATATCATCACTGGATACTTAGCATGTCTGAAGTTGAGCTAATGACCCTCCCTCTCAGTCTTCTCCATTTCAGGAAAAGGTAGCTACAGCCTTCTAATGGCCAGGCTAGAAACTGTGTCATCATCCTTGACACCTCTCTATCTCTCCCATCTCATTAACCATCCTCAACAAATCCTGACAACTCTACCTTCAAAATGTATCTATCACCTTTCTCCACTTCTGCTGCCATTCTGATCCAAGCCATTACCATCTCTTGCCTAGGTTATTCAGTGGTCACCAGCTAGTCTACATAATTCCCCTTTGCAGTTTTCTCAACACAGGTGCGAAAACAATACCTTGAAATGTAGGTTAGATCATATCCCCTGCTTCCCTAAACCCTCAGGAGGCTTTGATCTTTCTCAGAATAGAAATCCAGAACCCTTAAAACTTCCTATAAAGCCCCCTTGTGATCTGCTTGACTTTAGCTCTTAATTCTTCCTTTTACTCGCTTGGCCCTAGCCACGGTGACTTCCTTGCTGTTGCTTAAACATAATAATTCTACTCCCACCACAAAGCCTGTGCTGTTACTCTGCCTGGAATGTTCTTCCATTAGATCTTCCTATAGCTTGTGGTTCATTCATCACTTTCTTTAGGCCTTTACTGAAATGTCATCGTCTCCTTAAAGCCCTCCCTGGCCATTAGAGCCAACTGGAGACCCCTCCCAAATATAAAGTTCTGTTGCTCTTCTCTGCTTTATTTTTACCTTAGCACTTTTCCTGCCTATCATATATTTTATATGTTTATACTGTTTATTCTCTGAAATCTCCAATAAATTCCAAGCTCAATAAATTCAGGGATTTTTGTACTATTCACTGTTGTTTCCCCAGTGAGTAGAACAGTGTCCATCACATAATAAATACTTTCTGAATACATGAATAGGCAAGTAATAAGTGAATGAATATAAGAGTTACATGATCTCGTGGAGCTCATGTAAGAGTTGTAATCTCATGGAGCTTACAATCTCCATATTAGTGAATAAAATTAAAGAAATTCTAATGGGAGAAAAAGGAGAGAAAAGAAATAAATCCAAAAAAGGCAAGTACAGAAACTTGTGAGTTTTCCACATAACAGAAATGGGTTCCGCTAAGAAAAGCTAGTCTCTATTAAAAGCAGAAGCCGGGTGTGGTGGTGTGACTATAATTCCAGCTACTCAGGAGACTGAGGTGGGAGGATGCTTGAGCCCAGAAGTTCCAGGCTGCAATGGGCTGTGATTGTGCCCCTGCACTCCAGGTTGGGTGACAGAAGGAGACCCTGTCCCAAAAAAAAGTAGAAAGAAATGAAGGTAATACAGTATCTTGGAAGCAGAGGGGGGAAAGGTCAAGAAGAATGAGGACTGTGTGGGACTTTGTAGTTGTTGACAGGGATCGTCATCATCTCCTTTAAGAGTTAATATACATCAGCACCCGTGGCAGGAACATTACCAATTCCATAACTGGTTTCAGACGGATGCAAGACTAGTGTTGTGCAGTGAAGCATGTCTGTGTATCATGCATAATTCACATGATGTAGGCACTTAAGAGCAATGCCATTTCTATAAATGACAACAGAAGAGAAAAAACGAATAACCTGGTAAGATTTTGTCGTTGAAAGTTTGGCTGGAGAATGCCTAGTAGAGGAGCATTGTGGAGCAGTCCTGCTTCACTCGATTTGAAAGCCCTGGACCTGCGTCCTGTTAACGTCAGCGTCTGCTCTGTGGGTGACAGCTTACATGCTCATTGCAGGTCTGACATCAGTCAGCTACTCTCATATCTTTGATTTGACTTTTACCAGTTTTTAAAATTTGTTTTTCCATTTCAAATCAACAGGTTCCATTTTTTGGGCCTCTGTTCGATGGAGCCATAGTGAGTGGGAAGCTGCTGCCAAGCCTTGTATGTGCCACGTGCATCAACGCCAGCAGGGCTGTGAAGTGCCTCATCCCACTCTACCAGAGCTTGTATCTTTTTGCTTTAAATCTGTAACTTACTAACCATCCCAGAATCAAGATTCCTGGCAATTTTTCATAAGAGGTAAGTATTCAAAACTGAATTGAAGAGGGAAGAGAATTTTTTTCAGTCTTTGTTAAAAATAACATAGTGTGGTTTTTCATAGCATTTGTTAATTTATATTAAATATAACAATCTTGTGCTGCATTAAACTTAGAGTTTACTTTCATGATTTACTCACATACGTTTGTGTCTGAGAAGCTGTGACCACTATGAGATGCTCCTGTCTCCTTAGGTATTTTGCCCCACGTTCAGTCTCATCCTGTATCCCTCTTATTTGTGGCAACCCATTGTGTATAAGGTGGGATGCTGAGCAAAACGTATTGCTCATTCAGAGTGCCTACCAGAAACCACAGCAAATGAAATGACCCCAATAAATCAAAGAATGTGGCAGGTACCGCATGAGAACTGCAAGTAGGTTTCTGGAAGATCTGAGGAGATAGAAATTGCTTCTGGTTGAGAGGAGAGGGCCGCCTGAGAACTGCAAGTAAGTTTCTGGAAGATCGGAAGAGATAGAAATTGCATCTGGTTGAGAGGAATGCGAAAGGTGTCCTGAATTAAGTTGCATTTGGACTTATCAATAGGAATAGCTAGACATTCTTTTGTAATTCTCCCAAATCATTGATATTTTCTTCTCTAGTTCCTGATTTTGTTTCCAAAAACAGAATAAATTTCGCTCCTAAAATTTTTTCCTCAAACATTAATTGGCCTGCCGTAATCCTTAAATTCAAGCATGATCTCAAGTTATAAGAAAAAGAGATTAAGATGGGTGACCTCATAAAATTGATGCAAAAAAAATTTTTGACCTCCTAATAAAACTTAGAATCTCTTTGTTTCTAATTGGTATTGATAATAATTTGAAATGTATTGTGTTTGACCTCTATATATACTTCTCCAAACCTAATAGTAAGTGATGTGTTGCTATAGCGGGTGAGAGTTGGGGGTGGATGAAAACTATCCCATGTGAATAGATACAGTTCATAAAAAAATACCTCTCATTAAAATCCTGGTCACTTCATTGACTGATATTCTGCCTTTAGATAAAAAAAAAAAAATACATATGCCATGTGGCAACTTAAAATTATCATAGAAATGAGTAGTAGAAAAGAGCTATTAGGTCCCATCTGGTCCCTCCCCCGGGGGCCAGGGCAGCATTATTCCCTTCAGTGTACCCTTTCGTGCTTTGTCCAGGCTGGTGGTGAGTGTTTTGGAGATGGCATTCTTTGCAGTGATTTCCACAACACTCTAGTCGTAATCTTATGGCTGGTGTCAATTTGGCCTTCAGCATGGAGTTTTTATTTCACATACTGTTAAAAAGAGCCTCTTGGCAGAAATGAGAAGTGATTGGTTTGTCAGTTTGCATGTCAACTAGGACGAGCTGGGCACTCATCAGTCAAGTATGTTGGACCAAGGCACCAAAAAAAATTTTTTTTATTTTACAAATGAGAAAATTCCATTTTATATTAATTCCATTGTGACTTTTGTCATGTCACCTTCTCTACTTATTGAACTTCTCATTATAAAATACTTGCTTTGTTATTTTGTTTAACACTGCTTTCTCAAATAAGAATGTGATACAATTGGAATAATCAGGTTTAGGGAAAACAGTATTTTTAAAAGTTCAAAGGATACTATTCAGCATCACTTTGAAAACTTTTCAAGCAGTGACACATCAGGACTAATGTGGATACCAGCTTGGGCTACTGATGCTATCGTGTGTTAGTAAATGTACTCTAACTCACAAAATAGCTAACTTGACATCTCAAACAACAATATAGTACAGAAATTAGGAAAAAGGTTTAAACAACTATTATGTTGATCATTATCAATATTTTAAACTTTTTTTTGTCTTGTACCTGGAGAAAATTTAGTTGATTTTATTCAAATAAATTGTTTAAAACAAGAAATCAACTGTTATAGATAATTTTTTATAGAGATGGAGCTAGTGGGGAAAACTTTGCAATCATTTAACTACTTTATTCTTTTAATTTCTGTCTGGAGAAGGGCTAATATTCAGGACAGAAATAAGGAATATAATAAGAGAAAAAAATAGAAAACAATAAGGAAAAGGGTTTTTTGGATTTTTACTCTTTAAAAATTACCAATTTTAAGAACTCTGGGCCAGGCATGGTGGCTCATGCCTGTAATCTCAACATTTGGTAGGCCGAGGTGTGCAGATCACTTGAGGTCAGAAATTTGAGACCAGCCTAGCTAACATAGCAAAACCCTGTCTCTAGTAAAAATACAAAAACATTAGCCAGGCATGGTGGTGCACGCCTGTAGTCCCAGCTACTCGGGAGGTTGAGGCAGGAGAATTGTTTGAACTCAGGAGGCGGAGGCTGCAGTGAACCAAAATTGCACCACTACACTGCAGCTTGGGGGGCCACAGAGAGAGACTCTGTCTCCAAAAAAAAAAAAAAAAAAATCTACCTAAGCTATTAATAATTATTTCCTTTATGTTTTGTTAAATCCAAGTCCACATATGGTTTGGCAAAAGTCCATTGATTATGTCATACCTTATGTCTGAAATTTCCTGCTTCATTGAGATAAGTCTTAGATTTGAATTTTGAAAACCACTGAATAACTTAACAAATTCTAATTATAGATGTCTTGTTACATTTATTCATTTTCCAAACAACTACTGTGGACTCACTGTTGCCAAATCCAGTGCTGAGAGCTGAGGCTACAGCAGGGAGAAAGGTAGACCAGGTTTGTGCCTACATGCTTCACAGAGAAAACCCGCACATTGATAAAAATATACACGAATTGAGAGAAGTTCAGTAAAGAAACTTTTAATAAATAGAGAGTTTGGGTAAAAAAGGGTCAAGGCCCAGAAAGGCCTATCCAAGGAGAGAGCATTTGGGCTGAAATTGGAGGGATGAGAGAGACGCAGTCCTCAGAGAGTAGGGATGGCGTTCCAGGCAGAGGGTACAAGGACTCAGATTGTTCATGAGTGATAAACTTGCGTTTTTCCAGGATTGTATGCATTTTCAAGTTCATCAGGTGCTTATGATGGACCCAAGAGCCAGATTCCAGCAGAGATGGTGTTCTGGTTGATCCCTGAGGAACTCAAGCTTGCCTAACTCTTTCTGCTCATGCCCACCTTGGAAATTCTCATCTTAGCACAGCATCCAGAGTAAACTCCCACAGCTGCCTGATGTCAGGTGCAATAAGTGGGGAGGGAGTGTAGGGCCCACCCCGCCCCCAGCTTATGTAATCTCCCAAGGGCTGAGGAGATCAGCAGTACCTTGGGCACACCTAGAACCAGGGCTGGCTATATAACCTGAGGGTCCCAGTGCACAATGAAAATATAGGGCTTCTTTTTCAAAACATAGGAAAAAATGCCTTTAAAGCCCCTAAAATATAAAGGTTTTCCCATTTGTCTGTAATCTCTCAACTTGTCATCATATTTTTTATTTGCTATTTAATGTTATTCTAAGTAAAGAAATGTTAAAAATTTAAATTGTTAGCATTATCTTTATTTATTTATTTATTTATTTTTTGAGATGGAGTCTTGCTCTGTTGCCCAGGCTGGAGTGCAGTGGCGTGATCTCAGCTCACTGCAACCTCCACCTCCTGGCTTCAAGCGATTCTCCTGCCTCAGCCTCCTGAGTAGCTGGGATTGCAGGTGCACGCCACCACACCCAGATAATTTTTTGTATTTTTGGTTGAGATGGGGTTTCACCATGTTGGCCAGGCTGGTCTCGAACTCCTGGCCTCAAGTGACCCACCTCAGCCTCCCAAAGTGCTGGAATTACAGGTGTGAGCCACTGCACTCAGCCCCTAAATTGTTAGGACTATCTTATCACTCATCTCCCATCCAGTACTAGCCGGGCCCGACCCTGCTTAGCTTCTGAGGTCAGACAAGATCAAGCGCGTTTGGGATGGTATGTTTGCAGACATACCATTTTTCTTTATATCGTGCAATGCCAGTTTAATATGCAAATATGAGTATTTAGCTTATATATGGAATCACTGAAATTATGCAATTCATATTTCATAGCTTATGCATGCATATATATTTTGTTCTTACCAGAAGAATGGGAACACCACACAAAACCAACTGAGTATTTCACTCTTTATGTGCACGTATTCTACCAATAGTCTGTACTATCAGTTTATTGATTAGCAAGAGAGGATTGACAGGAAAAGAGGCTATGCTTTTTCCTTTCCTTTATTGTCACCATAAGTGATCAGCTAATACAGGGAAGTAACACAACTATGAAGAGATATGATAGGGTTCCTTCGTGTTCATGTTTCTTGGGGCACTACTGCTTTCTTTCTGCATTTTAAGCAAGTTCTGAATCAGGAGAGTGTGACTCTTCGAGGAGTCAGCTCCCATGAACACTCAACATAAAGGGAACACACTTCCCATGTGCAGATGTTCAGGTTTCGCGCCCATGAAGCCCTGCCTGCAGCCTGTCCCAAAACACCCCAGTACAAGGTGGGAATCTCTATTCCTGGGTGTTTATTAGAGTTGATTCCCTTCTTAAAGCCTGGCAGCATATCTGTTGGCAAAATTGTGTTGGCATATGAGCCAGGATCTGTTACTAAATAAAGCAGCTTGTATGAACAGCCCTGTAAAGAGAAGTTCATTTACAAGACAAAAACTTCTGAAAAGGAATTACTATTACCTTTTTCCCTGGGATCCTAGGTACAGTGGTGAGTGCCGACAAAGGGACATTTCTTTGTCAACTCAGACTGTTTTATATAGGCAGCCCTGTATCCCCATTTTGTTTCTGATATTTAGATTACACTTGTTAAGTAGAAAACATTGCCAAACTGCTCATTTCATCCAAATGTCATTCACTTTCAAGGGATCAGAATGACTGTTTTATAACAAAGGACATGTTTAGTTGAGACCTTGTATAAATCTTTTAGAGAGAGGACATGCATAGCCAAAATTGAACCTGATGACAACTGAAGAAACAAGCCAATGAAATTACTTTGGAGTAGTTATTCTTATCTCTCTGTCCTCTCCCCAGCTAATTTTAACTGCCTTAAAATCGTGTCAGTTGGGATTCAGTTTTTATAATATTTAACTAGAAGTGGAAATGTGGGCAGTTACGTATTAATTTTGTCCACTATGTTTAAGAAAACGCAATGTTTCTGATTAAGCTGAGGATAGGGGCATTGCTGGAGCAAATTTTCCCTTTGGGGGTCTTTATGAGAAGTAAATGCAGTTAGAATCAATATCAAAGGAGTTTTTATTTGGGGCCCCTTGGCTGAGTTAACAGTTGGAACTCTGCAGCAAAGGCACATAGAAGACTGAAAAATACCATTGTCTTACATGATTAAAAAAAAAATGTAAGCACAGTAGGGGTATCTTTGGAAAGCACCCTCAGGAACAGTTCATCCCAGCCCCTTTGTCCCTTCTGGGCTCTCCTGTGATGTCCTCAGCGGCCTAAATCAAATCTGTCAAGTGGAGCCTTCATCTTGTGGCCACTGCTTTTCTGAGTGATGAGAGCCAACTCACCTGCCATCTGCTTTTTCTATCTCTCATGGGCAATCAAAGAGCCTATTCCTGTGCCTAGAGGGTTGTAAATTGGAAGCTTGCCACATGTTGTGTTTACCATTCCCAAGCCAACTAAAGATTCCAAAATCAAATCGTGGTCAACTGATAGAAGTTTCCACAACCATTTGAGCCAAGGTTTTCATTGTCCTCATCAGATAACTTGTTTCAGGGAAAAGGTTGCCACACAATATGTAGTGTGCCCATTAGGAGGAGTTCACCCTGAATCAAACAGATGGTGGCTTTTTAAAATAAACGTCCACTTCAATAGAACAATAGTCTCAATGGCATTCACCATCTCTACTCACTGTAACTATCAGCATTTGATGGAGAGAACTGGACTGCCTAAGAAAAAATAATTTTCTATCTCATTCTTTCACAAGTGAAATGTACTTTCATTTTCAGTTAACACATGTGTTTGATAGTACCAGAGTGTCTCTCTCTTAGACCCATGACTTTGGAATCTCATTGCTAATTTCTGCTACGAATTTTCACATCTTCAAAAATGACTCCTCTCCAAAGCTGTAACAACCTTGTTTCTTTCTTGTTCAGTGGGATCTTTGGTTCTTTTTCCTGGACAGATCTTTAATTTCTTCCATTCATCTCCATACATTTCAGAAAAGAAGTAAAATGGTACCATGTGTTCTATTTTGCCAGGCATACAAAAAGAAGAGTTCAGAGGAAGAAATCACATATTCCCCTGGGTGGGTTGAGACTGTAAAAGGGAATGAGGAATTAGAGATTTTTTAATAAGGGGATTTTTATTAAAAACTTAAAATTATTCCTCTGAGAAAGAAAAAGGGGAGGCATGGAGGAGCAACCAATATAGCTGCACACGGTTGCAGTCTCTGATGCGTTCGTAGTTAAAATACTCACATCAGATTCAAAGAGGAGCTCCTGACTCTGTAAATTAGCAGGTGGGCACTGTTAGCCAGTATCTCAATGACTTCCGTCTTCTCTGTCACATCTCCTTCAAATGGGAAGGGACCGAGAAGTACCTGAGTGGATGAATTAAAACTCAAGTTGCTAAGAATACAGTCAATCAATCAATCAGTGGCTCTTGCAAGTAAGCTCCAGACTTCAGGATCACCTGTATCTGGCTGTAGAACAAATGATCTCAGAACCATAAGAAATATTTTTTTAGAAATCATGTAGAATAAAGGATATACCCAAAATTGGAAACAGGAAAATATTTTCTTTGTTTTCAAAAAGGATTAAAGGATGAATTTTGGAATGTTGCATGGATCCTTTGTAAAATGGTTAGACTAGGTTACTAAATAGCTTGTGAGCCTTCAGAAAAGAATATGTTGACAAAGAATAAGGTATCCCGAACACACTTCACTGTGTGTTTTATAGGGTTACTATTTTCAGAGATTAGAGGAAGCATATACATCTTGATTTTGGTAAAATCTAAAATAAAATATTATCATCTGGCAGGTATAAGAGAGAAATATGGGCCCCTAAGAGTTGGGTGATTTCATTGTGGCCAAATCTAAAATGTATTAATTCATGGGCACCAGTCAGTGGGAAGCTTTGTGTGTTGTATGGTTTCGATGCCACAGCTTTGCCGTTAACCCCTCTTCCAGTCAAAAGTTTTTTCAGTAACTTTCACAAAGGTCTAAAACATGTTTATCAAGCCACCATTTGTAAGAAAGCTGAGAGGGTTAACTAATTTGACACAACGCAAAGTCACACATTAGGATAATCTCAAGAGATGAGAGACTTCCAGGCCCAAGCCAGCAAGATGAGGTTTAAGAGGGCAGAATGTAACATTATGTACTGAACTTTGGATAATCAGCTGCCTGAGTACAGGGGGAGGGTGATGTGGTTTCATAGCAGTCATTGTGAACAATGTCTGAGGATTTTGGTTGGCCACAGATTGGAGATGAGAGACGAGAGGGATGCAACAGCCAGCCACACCAGCATTCTCTTGAGACTTCTGCATAGGAAACATGAGGTCCAATCACAGGACCTACGGCCTGTGCTGCAGCCTCAGGGAGCATCCAAAGGTGGCGTTCTGCCCTGGGGCCACATTTTAAAAGGGACCTCGACCAACCCATAGCCAATCCAGAGAAACTGTAACCAAATGGGGAGCCATTAAAACCAAGAAGTAATTGTTTCAGGAGTCTGAGAGGTTTTATAAGAGGATATCAGTCTGCAGAACTGTGACCAGTGAATAGAGGCAACCAAGAAACAGCTTTATCTCAATGTCAAATCAAACATTCAAAAACCAGAGTGGGCAGACCAGCTGCCAGCACACCAAATCTAGCCCACAGATGGGCTTTGTTTTAACTGCAGTTGTCCTCCTCACATTACCAAAAACCTAAACTAAAAATTGAGTTTGTCAGCCATGCTGAAAAATTGGGAGAGTTTGCATTTTTTAAAAATCTAAACTTTTGACTTCTCCTGAAGAATCAGAATATCTGACCCAACGGGGCCTTCCTTCTACGGACAACAATCAGTCTCTCCACAGAATATGTGCTGTCCTGGTCACCACAGACCCTCCTGGTGTCTCCCCAGTGCTCAGGCCTGGTACCAGGCACCACCACCATGGCACCCACCATTTGGTCTCTCTGAGTTGGTGACAGGGCTAATGGGCCAAGCAAGTAAAACAGTGCCTGTTCCTTAGTGAAAGCCCAGCAAGCATTACCTGCAATTGTTTTATATTATCAGCCTGGCCCTTGCAAATACTGGAGTTTCAAACCTCTGTTGTAAAAACTGGAACCACCCAACTGTGGAGTTAGGCCTCAGAAAATATTTCCTTTTTTACATTGTAGGTGTTAAAATAGAGGCTGGTAGAGTACCCTCCATTCAGTGCTCTGCAGAAGGCCCTCTTCTGTGTGAAAGGCTGGCTGCCTGGGTTGGGAGCTGCCCTCCACTCTTGGTACATGGAAATGAGGCCTGTGAGAAGTGCGAAGGTGCAGGAGAAATCTCGAGAGAAGGCGATACACTCTGCTATTTTTGCTGTAGAGTGACATCTTACTGTTAGAAAAACGACCATCCCTTCAGAAGTTATTCTCAACCTCACAGCCTGTGAAGAAACGAGGCTGATGCTCCATCTAGGGGAATATCAAGAACAGCCTCATTCTTCCTTCTTCCTCTCTTGCCCTCCTCTCTCAGCTCCTTCCTCAGTGGGTCACTGCATCTCACTGCCAGCCATCATGCTTCCCACTGGGATGACCCCTAACCTGGGAGTCCCCTCTCAGCCACTCTGCTATGCCCCACCCTTCACACGGCCCTTGAGGCCCTCTTGTTCCAAGGACCCCCCTCCCTCCTATAGCCATCTCCGCTCTGACTCACTGCTTGCCAGCCTGGGCCTTCTCTGTTCTCTGTCTCAGATGTGGCTCTCCAGCAGTGCTGGCTTTCCCAGTGGGGGCCTTGTTTCCATTCTGCTGCTGTCCCCTAGTATATTATGAGTGTGTGTGTGTGTGTGTGTGTGTGTGTGTGTGTGTGAGAGAAGGCCTGCTGGGGGAGGGATGAAGCTGAAGAGTAATTTGGTAAGAAATATTTTGGAAAACAGAAGACAAAAGTAAATCATATTTTATAAAATGACACTTTTTCAAAATTGAAAACCTTAATTGCCCAAGGCGAAATAGAACCTTAGGACTAGAATATGTATGCATATGTGTGTGTGTGTATATATATATATATATACACACACACATTAACTCCCTCTTTTCCATTTTTGAATGTTTACTTTACAGCTGGATCCTGAACACTTAAAATAGCACCTGACACATAGTAGGAACTCAAAAATAAATAGGATTCAAGAGGAAGCAAATAATTTTTACCGAAAAATTGGATTTTGTGGTTTTTTCTTCTTACTGGGTGTTTTGTGCATATTTTTATTGTGCGCTAAATACTCATTCTAACATCACCCCAAAGTTGTTGAAGGACATTTCTATGGGAATCGTGGCAATTAGAATGGTAACTTCATATTTGATTTGAAATTGACAGAATCTTATCGAGATCGCTATAAAGGAAGTGATCCCATTTTCTTAGAGCCATAAGTTTATTTAGTTCGTTTTTGAGAGAGAGATTGAATTCAAACATTGTTAGAGTCAGAAACCTTGCAGACAAGAAGGAAGTGGGAGGGAAATGTAATGTACCTTCAAAGCCTTGGCCTCCTGAGAAAGGAGTGACTCTCTAGACCTGGGTCAGAAAGAAGTGAATTTCAGTGTCAGAGTCCATTTATAAATCCTAGGTACCTAGTTGTGGGTTTTTGTTTTTTTTCTAACTGTTAATTGTATGCAAATTGTATACACATAAATAAAACGGGCTTGTAATGCCTAAAGGAAGCTCTCCACAGCTCTGAGACTTGGAGCGGGCGGGCCTTGGCTGCGCATGCAAATACAGACAGCTGAAGTCACTTGTTGGAAAGTCCGCAAACTCTGGTTACAGCTGCATTTGTCAGTAGCTTTAAGGGAAGTGTAATCAGCCAGAGGGATTAATTTGCATCTCAATTAGAAAAGAGTCTGGAGGAAGCACTAGGGTCTGTTGCGGGAAGGTTGTGGAAGAAATCTCACCAAGCACAAAAGCCTCCTGGCGCTTCGTCCTCCAGCTGAGTGGAGGACAATATCTCAGGTTTCGTTTCCATAGGGACCAGAAGCCTGCTGGGCCCCAGAAGAATCTCGGGTTTGCACCGTAATCATTTGGTCATGATGACACAAATTCCACTGTTGTTCCCAAATACATTTTTGCTATTAGAAAGCTGTTAGAAAAGTGGAAATGGTCGTCATATCAAAAGCATGCAAGAGGGTATTTGCTGACCCGACTTACCTTTTTCATAGTGCTGCTAGGGTTGCTAAGCATTTAACATTTATTAATGTCTGAGTATTCAAAGAGCAAAAGGTCATTCGATAAATGACAATATTTCTTTAGCATTCAGATGGTTACTTTGGGAATGACAGAGCTTCAAAGGGAGCCATTATTCCTGATTCTTCAATACTTTTCGACAATAGGCAAACAAGATTATAAATTTTAAAACACAGGCAAGGAAGAGACATGGAATCTTCTGGCCATGAAGCACAGAAAAAAGTCTGGCCGTTACAGGACTTTTTATAATCCTAAGAATCCTAATAAAATCTTAATCTCTTTTTAAAATTATTAGTTTTCCTTTTAAATATTATCTCGTCATTTTCACAGGCTTTGATACTTATATCAGATGGGTCCTTTGTTTTCAGAGGAGTTCTTAATATTATCAAAAGCGGGTACAAAGCCTGGTGAGATCTAAAGCTGTCTGAACCGTTTATCCATGCCAAATCACTAAGACTCAACCAGGAAGGCCCACCCTTGGCATTTTTGGAAGAAGACTTTTATTTCAGGTTTATTTTGTTCTCTCTTAAATAGTTAATTCATTGGCCCCAGTTTCAAAGTGAGAAAACAAACAAAAAACCGTGAGGGAAAAGACAAAACAAAAACTGAATCCTACATTATAAACTGTTGACTACAAACTGAATTCTTTAAAAAAAAAAAAAAAAATCAGGATTTTAAGCCCATCCTCCTATTCTGGAAAGGGAAGGGAACAAAGTTCCTAAAGACAATCTCTTCTAGTGCCCACAGACTGAAATAACACATTGCAGCGAGACATCAGAACCTCTTAATCCAACATTAATCAAATTTCAGTTTACTAATTATCAGTCCCATTTTGAAAGGAACAGAATGCCATAAACAGCATCCACAGAACATTTAGTAGACTCTAGGATTATAAGCAATATTTTGAAAGTGAGACTTTCTGTTATTCAAATCTCTGAAAAGGATAATACATGCCTTATTAGAATAAGAGACGTTGCAAAGCCAAAGAAGGACAAAGCAGGCAAGTCCAAATGGTGGTCCCTTCTGTGCAGAGTCTGCCCTGGTGTATGCAGTGAACTCCCAGCAGGTTTCTGTGCTGGAGTAATTTGCAACACACTGAAGTAAATTTTTAAATCAAAGCAGAATACTTTTTTGGTAATCTGGGGGTGAGTATGACCCAAATGCCATCATGTTAGCCTTGAAAGGGTGTCCTTTCTGTTTTACCAGGGAGGAATTTTACCAAACTCTAAAAGGGGTACTTCGAATTTTGTGCCTCAGATGCATTTCTGAGGCCCTGTGGTTTGAAAGCCTTTGATAGAGACCACTGGGGCCAGGGTGGGGGAAGGAAGGATGCTGCAGGGTTCCGTGCTAGTGCCCACTCCCTTTTCTCCTCTGTGATGATCAGGTGTCCCATGTGCCAGCCACTACGGAGTCCAGATGCACTTTAATGTTTACATTGTGTTTTGCACATGCCTTTAACACATTCAACTTGAGAAGTGCACAGCTGCTTTAGTTTCCAGTAAGATAGCATGTCCCCAAAATGCCACAATATTTTCAATAGCCAACTCTTGGGTGATTTCTCATTTTTCCTTAGAAAACCTACATCTGATATTCTGTATGTTTAAATGGTCTTTTTGTAACTCTTTTCATCAGAATCACAAAAATGAAATGCTACAATGTTTAGTGGCTTATAATTTTTATCTTTCTTTAGCTTATTTTTTCTAATGCTTTATTTCAGTCTTCAATCTTCCTCTTTGGTCCCAGGATATAAAAGAGCACAGAATATGTTGTCCCTCTGCCTTGTCCACTTGTTTAAACTCTCCAGCACAAAGCTTTGGTCCTTAATCCACCAACATCAATGAAGGGGCTGCCTCCTGAAAACTCAGGGTCTGCTTGTCATGGAACAAGCCAGCCCTTAAGATGCCAAGTCCCTTTGGTTCTCCCTTCATTTGCCTATGAAGTGGGATGTGAGTATATCAGTGCATCCCGGCTTTGAGGCAGATGTATGCCTGGAAGTGCAAAGTCTCATACCTCCACAAAGGGTAGGGCAGGCTTGCTGGCTGATGGGATTCTGAATTTATAAGCAGAGTTCCAGAATTCCCCCAGGGCCTACTTTTCAAAGGCAAATTAGTATGTTTGCAACTTGATCCCTGGGCAACTTTTGACAGTTGTTCTAAGAATAATAAAACAGATGGACAGAATAGATTTTGGGGTCTCCATCCAAACTGCCATCCTCAGTGGAATTTAAAGGAGGCATAGAGCTGATGGAGAGAGCTGCTGCTGCTTACTATCATGCTCTGCCTTTAACATCCAAGAGCCATAGCTTTCTCCCAGAAGATGGCAACTGTCATCACATTACATTTGCCTGCTGAGAGTTCAGCTTAGCTGTGATACGTGTTTTTTTCCCACCTTTGAAATTAAAAGAATTGAACTTAGTTAAATTGAATTTATACTCCAAAGAAACCAATGTTAATAAGAATATCAGTAAAAATGTAAGTTAGTTTTAAATTTAAGGAGTATTTTCATAGAATTTTTAACCCCTATAAAAAGAAGAGCCTCTTTAGAATGTCTCAGAAATACCATTTACTCATTGATTTAGAAAAATAGAAGGTATGCCTCTTTAACAGGATAA
The DNA here is from genome assembly GCF_003255815.1 of Theropithecus gelada. NCBI lineage: Eukaryota > Metazoa > Chordata > Mammalia > Primates > Cercopithecidae > Theropithecus > Theropithecus gelada. Next base: position 91,866,235 of record NC_037678.1, on the reverse strand, counting down.
ACATTCTTTGCTTATAATGACATACGCACATCAGAAGACTACATCAGAAAACAGCATCTAAATTATTTGAATAAAAAGAAACAGATTAGTTTTGTACTTGTGCTCTATAATTTTGTCAAATGCATATAATTTGTGCAGAAAGTTTGATGAAGGAAAGCACTTCACATAAACCACTCCATTTTTTATAGAATTTTAGCCTAAGTGTGGGTTTCAGCTCAGATTGGGATGAGATGCACTTTCCTTTTAACTTACATTGGCTTTCTCTGACATAAATTTCCAGACTCTGATTCCATGCTCTTTTTCTCTGGATAAATCTGTCCAGTGATCACTTTTTAGGTCATCAAGATTCAATAAGGTAGCAGGTCAGCCATGCTTTGGAGTTCGAGAGCTGCCGTGTGCTGTCAGAGCTAGTATGCCCATGTGTGTGCATGAGCTGAACAGCCAGTTTCCTCAGTGAGTTTGTTCTGTAGACCAATTATTTAGCTCAAATGTCCCTGACAATAACTCAGTAGGATAGTAAACATGTTTTGTTTGTTTTTTAATTTAGAGGAAACATAAAGCAATGTAAAACTTTTTTCCACGTCAGTTACGCCATGTAACACCATAACACTGGACCCTTATGGTCAAGTCTTGGTTCTCAGTGAGAAGAGTTCTTGCACAGAAGAGTTTGAGAATATTCTCTTTCCTTCGTGGCAGCAATTTTACTACAAGTCCCAGATAAATTTTAAAGTATGTCTTGTTTATTGTCATGCCCAGCTTAGCAGGTAACATGTCCTAGCTGACCTCTGAGAGACCTTGGGTTTTGATGTTAGTTTAAATTAAATAATAACTTAGTTTTTTGGCTTTGAATACTTTACCTCTGTCAGTTTCCTTACAGTAAAATGAGGAAAATAATCGCTCCCAGACAGATTATTGTAAGGATATATGGAACGAAGTATATGTAAATACAAGACTGAAGAATGAATGAACAGATGAGCTGATGGATGCAGCAGTGTAGAGGAGGGCCTGGCCCCTCGCTTGTTCTCCCAGCTCCCACTAGGAGAACATCTCAGGGCCCAGACCCTGCCACATGTGCCGTGGTAAATCAGGGTGGCCATGCTTCCGTGTTCTTCTTGCAGCCAACATCGGTATGGCTGTGACAAGCACTGTAGTGGGCAGGCAGAGGTGAGTGGCCTCAGGGGGCTTCATGGCCAGGATGGATTATAACTGTGACATAGGGTAGGATGTGGGCTATGCTCTGGGAGGGGCCTGTGGTCAGTGCCTAGTGAGTATTTGTTGAGTCACTGAAACACAAGATAAAAGAAAGAGAATCAGAGGGTCATGGGAGCTCGAAGGGGAAAGAATATTTCTAGCTGCTGCTGGAAATCATTCACATATTTTTGTGTACCTCTCATTAGTTCATGTGTGTGTCATCTACAACTTGATAGGTGGGAAATGTCATAACTTTGTTAATTTGTTTGTTTTACAAAAAGATACTCGTACGCCGATTATAATTTATTGCATCAGTGTCCATGCCCCATTCCAAGGAGCTAAGGCATTTTTTCAGGGAGCAATCACCCTCTCGGTTACTATGTAATTCACTGATTTTACTCACACCATGCCCCCTGCATGAGGGCAGAGATTTCTGTCTGTTTTGTTCACTGGTGCCTCCAAACATGAGAGTGGAAATATTTAACAGTGGGTACATAAGGGCACCAGTTGGGCACTGACCAGGACGCCAGCCATGTGGGTGTTTTCCAGGTGAATACCAACCCTGGATGTAGCCTCAGCACCTGCTGCAGAGTAAATATTTTTTCAGTGAGTACACGCTGAATGAACGAATTCAGCTCCTTGTCATCACAGAAAAGGTCACCAAATTTAGAACATTTGTCTTTCCGTAAAAAAGAAAAATGAGTACCTCATCTTTATGTTCAACTTTCAGCTTTTATAAAGTCTTTCCTGTGAGATAAATGGCAAACTTGTGTGTGCGACAAAAGATTTCCATGGTCATGCCCTGCCTCAGGACAGTAAATTGTAAAGATAATATGATTTGTAAGTTAATAAAGTTCAACACTTCAGTTTGGAGGCTCATGTAAACCATGGTACCTCACCCTGTGCTGAAAGTGAATGAGGGTTCTACTGGCAGCCCCTCCCTCCCTCTCCTTCTCTTTCTTAGTACAGCTCATACATTGAACCTGACCTGGAACAGTCTGATAGATGACCTAGCAAGAAGGGTGCAAGCGTCAGGCCACATGTTAAATTTCAGTAAAGCTTGAGTTCATCATTTGAGATAAGAAGATAAATATTAATAGAAGTCCTAACATTGTCTTCTCACATGAGAGTCTGCAAACTTACAAAATTAAGCATAATGATTTTTGGAAGAGCCGGACGTGATGTGGCAAGTTCCAGCTATTCAGGAGGTGGGAGGATCACTTGAGTCCAGGAGTTCAGGCTGTAGTGCAATATGATTGTGCCTATGAATAGCCTCTACACTGTAGCCTGAGCAACGTAACATACGCAGACACTGTCTCGAAAAATAAAAAGAAAAAGAAAAGAAACTTTTTTGCAGAGATTTTTAAAGGCAAAATGGTGGAGGGAGGCTCTTCCATGGTTCTATGGGTTGACTGGGCTCAGCTGGGTGGTTCTTACCCAGGCTGTCTCACATCTGGCACCTGCACTGGCATAGCTGGAACAGCTTGGGGCTGGCCGGATATCCGTGGCTCAGCAGCCCCTCCACTTGCCTAGCCTGGGTCTTCTCACAGCAGTCAGGCTTCTGACATGGCTGCTACAGGCTCCAGAGATCCAGGTGGGAGTGCCAGCTTCTTCACAGTATCACTTTGGAAGTCTCAGAACTGTTTGGCCACGGCAGGTCACAAGGCCAGCCTAGATTCAAGGGAGGAGAGTGAGCCTGTTGTGAGGGAAGCAGCAGCCTGCCTGTCCAAGGAGGGCCACAGGCCAACGGACATTTCTCTGTCTTCCACAGCTGGTGTAGCACTGACCACACTGGGTCAGGGGCTCACTACAAGGCATCTGCCCCACCACTGGTCAGCAAGCTCCTTAAAGGCAAAGCTATGTGTCATTCATCTTTCAGTCTCCAGCATCTAACATCATAAGAAGTCAGTAGATGTTAGTTGGATTAAAATCAGTTATGCAAACATTTTAAGGAATTTCTAATTAGGGGAAAGTAGACTCTAGTGCCATTTATGTAATTACACCACAGGATGTCTTTACAATGTGCATGGGAGGAAATGACTTAATATGGATACTGAAAAGATAACTGATTTAAATAATGACTACTTAATCCAGAGAGTTAAATCAGAAAAGCAATAGAGTTCTCTCTGCTCCCATGTCCGCAGAAGCAAGTGTTTAAAGCGTGCATTTTGTTCCTGCTACACTTGATTTCCTTGGGCTCCTTATTTTCACTTTAACGTGGTCTCATGAATCCTAATTTTATATTGCTTTCAAAAATCATGAGTTTTGATGTATCTCATAATTGTATTTGACTTTTTAGATGAGTTTATGTCTTTGTGCCTTGGAAGTTGTCTCCCTCAAAATCTTTTGAAAATCTTATAAATTGTGTCATTGAGATTTCTTTAAGGAGAATGTCAGTTTGGGCCAATTTTTTAATGTTTTGCTTTAAGTAGGGGGAGGCGTCAACTTTTAGTGGGGAAGGGATTGTGTATTTTATAGTAAGAGCCGGCCTGATGACTCTGGTGAACCTCTCAGATGCTGGAGGAACATTCTTACAGATGTATCCACATTGCTCTGACAGCTTCTTAACATGACCGTTGGCAGTCCTCTGTGGCAGTGGTTTGTCCGTCATGCCTTGGAGGACCGTAGGAATGCCTTTCCTAGGCTTCTGTTTCGTGTGTTTTTTAAACAGCCAGAGATTTCACATGGCATCCTTGGGTCTCGTGACCAGCTAACAGGAGAGGAGGTGCTGGTGACTTTCCAGCCTTTGGCCCAATCCCCCAGCTCTTTAGTATTTCCGTGCATGTTACAGTAACTCATGGGCGATGTGAAGGAGTGCCACCCCGCATTTGGAACCACGGCCTTCTGCCAGAGCAGATCAATACTTGAGCTGTCTGTCTCTAGCGCTCACCTTCCTTTCACACAGCGAGACCCTTCTGCAGGCAGCGATCGATAGCTCTAATCCGCTGCAGCCTGCAGCAAGTCATGCGAGGCAGAGCACTTAGGTGGCATTACACGGGACTGTGGAGGCAGCAGTTCTGGGGCTTAGATTCGTAACACCCTTCCTAGGGACACATTCTATTTGTAATGTGTACTTTTAATAATCTCTGCCGTGGATCACCATTCCTCTGAAATTTGATTCAGGGAAATGGACATGTGTTTGTGTTTGTGTTTGTATATGCATGTGTGAATTACAGACAGATATTCATTCCCTTCTCAGACTTTGTAGCAGCCCTCCCTGTGTAGTGCTGCTGCAGACCATCACTGCGTCACTACACATCTGGGCAGTTTTGTCTACTCTTTTGCTTTGTGCTGTAATTATTTCTAGTCTGGGTATTTTTAAAACATTAAAACTTTAAATATATATATATTTGAAATCCCAGTGACTGAAGAGCATTCTTACTCTAACATGTGCTTTCCCACAAAACATCATTAGAAGACAATGAACACTGGATGTCACTACCATCTTTGAATGGCTGTGACCAAGTGAGACGCTGGAGAGTGAAGATCTGTCTTTCCCCGGACCACTGAGACCAAAGGAGCCTCCACCTAGGGATTAGCTTTGGAACTAACCCTGTGGCATCCTTGGAAGGCAGAGTAGGGAGTTAGAAAAATCTCCTTCAGTTCTTTACCTGGTCTTCCAATCCTCATTCCATTTCCATATCTAGTTATCTTTGTTTTGTCTGTGGTCTTCAGGATACAACATAAAGTTAAAGGCTGATCTAAAGAAAGCGAGTATGTGGGAGACAAGTCTGAACCAGGGTTTCCGGCTGCTGTTGTGTGCTAGTCCTATAAGGAGCAGGCAGCAGTGGCCAGTAGAGCCAAGGGTGTAATGCCTGCTGTGTGCGAGAGCCTCAGCAGCTGCCTGCCCGTCAGAGAGGACTGGTTTCCAAATTCAGACATGCTTGAACTCATTAGTGAATGACACACTGTATTTTACACAAAGGTCTCTCCTGGGATGTAATCTTTGTTTCGAGCTCTGTGGCCTTTTAAACTCTGTGCTGATCATCTCACCTTTAAGGCCACTTTCACTGATCTGTGCCTCACAGGCCACTGCGTCCTTTCCATTTTTCACAGAGTACAGATATCACCTTCAGAGAACCCCTTAAGTTGAGCTTAGCTCACGGGAAAACTTCTGAGAAACAAGGTTTTTTCCAAGAACCAGGTAGTTCTCTCTCATATTTACACACATCCTGCCCTACAATACAGAGGTGCAAGGTGCATTTGTTGCTGGAGGTGATCATTCAGTAAAGTGTCTTTTACTTGGGGCTTAAAAAAATCTTGACAAAAAATAATCAACTGATTCTGATAATCTGATCATCTCATTCATATTCCTAGACACCAATTCTGGAAACTCCAAAAGCATTTTTTCCGTTAGTATACTGATTCATTCAACAAAATACCCATCGGCCATTTCCTGTATGCCAGGCACTGTAGTGTTGCTGTGGGTGCACAATTGGAAGGCACAGTGCCCACTCTGGAGGGGCTCTTTGTTAAATACAGAGCACATTAGGGAAGAGAGCAGTGCACAATTTCCTCATGGCTGTGATGCAGAGTGCAGCCTGGAGCCCCAAGGCATCCCATGGAGGACCTGTGACCTGGCAATTGGAGGGTGAATAGGTGCCACAGGGACTTGATGGAAGAAAGGAGCGTTCAGAAAAAGTAAACAACTTTCAACAGAAAAGAGCCTTTGGTAAACCTGGAACCATCAAGAAACTTAGTGATCTTGGAGCTTCAGATGCTGCTAGGAACCCAAACCCACCCCCTGCAGTAATCAGACTGGGATACACAGCACCCAGATGTGCACACATCACTCCCTCCACTTCTTATCGCTGTCTCATCTCACTATGTCTGCGAGACACCTTCCCACATCCCATGCCATAGACCCCTCACTCATTAGGAGATGTGCTGCTGTGTTGTGTTGTGTGAGAAGAAGACCAGGAGGTGAAGCTGCTTGGAGCTGTACTCTTGGGTCACCTGGAGAGTCATCTGTTTACTTAGCTGCACCATTCTTTGTTCTGTCCCAGGCACTAAGAGCCTCACATATTTTATTCAGTTATTAATCCTATCAGGAAGGCACAATTATGATCCTATTTTAATATATTGTGCAAATACAGTGCAATGTCTTAAAACAACACAATCTATTATGTCACAAACTTTTTTGTATTTAAAAAATATAGTTGAGAGAACAGAAGCCCAGAAAAGTTAAATAACTTGCCTAAGGCCACACAGTTTTGCGAGTGGTAACCAGGACCTGAACCAGCAGCAGCTGCTCCACTTGTGCCATCAACTCACCGCTTCCCACCACCCCAGTGCCTGGTCAACACCTCTCCATCAGGACCCAAAGATGCCTGTGGAATTTTACATGCATTTCAGTGCAACTTTTTAAAGCATGTTGAATCTGTTGGTTGGATTTATAACTTGTGATTTACAGCTGATTTTGATAAGCCGCAAATGCCAGTATCATGTTTTAATGAGACTGAAGGCATGAACGAGCAGATTCTACTCTTGAGGCTGTTGTGGGAACACGCCGGCCGACATTGCACTCACCCCTCTGAAGGCCGGCATTGTCGCCAGGCTCATTAACATCCACGCTCCTCCTCGCTGGGCCGTTGCCGCTTGCTAGCTTACCAGCTGTTCCTGCTGCTCCGTACAATGTCGGATGTGTTCAGCTCACTGGGTTCCTGTCCTCGCCGCCGGGAGGAGACAGCCCTTCCGCTGGGGATACCCACGTGGCTGCCTGTCAGCGGTGGCACCGAATAAAGTAATAGGCCTTCGCATGGCATATGGTGTCTGGATTCGTACAAGATGCAAAACTCTTCTGCAGCTAATGCACGATGACTCATAGCATTGCTAATTTTTCAAACAAAAGCTGACTTCCACACCCACACTTTTAACCCCTCCAGCTAAAAACTCTTGGGTTGCAAAGCTCTAGAATGGTGACTTTTGGGTCACCATATACAATTTGTTATACTTATTGAAAGTGTATGAAACGACTTGCTTTACTTTGGATTGAAGTTATTTTAAATTTCTATTTTAAATTTATTTCCTCTCTATATGGGGAATTTTTAAGCTTTTAACTTTCCATTTCTTTTTACGTTGGAAGAGTCTAAACAGTTTGATAGATTTACTTTAAAAGCTGTTATTAAAAAATCGGTCAGAAGGCACTATATTAGTTGAACCCTTGTAATTGTTTAGTAGAAGTTAACTTTCTCTTAAAAGCTTCATAGAAACTACTGCCTAATACTCTCATCAATTCAGGTGTGAAGCATTTCGTGCTCACATTATAGTATTTTAAAGCTATAAGAGAATGTTGATTCTTTTGTGGAATATGATTTTGCACAGTCTCTTCTGGTATACTAAATAAAGCCCATTTAAACAACCAAATTCTGGCAACAGAAATTTAGATTATAAATTTATATTAAAATGGCCATTTTTCAAACTAGAAAATAAACACATGGGATCTTCTAAAAGAATGTCCCTCCTAAACTTTGGATCAGTTGTGCTAATAGATAGCTACATTCAATCTGAGACTTTAAGTCCTAAAATAAGGCAGTTATTTGCATTTACACAATTTGGCCTCCTTTTGAAGTAGTGATCAAAATATTGGTTCTTTTATAAATAACCTTTTATTGAACATTTTATTTAAACATTTCAGAGTCAAGAATTGCCATCATAAAATGATTAGGCAGTTTCTAATTATGAATCAGTAAGTGTTTTGTAGTCAGTCTGGCACATGAGCACTTTTGCAATCAGAATTTGGCAAATGTATGCATTTATAAAGGAACTTCAACCTAGGAGGGTAATACAGATTTTTTAAAAAATAGATTACTTTTTGGAAGCCCAAAAGATGCCTTTCGGGGAACAGGCTAGAGACTCAGAATTGGTGGTTTCATTTTGGTTTCATGTTTAAGTCAAGTTTTTGCTTTCTGATCTACAGATACGAATTCAAATGCACATCTAACTTATAAAGGGCATTCTATTCTCTGAAAATGAAATTAAAAAATATAAAATTTCTAAATAGGCCTTACTTTCTATATTCCAGTTTTGATGCCATTTTTCAAGCACAGTCTCTAATTTTGCTCTTTGCCATTGGAAATAAGCTGGTGTGTATTTGGTGTGTCTAAAAATTTATTAGGCACTTAAATTCTCCACGTTTGGCATATATGAGGATTTCCAGTTTTGCTTTCACTGCCTTGAGTTTGAGAACTATGTTGTTACTCCTACTAGTACTTTCATTTTATCCTATTACCACTGATTTTTATGAAATGAGGGCAAAATTCATTGGAGTATTCAAATAATTACCTAAGGACAGAAGTGGAGACACTGCTGAGCCTGAACTCTTGGTCAGTAGTTAGTGTCTGCATATAACTGATAAAATGCTTTCTCATCAGCCAATGGACCAGAGGGCAAACTCAGCTCCAAAAGGCAGTTTGGAACATTAGTGCATGATGTGCAAAAGCGCAGGCTGATCACAGGCACCCAGAAGGACTATTGGACCATTATTCTCACTCTTGGCGACAACCCTGCAGAATGGGACTGTGTTAACCCACAGATGGGGAGAGTGAAGCTCGAGGAAGCCAGGTCTTGGCCTGGGGCCCACAGCCAGGGCAGGGCTGGGATGAGAGCCCAGACCAACCTGACTCTATGGCCGCCTGCTGTTTCTCATTTGTGCACACTTTTGACCTAAGAATAGGAGACCATCAAAATGATAAGCTTTGAGAAAGTGAAGCAATTCCAATTAATTTTAGCTTGTTCTCTCATTATTGTTACCAAGTAGATCCTAGCCTTTTAAACCTTGATTGTATGGAATAAAGATGAAAACAAAATTATCGTAAGTTAGGATGGAAAGCATTCCCATTTTGACACCATGTGTACATCTCTTATACCTAAATACATATAGCTTCCAAATTAAAAAGCAGTGAAAATATTAAGTTTAAATATTCTTACTGGCATATCCCACTTAGAGTCCATCCCAAAATAAGCATCTAATTGATGTTACTCAGTGCTTTTGCCTTGAGAAATAGTTGAGGACACAGTTCCATCACAGTGATTTTTCGATCTTTTTGCTAGCAAGATGTTTATTTGTATATGTGGAATCCATTTATATTCTACCTCTCTCTAAAATAGATTTGAAAGAGTTTATATAAAGGCCATGTATAATGAGAAAGAGAAAATCAAAGCCCAGGAAGCGAGGATGAAAATAAGAGCATCTAAAGGCATACAGAGCATCCACAGTCATGACTCTGGCAGCAGAGCAGGGCGCCCCCATTGACTACTGCTGACCTCTAATGCTTGTTGTAAGGTGTAGCTACCATGTGTCTTCGGGCCATTCTTGTTCTAAAGTTGTCAATGACTGTTAATGAAATTATATTTTGTATAAGTTGGAAGACATAATAGGTTACTCTAATGAAATATGTTCTAGACAACAGCATATGTTTATAGGAAATTTTTAATATCAAAATGATTTCTGTCTACCCCACGAGTTCAAAAGATATCTTTGGAGCAGACAAGCAAGTTCATGTGCATCACAAGCTAATTAGTTCCAAAAAAAAAAAAAGTTAAGGGCTTAACAATAGCTGAAAAAGTGAAGGATTAATTAGTGACAGGAGGAAAGTATGACTGAAAAATAATCTTAATGCCCACATTAGCTGGCTAGCTGCTTTTGCTGAGCCTTTTAGTTTAAAAAGCCCAAGTGCCTGACATTTTGCATCTGTTTTTTTTTTTTTTGTGAAGATAAAAGGAAACTTGAGTGTCTCATTCTCAATAATGGATTTTATGTGACAAAAAGATTCCTGCTCCCTTCATCTTCATGGCCAGGCATTTTTATATTATTGCCCCACTGACTGTCATTTCTTGTTTAACTCTTTGTAGACTCGTACACCTTTCCTCCACCCTGGGGATGGTCTGGGATTGAATGATGTCAAAGGTGCTCTGTGTACTAGGTACTTCCATGCATGTTGGTCTTGTTACCATGTTGCAGGACTTGTTGCCCTGTAATCCAGCTCTTCTTTCAGGTTTGTTTACTTGTGATCACTATGTAATCATTCATTTTATGGAGCTTCATTAAGGACTGCAAACCTCTGTCCCAATTTAGCGTCATTCAAGCGTAGGTAGCATCCATCTGCTCCACCCGCACTGTTTAATTAATGAACTTCATAATGTGTTTTTGCCTGTGAAAAGCTCTCTGTCTCCTCAGGTTGTTGAATGAGATGTGCATTCCAGGTTTTCTGTGTTAAGATTCTAGAAAGCCCGCCGTGGGAGGTGCTAATTATGTACTCACCAAACTCCTGTTAGTCATAACTTGAAGGCAGAATTACTTTTTTTTTTTTCAATATATATTCATAAACCCAAAGTCAGGTCGCTTTTTGAGTAAGTAAATCACTGGTCAGCTTTCATAGTCATTCTCTTCAGTAAGAGTAAAGATTAACATTTTTTAAAAGCTATATTTTATTTCAGTACAATAAAAATATACTTGTTACCTTGAGGTTTTTCCTTCTGAAATTAAAGTTATAGAAATGTTTGAATGTCAAAAATGCTATTTCTGTTTTCCAATATCTTTTCATAGAATTGCCTGGGAAACTTTGTAGGATAGATGCTATTAAAAGTAATGAAGTAACAACTGTTTTTCTTGGAAAATAGTAACACTCATGTAATGTATTTTTTAAATTTCATTATTTGTTTAATTATTAGTGTGTTGTAAAATTCTGTCTGGATTTAGAGGTGTTTTGTTGGCACCTGTTCAAAGAGCTGATAAATTTGATATTATATGGCAGATAGCATAAAACTAGCCACACTCATTTGCTTAACACATCTATTAACAACTAAGACCAGGAGCTTAATCCTGATTTTTAACAACCAGACAACCTATGGATTATGTGCCTTTTCTTAAAGACTATTTAATATTGAGATTAAACTCCACTCTACCCTGTCAAGTACTCTCAAGTCCTAGAAAAAATTCTTTCTGTCTTGAAATATGACAGAGTTCTACATTCATGTTGTATTCAGCTCTTTTCATCACAATATTAACTTTTTTTCCTATAATGGTGAAAAATACATCTGAATATTCATTCTTCAAAAACAATTTTTACTTACCCCCGTCCTAACTGGGAAGGGAGGATTATATTTATGTTCTCATCTAGCCATTATAAAGTTAATACACTGGAAAATCAATGTTAAAGTTGTTTTACATTAAGTACCCCATGTTCTGTGAGGATAAAAGCAAAAGGGATTAAGAGCTGGAAGAATAATTGGAGCACAAGGAAGGAAGAATGATGCCCCCTTTTTTCTCTCCCTTCTCTAACATTTGTAGAACTGCATGTAGTCAGGGACCTGGCATGTTCCTGGCTACACTGATGATGTGGGACAAGGATCCTCAGATACTGTCGATGTGGCCCAGTCCAGTAGGCAAGAGACTGTCCTATCTCATCCCCTCTACAGGTGCCCAGAAAAAGAGCTTCATGATGACCAAAAAATGAGAGACATATTGCAAGATGAGCTTCACTCCTTATTTTATATTGGGTTGAAGTGCATGAAGTTGTTGATATTTGACTGTTTGACCTAGTTTTAAAAAAAAAAAAAAAAAAAGGCAATTTGATATAATTCAACCTAATTTTTTGCATTACAAAGCATGGAGAATATGTGAATAGCAACTTTGTTTACTAACCAGAGGAATCTGTGCACATGTGCTATGATGAGGGTTTAGCTGTCTTGACAGGACATCTGCCAGAGCTCAGGATTGCATTTGTGAAGCTTCTCTGGAGCCCCTTGCTGTTGAGCTCCCTGCATCTTGAACCATTTTGGTCTGTCTTCGGGACCATCTTTTTCCTTTAGTGTTGTGTTTGTGTAGCTGGTTTCTCTGGGCATCGTGCCCAGTGAATGTTATTTTTGTTTATTGTATGCAGTGTCTCCAATCCTGTTTTCATGATAAAGCCTTTAAAAATCAATTAACAAATGAAATACATCTTTGCCTGGGAAACTTTTGAACTGCTTGCCATGTTAGCAAATTCACAATACTGCCACCAAGTCAGACAGCTGACCACCTTCTGGTGCTGGACAATGGATAGCCCCCTTCCTTTATCAGCCCATTAAAAAAGAGACTCAAACCACTTTTATCTTAATGAAATGAAAAGCACAAATTGAAAAAAGTTATCTTTGCTTTATATGCAATTGTATTAAAATGTTAAAATCTACAAGCAAGATAATTAAAATGCTATCCCTGCCAATCAGCTGAGAAATTAGTTTAACTGGGTTTTGACTTCATGACAAATGGGCTATCAAACTAAAACTTAGCAGAACTGTGGCAGCCTGAGGGTTCCAGAGTGGAATTTGGCCTTAGAACATTTCCTAAGTGTGAGTTTGGGCACAGCCAGCCAAAGAGGCTCAGTGACTTGTCACTCCAGAGAACGCATGCGGTGTCCTCACCCTGTCACAGCCTCAGACACATTTTGAATCTGCAGGAACTAGTTCAACCCAGTAAGTCACTCACTTTATCATTTGGTAGAACCACCAGGCCCAGTGGAATATTTGCCCTCTGCATTATACCTGTAGCCACCCAGGTCAGCTTTGTATCACCCAGGGCAGTGCTGAGCAGTGCAGTGCCATCTCTTTATGCATAGTAATGCATTTGCTTTCCACAGCAGTCCTGCAAAGCCAAGGTACTGTCATTTATTTTGCTGCTGGTGGCTGCTGCTCTCCTCCTCATCATCATTCTCCTCTCCTCCTTCTTGTTAATTTCAAAACCTATTTAGGTTGGTACAAAAGTAATTGTGGTTTTTGCCTTTAAGAGTAATGGCAGCATAATAGTTTGAAAATTTACCTCTTTCTCTGTAAGATGATGTGGTGGTTTTCAAAACAAAAGATTGGTAATCTGCCAGCATGTGTGTTTAACTAATTTATAATACATTCAGAATTTTTTTTCATTTCTCTAAATGTTTTTCACTTGTTTTTATGTGAAACCCTCAAAATGGGGAAGTTGAGAGGGGATATCTCAAATTTTTGTGTTTTATGTGAGTTTTAACAGTCAACACTTACTAACTGGAAACATATACATTCATTCAGCAATCCAAGGAGGTCACAGTTTGGGTTTCTGTGAAGAACATGTGCTCAAGTAAGAATATAAGATTTTATTAACCACAGCTCCTATTAAAGCGGATTTTGAAAGAAAAAGAAAAAAAAAAAAAAAAGGTGTCCCACCAAGAGAGATGATACTTTAGCTCTAAGAAGAAAGTGGACTATGTTTGTAAATTCTGCCATTTAAAAAAAAAATGTTTTTTCCAAAGCAAATGTGCATTGTTTAGTGCTAGCAGAATGCATTAGTTTTGGCTCTGAGTCCAGCTTTTCAGAAAATGCTTTTGAGTTCAAATCTTACAGCTTCTTTCAAAGCAGTTGCTGGATTTTGCCAGTTTTTCTTTTTAATATAATACTTCTTTACATACTAGTTCTAAAAATAGTAAAGACATTGGGCAATTAAATGTTTTTATAATGAAAATTACACAGAAATGTAATTCCTAAGAACCTGTTTGACCATTAATCAGAAATGTTTTGGTGTTGTGAGAGGAAAGTACTATTGAGAGGCTATGCTGTAGACTCCTTTACCCCCTGGCAGGCAGCCATGGAGAAAATAGCCTAGTTGGGTGGGTGGGTTGATTGGCCTTTTTTTGTTATGGTTTATTTTTAAAACAAGAGTTTGAAGAAGCACCCCTTTCTGAGTGATGTGGACTAGTCAGGGCCACAAGCTGAGCCAAAGACCAGATTAGATTTTGCAGGGGACCTCCCCAGCTTCCAGTTCCAAGAACAGAGTAAATGTCGTTCAGTAAGTAGCCCCCAAACTCAGAACCAACATCTGACCAATATATATGTATTCCATCATCTACCCTTCTGCCATGCAAAATTTAGCACTTTGGGTGTAATAGACTTCCATCTTCATGAATCTCCTTGCAAAACTCAGGCACTTAGGGAATAGTCAGACATTACATTCAAGCATCTCAAGTTACAGTAGTTTCCCCTTATCTACAGGGGATACATTCCAAGATGCCCAGTGGATGCCTGAAACCTCAGATAGTACCAAAACCTATATATTCTATGTTTTTCTTACACGTACATCCTATAATGAAGTTTCATTCTAAATTGGACAAAGGAAGAGATTAATAATAACTAATAATAAAATGTAACAAGTATGACAGTATGCCAGCATCACTACTTTTGCACTTTGGGGACATTATTGAGTAAAATAAGAGTTACTTGAACACAGGCACACGCAACACAGAACACAAGTGATGCTGCAGCTGTTGATCCGATAAATGACTAATAGGCAGTGCATGTGGCGTGGACCCGCTGGACAGAAGGACAGAACAGTTTACAGTTTAAAACATGAATTGTTTACTTCTGGAATTTTCCATTTAATATTTTCAGACCTTGCTTGACTGCAGGTAACAAACTTATGGAAAAGGAAATCACGGAGAAGTGGGACTGGCTACTGTATTAAAATTAATGTGAAAAATACCAAGCATTGGTGAGACTATTATAGAACAACTAGAATTCTTAAATGCTGCTGGTGGGAATATAAATTTGCTCAATCAACCACTTGGGAAAACTGACAGTATTTGCTAGGCTAATCTGCAATGTATCAGGAGAGGAGTTATCCTTCCAGTAAGGGGGTGAGTCTGGAAAGCAGCAGGAAGGTGCTGGTGATTTTTTATCGGGTTGCTGGTAACATGAGTGTGTTCAATTTGTGAAAATTCATTGAGCTGTATACTTCTGTGTACTCTGTGTGTGTGTGTGTGTGTGTGTGTGTGTGTGTATTTGTCAATAAAAAGTTGTAAAATCTCTTGAAGTAAGTTAGAGCTTCTCAGATTGGGAAACCAGGTGATGTGCTAGGGTGTAGGAGAGTCCCAGGAGACACATGGCATGCCTTTGCAGATCATCAGCAGTACTTGATAGTTAATCATATACAACATTTTTGTATTAAAATAAATGCAAGCCATGAATTTGCATTCCTTTTTAACACGTATCTGACACATTTCTTGCTTACAGGCCCCTGGAGGTCCTGCTGTTCCATTCTGTGGCCCTGAGGGGAGATTCCAGAAGAAGTGTGTGTGTTGTGTTGCCATAAACCATGGTTCCCAACCCTGGCTGCACATACAATCACATGGGGGGTTCCGATATTGACTGATGCCCAGCACCCACCCCACAGATTCTGGGTAACTTGGTTTGGAGTGGGGACCAGGCATCAGTGCCGATTAACCACCAGGTGATTCTAATGCGCAGCCAGGAATGAGAGCTGCTGCCCTAAGGCATTAAGCAGCTCCCTTAGCAGGGATTCACAGATGCCCAAGGACTAGGAAGAAAGGATTGCTGCTGCTGTGAGAAATGGACTCGATATTCCCCCACGGTTTCTTCCAGATCTGAGAGTGGAAGATAGTGGCTAACGGCTATCCAGGGCTTAGCTTTTGTTGTGCACTGTACTAAGCACTTCATGTGGGCACTACTGTGTTCATCATTCAGCCATGAGGAAACGGAGACCCAGAGGGGTCACATGACGTCCTCAAGAGCTTTATAATGGTTATGGTGGCCTGGAGCACAGGCGTTCTGACCACAAAGCTGGACTCCACCTTATGAGGATGTCATGTGGTAAGCCTTGCACAGCAGCCTGGCAGGCAGAAGGAAGTTAGGGATGCTGGAAGATTGAGGTGGCTGCAACTATAAAAGACAAAAAGCACCAGCTTCACAATTAGGGGCACCTGGTATGGGACACCCAAGGCTCAAGAGGGAACCAGAGATACAAGGGGAAAAAAGTGAAGATCAAGAGCACCTGGAGACATCGTTTCATAGTTCTCCCATGCCCCCAGAAAATAATGCAATGTCAAAAGAGTCAGTATCTGGATTATCTCAGTTCGAAGCCATTCATTCACTGGAGGACTGCTTCCCCCATCCCCACCCAAAAAGGTGCTTTTTCTGCACCCTTCCTCATCCAGGAAATGAATGCAGTCCCCTTCAAGTTACATCGCCATGCCATAGTAGTTTTACAAATCCTTCTGGTATTACAATCTTACCTTTTTAGACCTTTGTTAATTGATCAAAGGGTTAAAAGTATAAACACTATGCAGCTTTAAGGAAAATGCTTTAATCTATAATAATGACTGGTTTTAGTCAGAATGCTTTAAATGCAGCTATTGTAAAATCTCTGCCCTTGTATCAGTGGTTAAGTATCATGGTCCATTGATAGAGCTTTAAAAAGTTCAAAGGCTATGCTAGCATATCTTTTGGCACTTCATCTTTTAACTGTAAAGAAAAAGATGTCCTTGTATCAAGCCTTAGTGTTTATGTGAAAAATGAAATTGGGTTCAGTTCGTGTGTAGATTTTTAGAGAGATTAAAGTGGGCATCACACAGTTTTTCTCTGTAAAAGGCTGCCTTTGATGTGCCTTCTGTCTGTTCATACAGAAGTGTCAGCTATTGTTTTTCAGCAGTAGAAGAGTGTCCGCTTGTCATCAGCACATTCTAATACCTTTGTGCTGGAGCCTTGTTCAAGGTAGATCTTATAATTCAGAGATAATGTTACTGGAACCGTACATTGTAACACCAGTCTGCTTTAGGAAGATAAATGCCAAGGCAAAGCCAAAGTGTTTATCAAAAATGATCAGGGAGCAAAACTAAAACATTTATATTTGAATGTCTGATTACAATCCATGCTCTAGATATTTCATTAGCAGTATAACACAGTTATTCTTTGGTGCTAGCTTGGAGTTTTGTTTGTGCTATTTCACTGCAAAGGAAACGAATGAGACGGTTACATTAAGGAGCCCAGAGTAGCTGAGTGTATGGTCATACCTTGAATTAGGCTAAGATGACAGAGAGCAGAGTGCAGATGCCTCATGGCATCTGAAAGTGTAGAACATTCCCACCGAGTAGCTCTTGGCCAACTTATAAGTCATAATTTAGTGAGCTCTTACAATGTATACAGCGTGCTAAATATTTTATGTGTACTTTACCATCACTAGAAAGTAGGGTTGTTGTCCATTTTGCAAAAAAGAAGCGAAAGCACAGAGAGAAGCTGAATGACTTGCCCAAGATCTCTCAGCCAGCAAGTGAGAGGTGAATTCACACCCAGGCTTGGTGCTCACTCTCTTAGCCACTGCTGTCTGTCTTCCAACTGCATTGTCACTAATTGCTAAAAATATTTTCACACGCCGGGCGCGGTGGCTCACGCCTGTAATCCCAGCACTTTGGGAGGCCGAGGTGGGCGGATCACAAGGTCAGGAGATCGAGACCATCCTGGCTAACACGGTGAAACCCCGTCTCTACTAAAAATACAAAAAATTAGCCGGGCGCGGTGGCAGGCATCTGTAGTCCCAGCTACTCAGGAGGCTGAGGCAGGAGAATGGCGTGAACCTGGGAGGCGGAGCTGGCAGTGAGCCGAGATCGCGCCACTGCACTCCAGCCAGGGGGACAGATCAAGACTCCGTCTCAAAAAAAAAAAAAAATATTTTCACACACTACTTTGAATGTGCAAACCAACTAATATTTATGCCTTTTTCTCTAAATTTATTCAGATGATCTTTTTCATTTCCAGTAAATATTTTTTAATGAAAATGAAATCCAATAGAATTTCTTTCTTTGCTTGTCTTATGTTCTTTTTGATAAATAATATGTACTTCAGGATAATTTCACTTTCTGTTGATGCTGCCTCTAAATTAAAAAAAGAAAAATCATATTTTAAAATGATTTCTAGAACAGCTCAGACTACATCACTACATCCCTAGGACAGCAGTATTTAAATGACTCTATGATACTGTAACTTTGTTTTTCTTACATTACTTCCACTTAAAGCTTTCCCAGCACATGTCATCTCTGGAGCTCTGTATCTGAGGCTGATGACCAGTGCTCCAAGCATGGGCAACCTAGAGCATTAGCCAGAAGGAGAGAGGGAGTGCTCCTCCGGCAACCCCCTCTCTGGTCTTGAGGGAGAGAAGCAGAGGATGACTGACACTGAAGGGAGGGAGCTTACTTCTGCTGCCATCCTGCCTTGCCCTGCCTCGCCCTGCCTCTGCTGTCGTTGTGGTCACTGCTGCAGAGGCCCAGGGATGGCAAGGTGACATTCTAGCTGTTCGTTTGTTTCAACAAGGCTAGCCACAGGTCCACCCAGACTCACCTCATTCGGGTCACCTTCCACCTAAACATTGGCAGCAGTTCCCTGACTTAGAGATTAACGGCTGTCACACTTCCCACTTGTTTCCTTCTCTTTCATTTTCTGTTATGAAAAGCGTGCTCATGTGAAACAGCTCCCAAAAAGCATCTTACGTAAATTCATGCCAAAATATGTGAGAGTCCTCTTGCAAAAGAAAATTGGAATGTGAATTCTGAATTAAAATAAGATTTCCCTTTCTGACCACTCCATTAAATTCGGCTTTTGTTTGTTTTTTATTTGCAAGTGTTGATGCATGTTAAGATGAAGGCAGAGCTACACTGCTCCATTCTGAAGAAGCATTTGGCCACTAACTGATAAAAGAGCCAGGATCCATGTATAAATTATTCAGAAATTTGGTAAATAAACATGCAAACTTCTAGCTGGGGCTATTGCTATTGCATTATTCAGCCCAATAAAGAGAATTTAATTTAATGGATTTTCAGCAACATTGTTCAATGATCAACAAAAGGCATACTGTCTTCTACGAATAACTGATTTTCCCGGGGCATTCTGAAGAAAGTGGGTCCTCGTTAACCCTAGAATGGCTAGCTAATGTAATTGAAGCGCGACCACCTGGCAGCGAGGTTGCCCGTCAGCTGCCAAGGAAGGCCTGGGCCGGGGAGTACCAGGTGCTCTGCTCTCGCTGTCTGATTGTTACAGTGGAATAAACAGCGTGATTGCACAGTATGGCCAGGGGCGAGAATCCAAGACTGCTGCCAACCGGAGCGCGGGCTTTCTTCCCTAGTCTTTGACAAGGGGGGCCAAAAGTGTTTCTATTCAGAGCAGGTAAAGCTGACAAAGCTCCGATGTTGTCTGCACAATTAGGATGAAAAAAATAAGACTGGCCCAAGAACGAACCAGCAGTAAGCCTCAAGTACCTGTTTCTGTATCGTACAAAGCCTAGGCCTATTTAATACAGGCTGGGAAGTTTAAGCATAAAAATTTAAAATAAATTCAAGAAAAAGAACTTAAATACTCAGTGACCACTGCTTCTTAGAGCAGGTCAGCATTATTAAGCTTCCTGTTTTGAAGCATAATTCCAAGTCGTCACCATACAAAAAACTTTATTTTGGCCCGAATTCCATGGCAACCCAAATACCCTGTTTCTTTGATTATACTTCATAAATTCCGGGCCAGGTCATTTTGCTTTCTCTATCTTCCTTTATAAAGCCCTACACACATCTATATTTAACTCACTGAAATAGTCCTCACTCTGTGGTGTTGTTTATTCTCAGTAATTTTTTTTAAGTGCTGCTGCCCATCCAGAGATATAAAAGAAAATTAGCATTATTTGACTTGTAAAAACTTAATTAAGAAATAGACATTGTGACTTTTCTAAGGGGTTTTGAATGTGAAATGGTTCATTAAGTTTTTGTTAACAGAAAAGTAAAGAGCACTTTCCCCAAATGGCAAGAACAAAATCGCTTTCTCTTAACACATTGATTTATTTCATTTGCTAAGCACAGGAACCATGAAATATTTCATCCCAGTAGCACATTAAATATGTGCAGAAGTAAAATTACAGCTGAACAGCACCTTGTACTTTGTACTCGTGGTGTGTACATTTCAATAGGCTAGGAGGAAAAAACAAACTGTAGAAAGATCATTTTATGAAATTAAATTACCTGTTTTGTATTGCTCTGAATCTCTGCGTGTAGCTGTGGATTCAGAGGGACTTGAACTGTTGCCTGCAGCTTTTCACGGGATAATCCCATCACCCTCTCCAGCCCACCCCCCAGGATTAGTATCTATCACGGGAAAAGAGAAATGATAAAAATGTTTCCTGTTGCGTGTTTAGCCTCTCCAGTGGTACCTAACTATAAAAGGTGACCAGGGACTGGATGTGGTGGCTCAGGCCTATAATCCCAGCACTTGGTGAGGCTGAGGCCAGTGGATCGCTTAAGCTCAGGAGTTCACAACCAGCCTGGGCAACATGATGAAACCCCATCTCTACAAGAAATACAGAAGTTAGCTGGGCATGGTGGTGTGCACCCGTAGTCCCAGCTACTTGGGAGGCTGAGGTGGGAGGATCACTTGAGCCCAGGAGGTCACGGCTGCAGTGAGTTGAGATCGCACCACTGCACCCCAGCCTGGGTGAAAAAGTGAGACCCTGTCTCAAAAAAAAAAAAAAAAAAAAACTAAAACCAGGATTGCTTAGAAAGATGAATATTAGGTCTGTGGCATCTCTCAGTGTATTGTCAGATGGCAGTCAGGGCACTTAGTAATAAATTGGAAGAGTGACTTGAACCAAGCCAGGTCATGTCTCCTAGCCTGAATTTCCATGCCTGGGGAAAGAGTTGGTAAATAAATGCTACATGAAAAGTAATTAGTACAGGGGCTGCTAGAGATAGTGGCCTAATGAGTGTGCTTTTCTTCCCCTTTTGCACATTGGGTCTTTCCCAATGGAAGGTGACCCAAGTTTGCTTAGGAGAAACCAGAAGTCAGAAGAACAACACAATTTCATGCCTTGTTTTCTAAAGGATTTATTTCTCAGCCTCTATTTTACATAAATAAGTACTCTGTAAGGATGAAGTAAATATATATGAATTTAGTTGTTTGATGGGAAATACATGTATATAAATAAGTAGTCCACCTTTTAGTCTGATAGCTTGAAACTCCATTTTATTTTCAGTCAAATGTGAGAGTCTTACTGGCAACCCCACCTTGACCCTGTCTTTGGATCCGGAGCTAGAAACCCAGATTGGACAGTGGGCATGTGTGCGGTCCTGAGTGCAGTGCCTGGTAGCCCTGGGCCCATGCTGCCTGTGGTCCCTAATGGCTGAGTCACTCTGATCACTGCCTCTGAGGGCTGGACCTTGAATATACCCTGGAACTTAGTAGGGACACCAAAAGGGATAAAGGGAGTCAGTCCCAAAGGCAGTCTCAACCTTCTTTGTGCCATGGATGTCTTGCACTTCTCAGAATGTTTATAAATGCAGAACATAAAGCATATAGGATTCCAGAGTACATCAGTTATAGTGAAATGCTTTCTAAATCAAATGCATATATAGTAATATAGGAACACCTTTATTCATGTATTAAATACCAAGCTCTAGTAGTAGGTCCAATAATCATTATAATTTTGAAGTGGTAATGAGCAGAATCAATATTTTGAAACACTGGCAACAATATAATGGGACATGAAAATACCTGATTTCTACTGGTGACACAGTCACAGGTGGTATCACTTTGGTTTATTCCTATTTATAATGGAAAGAAATGCTTCATTTCAGCCAGAGGGTAGGATAGTGAGAATGAAGATGCGCTTTTTTACCATCCAAGTTCATGGACCCCTTGAATTTTGATCATCACCCAGAAGAGCCCCATGGGGTCCATTGACCCATATTAAGAACCATTCTTTGTGGGATTCACAAGAACCAGAGTCAGGCAGGATCCACTGGAACCACTGCAGCATTGTTCCTTCAGCCAGCTAGCCTGCAAGAGTGGTTTCTGAGACTCTGTAGGTATGGGGCCTGTTCTCCGGATGCTAGATACGCCACAGTTCCTGCCCGCATGGAGCTTCCATTCCAGGGGAAGAGGCTGACAGCAAGCAATGTACATCATGAAAATGCAGGGAAGTTAGAGCATGGTGAGTACTGAGGAGAAAACTGAAGCCAAGAAAGGGAGACTGAAGGGTCTGGATCGCAGTGCCTCCTGAGAAAAGCTGGCATTTGAGCAAAGACCTGAAGGAGGTGAGGGAGGCAGTCAGACAGGGGTCTTGGAAGAGCATCCCAGGCAGAGGGCACAGCACACACACATTGTGTGTGTGAAGTGTGGGAAGGGGTCCACACTCCACAGAGGTGACAGCAGGGGCAGGCACCCAGTGGGGCAGGGCCTTGCCAGCCACACTAAGGATTTCTGCTTTTGCTGTGAGATGGGAGCCATCAGAAGGCTGAACAGAGGAGGGCACTATCCCTAAAAGGCTCCTGCTGCTGGATACAGAGGCCAGAAGAGGTAGAAGGCCACAGCCATAATCCAGGAACAAAATGACAATGGCGTGACCTGGATGGCGGTGTGTGGTGGTGACAGGTGGTCAGGTTCTGTATTGATGGGGATTTGGGGCCAGAGGATGCAGAGTCATGTGTGCCTCAGTGACCAGGCGGTCTTCAGGATGTTCAGGGTAGTTTGTAGTTGCCTGTCTCCTTAATTTCTGCATTTACAGAAGGTGGACTTCTGTTTGAATTAATAATGCCAACATTTATTGAGCTAACATTTATGAAATTATACATATTATATATTCACATGTGAACAGATGGTTTGTGTTCAGATGCCATTGTGCAGAGGAGGCCACAGGACCCAGAGAGGATGGGGAACTTGCCAAGGTCCCACCAGCAGCATTCGGAGCTCAGAGCCTCCCATCAGTGAGTTAGCCCCGGAGCCTGGTCTCCGCGGTGCGAGTGCCATGATTGCCGATGCACAGGCTCAGATGAGGTGGCGCCCCGGCCACCCGCCTGTGGCAGGGATTAGATCAGGCATGGCACATGAGTGTGTCTGGCAGGATGTAGTGGGCAGTCAAAATGGCAATTTCCTGCCTCCCTCCCTTCCAGGGGTCTGGGGCTTGACACATCGCCTCTCCCAGAACCCCACTCCCCCGATGAGGCCAGGGTTTTATTCCTTTTTCTATTTAGATTATTCTTCTGCCTCCAACCTTATGGCAACAGAGACAACAGTGTCAACACAGTGAAGCCTTTGTGAGCCATCCAGTGTTTGTCTCCCTCCCCAAGGGAAGTGAGATGGCTGCCCTGGGCTGGTGTTCTATGCCTTTGTGTCTTGGCCAGGGCCCAGGGCCAGCTGATGGCAGGGACACTTTGCCATCTTACTCATGTATTGCCATGACACTTCAATACACTTTATCCACCACTACTAGTTTTCTCTTCATATTAGGGATGGCATTGGAAGAAGGAATAGATAAGTAACATGTTTGAGCAAAGAAAGGTCTACCCTATTAAATTGTTTTGTTTGGTAGGGATGGTATTTAAACAGACTGAAACCTTTTTAGAAAACTCAACACAAAGCACATGTGCAGAAGACTTGATCTAATTTACTTGGAACATGGATGCACTAAGGATTTCAGTAGCTCTGGATTCTTCGTGGGGTTTTATTTGAAGGGTTCTGGAAGCACTATATACTGGAGGCCGCTGTATTTTCTGGGGAGCAAAGTGGCCTGAGAGGGAGAAATGTCCATAGGCAGGGCTGTGATTTAGGCAGATGGGGAGAAACGTCTGCGGCCCAGTGGGCTTTTCCAAGTAATCTGTGACTCTCTGGTATTAGGGTTAGACCATAGGAAATGCTGCTTTTGCAGGTTAAAAATCAGCAATTTTGTATGATTCAACTCAATACATAACTTACCCCATTTTAAGACTTCAGGAGCTACAGTATTTCTGGGATTGTTCATTTAAACAGAACTTAGAGCAATAAATTTCTAAGAATTTATACTAATCCTACTCACAGACTAATCTTGATTCTTGTCCGTGTGAGCTCAATCCAGAGCAGTCCCTGAAAGGCCATAGATCTAGTGCAGTCCCTGCCTGTGGCAGTGTCCACAGACACATCCCAGTGTCGGGGTCCCTCGTTCCCTTCGTGAAGAGACTAGAGCCACCTCCTTTCACCACACTGGCGCTCCGGGCAGCCTCCCAAGAATCCAGCATTAGCCTTCCTCCTTCTTTGCTAAAAATCACACTGTGCCACATCTCCTTTCTCCTGCCCCCAAATGGAGAGACGCACACGCTCCTCCCACTTTGCTATGGCACAGCACTGTCAGCTCTGCAGCAGCCAGCTTTCTAGTAAGGGTGTGACCCCTGTTCCCTACTCTTCTCCTTCAGTTATAATATGATTCTGTATACTTATATTCAATAGTTCATTCTTTACTGTCCTTTCTTTTTGCTCTGTATTAGCTGCATTTATGTAGATTTCTCTCCTCCAAATGATAGTGCCCTTAACTACAGATGCTGTAATGTATCCTTTTCCTCAGCTACTCCCAGTCTGCCCAGGGTGGTGAACACCCTCCATCTCTGAAGTGTTGCTTCTGCCTCTGCGTCATGGACTTTAGTTCCATATTGTTGCAGCATTCGCCTGTCCCTCCCACTGCTTCCCATGACCATTTTCTTCATCCAGGGCTGAGTTTAGAGCCAGGGGACCTGGCATCAACACCCAGGTGGCTGTGTAGGGCCTCCTTTGAGGAAAAGGATCTGCAGTATCCATGACTTGTAGATACTTTGCACCTCCAGCATTGGCAAACATGGAATTCAAGAATTGTAGGTGAAGAACAGAGTCCACTTTGGAGCCATCTCTCTGTGGTGTCCGTCAGCTTCTGGGCATAGGGTAGAACACAGGAGAATAACTTGTGGAGTTTTTCATAAGTTCACTTTCAATGCCTTTCTCTAAAACAAAGTTTTTTTGAGGCATAGTCTCACTGTATTGCCCAGGCTGGAGTGCAGTGGTGCAATCACAGTTCACTGCGGCCTTGACCTCCCAGGCTTAAGCGATCCTCCGGCCTCATCCTCCCAAGTAACCGAGACTACAGACGTACACCATCACACCCATCTAGTTTTTGATGTGTTAGTGGAGACAGGGTCTCGTCATGTTGTCCAGACTGGCCTCAAACTCCTGGGTTCAAAATACACTCCTGCATCAGCTTCCCAAAGCGCTGGGATTA
The DNA here is from genome assembly GCF_003255815.1 of Theropithecus gelada. Lineage (NCBI taxonomy): Eukaryota > Metazoa > Chordata > Mammalia > Primates > Cercopithecidae > Theropithecus > Theropithecus gelada. The sequence continues at coordinate 91,841,223 of NC_037678.1, read as the reverse complement.
CATGCATGAGCCACTGCTCCCGGCCTCTAAGAGGAATTTTAATATAGTTCTCGACTCAAACAGATGAAAGGCAATGGCAGACTGCTTTAAAATGAACACATCCCATCCAGAACGTGGTCCTCTCCTCCTGGTCTTCACTTCTGAGCATTTGGCCATGCTGGTGGCGTCCCTCTGTTTTTAGTGTTAGAATATCAGAGGCTCACCTGCATCCATTTCTGGTTGTGACTGAAACAGTCCCCTACAGAGCTCACAGAGGACCAAGAACATTTCTGCTTGCTTTTAAGATGCTTTTTGCAACCTTTTCCATCTCATATGGCTTTGAACTTATTAATTTTAAAATCCAAGGCCTCGGTGCTGACTGTGGGTTTTAGCTCTGCAACTTTCCCGGGACCCCCACAGAGGAGCTACTGGCATTTTCCATGAGTTCCCATGAGAGGCCAGTGTGTGGCTATGAGCAACTTGTTTGGGAGAGATTAGCCATGTGTATTAAAATTTGTTTTGTTTTTGTCTTCATTTTGCTTTTATACACTTTATTCCTCACTGCCGGACTTGCTAAATTACTAGAGCTTGGATTTTTTCAGGGGCTTTTTCAGGCCTCCAGATGAGTAAGTCATGGACACCCCCAGTACATCACCACCCCTTCTCCCTCTTCCTCCCCACTACAGATAGCTTACAACTGCTTGCCATGTCTAAGTACAAAGAACGTGGCCAAAACTTTCATCTACATGGCTGTTAAGTATACTTTACTATATAAAATACACATCATGCAGTGTTTTGTTATTTGATCTACCTTCTGATAAATTTTGGAATTTCACTGATGTATACTGGATTTTGAAGTATTTTAGCATTTGTCTGTTGTGTGGTGAAGCAGAGATGCTAATCCTGGTCCTTCATGAACATTGTCTTCATCTCACAAAAATATCCAGACTATCTCATTTATCAGGTGACTTTGTCTCTGTGGTCCTTTGAGTTTTAAGTAAGAGCTTATTTTAAATGAGCTGAGTAGATTTGTTTGGGAATACTTACACTTGTTGGACCTCATCTGAGAAACATTTCAGCCTCATGAGATAAGGCAAACTGTTGGTGCAGCTTGCACAGAAAAGTACTGCATTTTTAGGTTGCATTTGTATTTATAGCTTACATCAAAAGGCTTATTCCTGTTTTCTCACAGGCTAGCAGCCTCTGGAAATATCCTGTGCCTGGCTGCAGCTTCTCCAAATTCCCCCAGACCCTTGCAGGGTTTGAGTGCTCCTCCTAATTTCTTTCTCTCACCTCTTTTAAGATATTGTATGAGAAGCCCCTCCCTACCCAACCATCTTTTGGGGCTCTGGCCAAATTATTAGGCGGAACCATATGAAATTGCTAATGTTGGTTTGCCTATGACCTAATCTTGAACTCGGAGCCTTAATTTCTTCAGCTATAAAGTGAGAGTAACAATACTTTCTTCATAGGATTTTGTGAGAATTATTCGAGATAATTTGGGCACACTATTGACTAGCACATAGTAGGATTGATAATTATGTCCTAATGGAGAGACAAATGGATAGAAGTGTTACTAGATGTTTGTTGGCATCACATGAAATGACCCAGTGGATTGTCACTAAATTTGCATAGTCATTCTTAAAATGTAGGCTTTTTAGAATGGGGAGAATTCACTTAGGAGATGCACGGTGCTCACCAACAAGCCAGATGTGCACTTCTAGACAGCTGGAGCAGCGGCTCTGCCCATGCACCAAGTGCCGCTGGGCCTTCAGATCAAGCAGTCACTTTCACATGGACAGCTTGAGGATGGACAGTTGCAGAAATGGAGTATTTAATGATAATGATGATTCTCCCTGGTAAAAAGAGGAAGTGGACTAGCTTTAAAAAATATTCAGAAATGAGGCTATTTGGAGAGATTAGAATTTGTGGGGTTTTTTTGTTTGTTTGTTTGTTTTTCAAAATAAATCATTCTAAATAAATAAGTAATTTTTTGTTTTCCCATGTATGTATAGCATGGTGGAATGTATTTTCCATTGTTTCCCAATGTTGAAATAGTCTGCCATTTAGTCTCTCTCAAAGAATCATTAACTTTACATTCAGATTTGCTAAGGAAATGCTGTAACTCTTGTTTTTAATTTTCTCCCACTCAGGGGGATTAGGTGGCATTACCAAGTGATTTACAAATCCAGGTAGGCGCCTTTAATTTGTCCTGAAAAAATCCAAAAGCTCATTAAACGACTTGCTGAAATGAATATATACGGTGCTCACCTTTGAAAAGGTTAGCATTGTCACAAAGCTCAGGGAGCCACTGCTTGGTAATTCTCCACCCTGCCCTTAACTGTTTAACCCATGGCAATCACCTGGTTTGTGACACCAGGCAGCTCATTATAATCAGCAAAGCAGAGCCCTGGCAGCCCTCCACTACAGGCACAATGAAACAGTCACAGTCTTGGATCCATCTCTGTAGAAAATGTACCTAGGTGTTTTATTCCATAGTGGTCGGGTCATCAAGGAAAAATAAACATAGCTTCCTCTCATGAATTCTGACAGTGAAGACGATCACCAGCCCTGGAACAACAGCGGTTCCTATTTCACAGTCCTTAATGTTTCTCGTGCCAACTGCTGCTTTAAAAAAATACATGACTTTAATGACCAAAATAGAATTTATTATTAGTTACAAGTTAAGGGATGTATAACCCATTTCTCTCTCCCATTAAGTCTGTGCAAGTAATATTAGTGGATGTTTCTCACTGAAGAGATCCCCTACTTCAACTTTGCATAGAGGAAAAACCTGGGACACAGGCCTATTGTAGAAATTATTGCTGCATGGAGAGGTGCACACATTCTGTAGAAGTGGCATTTGGAATTGTCAGATAATAATTGCATATATTTGTGGGGTACAGTGTGATGTTGTGATACCTGTGTACATTGCAGGTTGATTAGATCAGGCTAATTAACATAACTATTACTTTGCATACTTAACATTTCTTTGTGGTGAGAACACTTAAAATCTACTCCCTTTGCAATTTTGAAATCTATAATACATTATTATCTACAGTCACCATGCTTAAATTTTTTTGCATATTTCCATCCTCCCATCTCAAGGATAATTTTAGAGTAATTTATTGCCAGTTTGCAAATTGTATCACAAATTTTAAAATTATGTAAAGCATGGTGCATGTTTAAATTTTAGTTTTCTCTTGCATTTTCCTTAAACCTGTCTGGTCTTTGAAATGTCCTCTACCTGCCTGAGATCCTCTCCCTCTGCCTAGAGCCACTTTCCAAGGCTGTATCCAGGGCTTTCTATGCAGTGGCACCGTTCCTTCTCCCCTCCAGCCTCATACCTGGCTGCCAGACTCACCACCATGCATTCTCAGCCTACTGTCTACCCTCAGGAGCCTCCTCGCTTTCCTAACACTGGTGTCAGTCTAGACTCTGGCCTCTCCCCAGTCCTATGTCTTAAGGAGCCCTGTGTTCCCTAGTTTTCTGGACATGGCTTCTTGGGAAATGCCCCATAGTGTTTTCCTCCTGCCTCCCCCATCACTCCCGTTCTGATGTCGATTCCACTCAGTCTCAGAGCTATGCTTCAGGGGGACTCACTTCACAAAGCCCCCCAACCACACCAAAAGAGTATAGCCGTTTCCTTCTCATGATACCTTGCACATTTGTTCACACCACCAAGAAGCCCTGGAAAGAATGTCCAAAAGTCATTCCTCTCACATCAGTAGTATGCTGGGAGAAGACAGGGACCATGAGTTACGTCTTTATGTCCTCCATGAACTCACAAAATAATTACTTCTGATTGAAAATACATAGAGGCATTTAAAAAGTTATCTCGCTCATGTACTGTCCTTAACCTTTGGGGTCTACGTAGAGTACATACCGAGACCAGATGATCCCAGTGATGTACATATGTGATGTTTGATGAAAACAGTGAGATCTCGTGTCTGCTATCAACATACAGACACAGGGAACTCTGAAAGATAAAGGCAGTAGAAAAATACAAAGGAAATTTCTCAAGTGACATTTTTAATATTCACTGGAGATAAGTGAAAACAATTGAAACATCAGTCTACAAAGTAAATCACCAGTATACTTGATCAGAGTCAGAACCTGCTGTAGGTAGAGGCAATTTTCCATCATGTAAAATGACTACTGTCCTTATCACTGGTCCCTGTGTTTCTGTTTTTAATTGAGCAAAACACTTCTTATGAAATATTCCCCCACCTGTTGGAGGAAGCACGCAGGCCATGGGACAAGGAAGTGATGTGGCCCTTTCCCGTAAAGGGAAAGATCTTGCTGTCCCAGGCCTCCACAGGGCCCAAAACTTTGAGCCAGATGCCTGGCCACGGTAGTCAGTAATTGAGGCCTGGCCTCGTGTCCCTACTCTGGAATGCCAGGGCTCTGCACTCCATGGTGGTCTTTTGCCAGCTGTTCCCTGTTAGGTTCCACTGACTGGGTGCCACTAGGTTCAGCAGCTGCTGCTTTGATCCTGAACAGGCACACCTGTGGCATCATTCCCCTCACTGCAGCATGGTCCCACAGATCAACCCCGAACCCCTTCTTTCACAGATGAGGGGATGCGGGTTCTGCAGGGCAAACTAGTTGCCTAAGGCCACGGGGCCAGGACTCAGAGGAGTCTGCATCTGAACTCAGGGCTTTAACTTAAACCCTGCTATCTGTAATGACACATAGAATATCAGGCCTGAATTTCTACTTTCTTTTTTGTTCAGAGTCATTGCACCGGTGCTTCTACCCTCTTCAGGATTTTTGAATGACACCAAGTGGCACATAATTAAAAATAAGGATTTATCAGAAATGTTTCACCCTTAGAAGATAGCAATGAAAGAATGACAGTTCATTCCTGTTCCCTCTCAGTGTTTTGATTGTGGTGCGAAAGGCCCTTACAGTGAGACGCTCTGTTGTTCTCCAGTGTTGAAGCATGTCACAACTTCAGAAGCCATATCTGGCACCAAATTCATTCTCTCTTTGAAAATGTCCGTTCAAAATAATTAAGAAAACTTTAGAATTTTGTACTGATTGTCTTCAAAATATCACTAGAAATAATCGCAGAAAGATAATTTTTGTGTAAATGAGCTCATTTAAATTGTTCAAATCTTGCTGCACGAAGGATCGAATTAATGTAGTTTATTCCTCTAAATTGTAGCTTCTTATGACAATTGTACAGATAATAAGTTAGCTAGAAAGTCACCATTTATTCCAGATTAGCTGTAAAAATGGCCAGTTTTGTGCTACTTTTGGTTCTGGGGAGTGAAAGAAGAATCTAATTTATCTATCCGTATTCTTCCTGTTAGCACCAAACAACAATGTGGATTAATTTAGCACTGAACATTGCAAACATCTTAAATAAGTTTGAAAGATTAAACTGAGACAGCGTGAGGGAGTAGAAAGAGGCCAGCGTGTGTTAACCGATCGGCCTGGGTTTGAGTTTCAGCCCTGCTCATTGCTAACTGGGTGGTCTCAGAGCATCACTTTTGTTGCCTGTTTCTGCTTTATCATATGTGGTTTGAGTTTTGCAGGAGGACCCAGTGGTCTCACAGCTACAAAGAACTTCATGAGTGGCCACCCATTGCACCAACATTGGGTAGCTTGTTTTTATTTCATAAAGATTGTCTCTTTTGTTCTAAGTGAGATATTGCCTCAACAGAACTCAGGCTAATTATAGTGTAATCTCACTATGATGGGTTTTAGAATCCTCCAATATACTGTAATACTCAGTACAACGTTTGAGTATTATAGGATCAAAGATTTAGAAGAGGATTGAGATGCAAGGAAGTACTTTCCTTACATCTGAGGAGAGAATAATGGACATGTAGGAGGCACTTAGTAAATGTCAGATGGAAGGGTTGGTGTGTAGGTGGGTGAATAGGTGGGTGAGTGGGTGGGTGGATGGATGGATGGATGGATGAGTGGGTGGGTGGGTGAATAGATGGGTGGCAGGCACAATAATGGGAAGAAATGAGGGATTGAGAGAAGATGAACCTGGGCTCTCTGATGTGGATGGGCCACCACATTTGGGATCATACCCAGCCTCCTGGCCTTGGGAGCAGCGATACAGTTTTGCCTCACATATGAATTGTGAGAATCATCTCCATTGCTCTTCAAATAAAATACAAAATGGCTCCAAAGGACATTTTCCTCATCTGGGTCATGTCTCGTGCCATTAATATAAAACTGCTGATTTAATGGAGCTGCTTTTGATCTATCAAGAAAAGATATACCGAATTCAATTTGGTTTTTTTCTAAGAGTAAGTGTCTTAATTTGGAAGAGAATGATTTGATTATAATTTTAAGTAATATTGCAGTTACATTTTTAGTCACGAAGATGATATCAAGTGACTCTATGAGGCTTAAGTGTGGAAAGTCCCAGAGAATTGTGTGGGTTGGGAATTTTGTCTTTAACAGCATAGGGGGCTGTTTCTGTTGTTTGTATATTGTATGTGTTTAGTCAGAATAGATGTTACAAGGAATTTTGCATATAAAATATAAAAGCAGACAGTTTTCATTGAAGAGTAAAGTAGAATTATCCCAGAATATAAAGACATAAAAAGTTAAGATAAACACCCATCATTTTTTTCTGAAATTTTCTTTTTAAAACGTGTTATTTTGAGAGAATTTCTAATTCTGATCTCCTGACTGCAGCAGACTTTTTACCTGAATTCCTTCTGCCTTACTCTTAAAAGTTGAAAAGATTTGGGTACTCAGAGGTACCTGCTGAAATGCAGTAGAAATGTTGAATCTGTTGTTCAAATGTCAGACTCAGGAAGGACCAAATATCTGCTCTGCACTTGATGATACATGTTCTCCAGCCACAAAAGAAAACACTCCTTACAAAAAAAAAAAAAAAAAAAGAATTCTTTTTTTCCCTTGCACAATCCATCCTGGGCCAGATATAGTCATAGCTCAATAGAAAATTGCTTTCCTGTTACTGGCAACCTGTGTGGTCACTGGTATGACACTGCCCCATGTCGACTTGCAAGCTGAGGGGCCACTGCAGCAGGCGCATGGTAACGGTGCCCAGGAGCACTGGAGGACTTGAAGGACACACACAGTGCCCAGTGCTGTCCACCCCCACCCGAAATGGGGTGCCAGGACCAGGGGCGGGAAGACAGCAGCCCCTGGGCTAGCCGGTTGGAGAGAGTTCTAATGAAGGGATGAGTGACAGGGGAAGAGACATCTGCATAAATAAGTGCAAGATACAGGGCTGATGTGCTGTGCTGCAGAAGCCTCCACCCCACAAACAGAATGGCACACAGATGGAATTTAGTGAAACTGTCACTCCCGTCCCTGCTCTAACCCCCAGGATTTCTCTCACTGGCTTGTTAGAGCCAAAAATACTTGAAATGCAAGTATTGAGGTTTAATTTGCAGGAGAAAACAGTAAGTTTTCTTTCTCCTGAAGTTGTTGGATAATAGAGTCCCAGCTGGAGAGAGTGGAAGAAGGGCTACAATTTACTCCTTCAGCTTTCTATAAAATCACCAGTGAGTAGATGGAACTCGGCCTTCTGCTAGCTGTGGCCTCACTAGTCTTTTCTCTTGCTGGGAGAATTCTGATCATAAGAGGCAGGGCCGTGACTGAGAGCCAGGCTCTCAAGTCAGGCTGCTGGTAGCATCTGAGAGAGGTGGAACAGAACACTTTTCCTCTCTGCTCTTCAATTTCCTCCTCTGCAAAAAGATTAGGATAGTATAAACCACAGGAGGAAGTTGTGAGGATTAAATGAGATAGAGCCTATAAAACTTCAACCCATTAAAAGCACTTGATCATTTTCATCAGTATCATTATTTAAATGTAACCTTTGGTTGATGAAGCAGCCACAGAGATGCCTGGCCGGAGGCTCACTTATGCTCAGGATATAGACTGATTCACATGCTGCAGACACCACACCTGAAGGGCTGTCAGAACAGGGACTTTTCCCTTTGGGGTGCATTCGTAAAAGGGCATCCCGTATGCTGTGTGTTGCTGACAGTCTCTGAGAATATGTCAGTGACTATGCCTGAACTTCACACTGAGCCCTATTGCTTCTTAAGCCTTCCTCTAATATCGTTACAGTGTTTCCCTTCCTCACCCCTAGGCAGAAGCATCACAGGACTGTATGACACCTCATGGGGTTCTCAGCCCAGTGCCCTTCAGCCGGAGACTCGTTAGCAAACAGGTGGCTTCACTACCCCACTCAAACACCTAGACCTTCATCAAGACTCATTATTTTCAGCAGAGCTATATGTGTATATCTTTTTATTTACACAGCCTAGAACCAGATTAGCAGAAGGTTTAGAACAGTACAATTGAGCCTGTTATGCAACCAGAGTAAGTCATTCCAGCAGCCCCTGGGAATTTTCATGACCAATCTTGGCAGCAAACATAAAAATTTCAAACCACACTATGTAAGTCACTTATATTTACTTCCTGATCATTTTTTTTTTTTTTAACCTAACACCGAACGAAATGCTAGAACAGATGTAAAAGGAGTAAAAGAGGTCCTTTTGCCCTCTGGCTGCTCAAAACTACTTTCCGTAATGTCAGTGAGACCCGTATTCTCCACGCTCATCTGGTCATTTTGGTTTGCACAGGACCAGTGTCTGTTGAGGGGCCCAGCCATGCCTACAGATAGAGCAGCTCTTCAGAGTGCTGCAGATGTAGACGTGCTCCAGGGCCATTTGTTGTGATGGCTCAACCCTTGTGTCCACTTAGTGTAAGCTTCTTCCTAAGTGAGCCGGTTGCATCACATACTATTACTAATAGCCAGAAATCAGTTGCTTTTAATATTAACTGGCCAACATACTTTTGCTGCTTCTGGTCATGGAGGAGCTTTGTGTTATTAGAATTCCCCCAAATTTCCAGTTAGGTTTCAATAATTGTAGCTTTTTTTTTTTTTTTTTTTTTTTTTGTTTTTGTTTTGCTCTGATAGGTCTGTGGGGTGTATTGAGTTTCAAGTGTGGGTTAACAGTAATATTTATCACTCAGGTGTGCTATGCAACCCAGCGTACCACTGAAGCACTCTGAATAGGCCAGAAAGGCCACTTGGCAACCTTCGCATCAGCTTCTTTCCTCATTTTGTAAGTCACTTTGATTTGGTAAACCCCTAACTTTTCTTGGAGTGTCTTCTGGACATCTGATAACTTGGTATCAGATGAATATCTTTCTGGAAAACTGAGATGCCTTTAAGCTATTAAAACTATTTCATAGAAGCATAGAAATACTGTTTTCTGCTTCCAGAGGTAGTGATATTTATTATTTTAAAATGCACAGAAGAACAAACAAACATAGCTAAAATTTTGTAAATACCATGAAAAGGAATGATTTCCCCAAAATTGCTTTCAGAAATGAAAAATGAAGAAAATCTGTACACAACTTGGTGCAAATACTTTGGACCACAAAATTTGGTTGTATCATGCCTGAGCCTAGTCTGATTTCATGTGGGCCTAAGAGATTGTTTATAGGTAACAATTAAGAATGTCCCGAAGGAATGCATAACTAGAGTATCTGCTACAGATGTTTTCTTAAACTTGTCCGTTTCATTTACTTGTTATCTATCATATATCATATATCATCATGATCCTATTTAATTTACAGAATCAACCTAGATATAAACTATTCTGTAGGCCAAATGAAAGTGACTTTTGCCTTCAAAATAGAATGGTTGAAGAGTAAGCATTGGATAATTCAGTTCAAATTGAGTTGCACTAAATAATACCTGTAATGTATTTTATTGAATAATTTTTTTTCTCTTAGAGTCAGTGATGACAGAGCCAGAGTTTACAATTCATGTGTATTGCTCTTTAATTGTCTACTCTTTTTATACTTTGCTACAAACAGGATGTAAGACATTTAGAGACAGTTCTGCATTTCTAATTATTTTCCATTTTGTTGTCACTTCATGGATATTACATGCCCCGAAAATGTCAGCAATGGTCCTTTCTATATTAAGGTTGGGAGTACATTTTTTAGCTTCTAACACATGATATCTTTAGGATGAGTGAAAATCTGTGAAAGAGAAACACAGTTCAAGTGACATTGACTCCCTTCCTCCCAGAAATCAAGGTATTGGCATCAGCATGGCAGAACTCAGGGCTTCTATTGTTCATATTGATTTGTCACTTTTTCAGCCATTTTCATCATTGAGGTAGCCTGTTGAATCTTTTCTCACTCAATTTGACAGCACTTTCTCTAAACTTGAAATAGGCTGAATGACTAATTTTCTTGTCACTTACATTTTTACTGATGTGAGACTTTGAGCGACAGTGTCACAGGGCATTTTCTCACTTGGTGATTTACAGAAGGTGAGGTGCACTGGGAGAACTGGAGAAGATGGAAATGGAAAATGCTATAATTAAGGATGTGCTCCTTCACAAATCAATCCCCTGGGAAGAACTGATTTGAACATTTCTAATAACAGTATAGTCCAAATCCATTGCATCTGTGGAGTGCCTCAGATTCTAGGAGGGAGACCTTCAGCTCCCTATGCCGGAAGGACATGGGAATATGAGAACAGACCATCTCCAAAAGTCTGTAATTTAATAGCCTGAAGAAAATCTTTTTCTCATTTCCATTTGCTCTTATCATTTCCTCAGAATTATTCTTAAACTTGGTTATATGGTATTTTCTTCTTTTTGAGCAGTAGTGAACTGTTTCTCTCCAGGAGTGTATCATTAGGGTTTGAAACTTAATCTAATATCTTATACCTCCATGTGTTTAATTTCCTTTTCCAAAACATCCATTTTATTTGGTTACATGGTTGAGTAAAGTCATCCTCTTTACCTGTTACCAGGCTGTGACATTTACTTTCAGTGATTCATTTATTTGCAGCCTTAAACAGTCCTAGAATTTAAATTTGCATTATATTGAAAGAGAAATAAAATCTTGTGAAAATGTTGTATGGCTTTAGGATGTAACTGGCATCTGTTCCTGTCTTGCTCATTATGGAATTTTATCCATTTGTTTAGTTATTAAATGCGACCTGAGCCCACCTGTAGAGCATGTGCCTTTGAGGCAGGTACCAGGGAAGTACATGGGAGCTGAGGCTCTGCAGGAACCCTGCTGCTTCTCCTTCCAGATGCTTCTCCCTGGGATCTGGGAAATGGCTGTCTCCCCCTCCCTCCATATCCCTTGACTGCTCTTTCACTTCTGCCCACCCTCTGGTGGGGTGGGGGTGGTTCCCTAGCATTGCATTCTCCCCTTTTCTCCTTCAAGATCATCTCCAAACCCATGACTCAACTCTTCAGCTCTGGCCCAGGCCTCTCTGCTGAGTCCCAGTCAGCACTTCCCTGAAGTTCTCCCCCAGAAATCCTTTGGGCTCCTCAGACTCCTCCACTCAACCCTGCCTTCCTCCTCAGGTCCCTTTCTGTCCCACCCTCCTGGTCACTTACACCTTGATCCCAGGGTTTTGTCCAGAATCCATCTCCATCTCTTACCGTTGGTGAACACCCCAAGTCCAACTGGGTCTGCCCCGCATTGTGACGCTTCCTCCCCTGCATTGTCTCCCTGCCCTGTTATCTCTCAGGCACAGATCAGGTCCTGCTGTTCATCTATTTTAAAACCTTTGGAGATTCCCAGTTGCCACAGGCTGGTGTTGCTTCTTGCTTTCTGTAACCGGCCATTGCAGTCTGACCAAGACCTACTCCTCATTCCCGTGAATCGCCCCACCCACCAGCTCCCTAGAACTCACTGTCCACTTGTCTTTCCATATAAGCTGTGAATGCTGTGAAGGACAAAACTATGTCTTTTTCATCCTCCAGCTGCTAGAACAGTCCTGGCACATGGTCTGCTGCTCTTCCTGTGTCTTCCATGATTAAATGATTCAGCCACTGTCTGCCTGGAGGGCTTTTGCTCTGCCAGGCCATCCTGCCATTTGTTCTCTCATGTGGTCAGTGAAGATCTTTTTATTAGCAGGCCTTCCTCATAATACATAGTGTGCACTGGGTACCACTAGGCATTTTGGGGGGCATTTTTTTTGAGACAGGGTCTCATTCTGTCACCCAGACTTCAGTGCAATGGCATAATCAGAACTCACTGCAGCCTCAACTTCCCAGGCTCAAGTGATCCTTTCACCTCAGCCTCCAGGCCAGCTGGAACCATAGGCATGTGCCATCACTCCCGGCTAATTTTTTGGTTTTTTGTAGAGACAGGGTCCCACTATGTTGCCCAGGCTAGTCTCAAACTCCTGGCCCCAAGTGATTTTCCCACCTTAGTCTCCCAAAGTGCTGGGGATTACAGGGGTGAGCCACTGCACCCTGCCTGGGGGCATTTATTTTATTGAGATATAATTCACAGACCATAGCGTTCACCCTTTTAAAATGTATAATACAGTGGTTTTTTGCATATTCACTGAGTTTTTCAACCATTGCCACTTCCAATTCCACAACATTTTGATCACCCCAAAAAGAAACTGAATACCCATTAACTGTCATGCCACGTACTCCCCTCCCTCCGGCCCCAAGCAGCCACTGATTTCCTTTCTGTCTGTATTAATTTGCTTATTCTGGACATTTATATAAATGAAGTCCCACCATATATGGACTTTGGCATCTGACTCCTTTCACTTAGCAGAGTGTTTGCAAAGTCCATCCATGTCACAGCAGATATCAATACTTCATTCGTTTTTATGGCTGAAGAATATTTTATTGTATGATATATTACATTTTGTTTATCCATTCATCAGTTGGCAGGCAAGGGGGTTGTTTCTGGTTTTTGCTGTAAATAATAGTGCTCCTATGAACATTTGCTGGCAAGTTTTTGTGTGAACATATATTTTCAGTTCTCTTGGGTACTGAATTTCTAGGAGTAGAATTGCTGGATCATCTGTTAACTTTTTGAGGAACTGCCAAACTGTTTTCCACAGTGGCTGCACTTTATTTATTTATTTATCTATCTATTTTTGAGACAGTTTTGCTCTCGTTGCCCGGGCTGGAGTGCAATGGCGCAATTTTGGCTCGCTGCAACCTCTGCCTCCCGGGCTCAAGCAATTCTCCTGCCTCAGCCTCCTGAGTAGCTGGGATTACAGGCATGCGCCATCACACCCGGCTAATTTTGTATTTTTAGTAGAGACGGGATTTCTCCATGTTAGTCAGGTTGGTCTCGAACTTCTGACCTCAGGTCATCCACCCGCCTCGGCCTCCCAAAGTGCTTGGATTACAGGCATGAGCCACTGCGCCCGGCCTGTGGCCGCACTTTATATTCCTACCAGCAAGGTATGAGGATTCCAGTTTCTCCACATCTTCTCCTCGTCCTCACTGGTTATTGTTGTTGCTTGTCCTTTTGATTATAGTCATCCTAGTAGACGTGAGGTCGTATCTTATTATGGTTTTCATTTCCATTTCCCTAATGACTAGTGGTGTTGAGCATCTTTTCATGTGTTTACTGGCCATTTGCATATCTTCTTTAGATAAATGTCTGTGCACATCCTTTTTCATTTTAAAACTCAGTTGTCTTTAGTGTTGATCTGTGAGAGTTCTTTATATATTTGAGATACAAGATCCTTATCACTTAAATGGTTTGCAGATGTTTTCTCCTATTCTGTATGTTGCCTCTTCACTTTCTTTGGTCACTGTTCAAAACATTGCTCAAAAACGAAAATGTGTCATTTTCTTGTGCATCCTGTATTCCAAAAGCGGCCAGTAGTGGGGAGCAGCAGAAGAAATCAGCTAATTAATTTCCTAGTTTTGTAAAATATTCTTAGCCATTCCTTCTCTGAGCTCAGACTCTGCCACAGTAGGCTCATTTTTTTTACTAGGTTTAAAATGCATCCATGTTTTACACCTTTGAAACAGGGTAAGCTGTCATTAAGTTATCTCATTTTTATAAGTTTCTGTGAGCCCAGTATCTGTCCTGTGGGAGGGTCGTGCCTGCCTCCCTGTGTGTAGCGCCTCATTCTCTGCCTCACCGGAGAACCTGCTTCTGCTCCATTTCCTCTTCCCTCCACGCCAGGGTATGTGTGTCACCCAATGTGGCCCTCTCTCTGCCACGCCATAGTCCTTCATAGTTATGCTCAAGGCCATTCTCAAAAGTTCTGGTCATTTCAAGCCTGTAAGTAACATTCTTACCTCTTCCACATGCCCAAAAGATGTATGTCATCCATTTCTGAAAAATGCAAAGAATAAGTAAGGTATTGAGATATTTGGACAGGCGCATTGATTGAACGTATAGATGCCAGTCAGCCTTGACCTCTTCCAAACTAGAGGACACTCAGGACCCTCCTTAATGGTGCAGTTCCTCTAAGGGCAATATAGCAACGTAAGTGACATCATGTTGCTTCCTTGCCTCAAGCCATTCGAGCCTCCTGTGCCCAGGCCCAGCCTGTCTTTCAACTGTACCTCCTGCCACCGTCTTACTACCCCATGGCCTCAGTCTCCTTTCTCCTCCTGAAGCATCCCAAATTCCTTCCCACTTATGGCATTCTTTGTGCCTGAACTGCTCTTATACTCCTTACCCCACTTCATCCCTGCTTGGTTAGCTGCTTCCCTCCCATCAGAGACTTCGTTGAGCTTATCTCCCTCTTTCCTTCCTGGTACTGATGTAATGACAGTTTGCCTTATTCCCTGGACTTGTCCTTTAACTAGTGTTCGATCTGCCTCCCTGCTAGAATTCAGGCTTGCTGGGGGCAGGAGTGACATCTGTCTTGTTCCCTAATTACATGCCCATTACCTAGCACAGGGGGGCACTCAATACATATCTCTTGAATGGATGAGCGCTTGAATGAAGGTGGATTTGCTTTTTGAAAATAGCACAGCCACTTGAGATCCAGTTCTCTGAGCAGACAAGGATAATGTATAGAAATCTATGCTTAAGCCCGTGAATATATGTAGTATTTTGACCATTCTCAGATTCAGCTGGTTTTGTCATTCTTAATGCATAGTAATTCTAACAACAGTAATTTTGTAGAAATGCATTTTTATTTCTCGAAGCATTATCTCCCTCCCCCACAGGTGGCATTCATATCCCTGTTTGATTTGAGCTTTTTGAATCCCTTCTGTCAGAGTTCCCTACAACTTTCTGAAAATTTTGAGCTCTGACATTCTGGTCTACTTCTGGAATGAAATCCCTAAAAATAGTACTGTCTCTTTTCGGCTTTCTCTGTGTCTGAGTCAAATGGACTTCTTTGTAGTCATCGTCAACTCTAACACCCAAACACATACCTTTTATATTAGCCTTCGACTTGAAGCTCATTCTGTCCTTCTGATGGGTGAGAAAAGATTCATTTGATTAGTGCTTTTTCATTCTGTCCAAATTGCCCATTTTTATTATGAAATATTTATACAGACTAGAAGACGTGTCATTTACATACATTCTAAGGAACACCAAAACGTGTCCCAGTACTGATACCCACCTGCACCAGCCAATATATTTGAGACCCTCCCAGGTACCACCCCGCCACACCCCAGAGATAATCCCAGGTTATTATTTCCTTGCTCTTCATCATTTTCCTACATATGTGTATAGCCCTAAGCAATATGTTTCACTTAACCTGTTTTTAAAATATATATAGGCTGGGTAAGGTGGCTTAGGCCTATAATCCCAGCACTTTGGGAGGCTCAGGTGGAAGGATCACTTGAGGCCAGGAATTCAAGACCAGCCTGGGCAACATAGTGAGACCCCATTGCTACAAAATATTTTAAAACTTATCCAGGCATGATGATGTATGTCTGTAGGCCCAGCTACTTGGGAGGCTGAGGTGGGAGGATTGCTTGAGTCCAGGACTTCAAGGTTGCAGTGAGCTATGATGGCTCCACTGCACTCCATACTACGTGACACAGTGAGACCCTGTCTATAAATTAATTAATTAATTAATTAATAATAAAATGTGTAGCAATAGAATTGCACTCATGTGTCCTTCAGTGACTGGCTTTTTTGGTTGAGCATTGTTTTCAATTTTATCCTTATTAATACACATGCCTATAGTTGATTTATTTTCACTGCTATATAATATCCCATTGTGTGACTGCATTTATCCATGAATGTTAAAAATAGTTTCCTTTTTCTTTTTTGCTGTTGTCTGTAACATGTTATAAACATTCTGAACCAAGCACATATGTACCAGAGCTCATATACTGAGGAGCGGAATTGCCAGTCCACAAGCACGCGCATCTTTTCTTTCCTGGATAAGGTCAGATTGCTCTCCCAAGAAGCCAGGCCAGTTACCTCCCAGCAGCAGGTTCTTGGGGCTCCTGTGCCCCATGTGCTGTCTGACATTTGGCATTATTACATGTTCTGTGTTTGGCCACTCTGGGATATATAAGATGGTATTTTGTTGTGATTCTCATAATCCCTGATCGTTAATGATATTGAGCAACTTAATTGCCAGTCATGGTTTATCTCTTGGTTGCCCATCTTTCTAGTAGGTTATTTGACTTTTTCTTATGGATTTGCTAGGCGTTCTTCTTATATTCTGGCACCTACCCCTTGCCAGCTCTCAGTTGCAGGTGCTTCCTCCCACGTTGTGCCTGGTAGTTCTGCCTTCTTTACAGTTTTGTGGTAAACAGGGGTTCTTACTTTGAATGTGATCAGATGTACCAGTCTTCTCCCTGTGGTTCATGTTTTGCTTTCTAAGAGATCTATCCGTACCCCAACATCATAAAGCGTTTGCCCCATACATTCTTCTAAAAGTTTTTATCATGCAGTTTTTAAAATCTATGTAGAATTTTACTTCAAAATGAACTCTCTAACCTCTCCTTACAAGTTGCTATTGCCTATAATATATCTAGCTGTTTCATAGCTTAAAACAATGGACATGAATTTCAGGCGTTCATTTATCCACACAGTAAATATTATGTGGGGTGCTTTTAAGCTAGGTTGTATGAGTGACATAAAAGAATAAATTTCTGTTGACATAAATTTGATGAACCTGACTCATATGGTGTCCTCAAGGAGTTTATTGAAGTAAACGATGATCCCAAAAAACATATGTCTGTGTCCCAGCTCCTGGAACCTGTGAATGTTAACTATTTGATACAAGGCTGTGTGCTGATATAAGTAAGTTAAGGATCTTGAAATGAGGAGATCATCCTGGGTTATCCAGGAGAACAGTAAATTCAGTGAGGAGTGTCCTTTTAAGGGAGACACATAGAATAGGAAAAGGCCATGTAGCCATGGAGGCAAAGAGTGGAGTCAATGCAGCCCCACGAACGGAGACAGCCACCTGGAACTGGAAGAAGCATGAACAAAATCTCTCCTGCAGCCTCTGCTGTCATCTTGATTTTGGATCTGTGGTCTCCCAAAACTAGTGACAGAATAAATTTCTGTTGTTTTAAACCACCCAGTTTGTGGTCATTTCCAGCAGCCACAGAAAACTAACATAAGGAGGCTTAAGACGGTCATACGTAGTAGCTATTTAGCCAGAGGTTTTCAACCTTTTCCACACCCTAGTGTACTCAAGGGATGGGACAGTGGCAGCAGAACTCGGGAGCACCAGAACTTTTGAGAGGGATGCATGGATGGCTGAAGCGTCCTAGATGGTTCTGAAACATGACATTCCCTTCTCTGCAGATCACTGCTATGGGAGTTAGAGTCTGCAGAGTCATGAGAATGGCTAGCTCCAGGCTTGCTTGTGCCAGTGATAAGAGGCTGCATGAGTTCAGAAAGAAAACTGGGATGGGTATGCAAATTGTTACAGCACACACACACCAATGTCAGGAAGCTGCCTGTGTCCAGGGCCAGTTTGCCAGTCTGAGCATCATGTCTGCTCTTGGAAAATTTAGAGAAGGTTCAGGCAAGAAGGGTTTCAAGGGTTGAAAAAATATAGTCTGCAGCATAGCCTCTTCCAAACATTTCTCTTTATTTCTTTGATAAAAGAAGCTTGAAAGTGCTAAACAACAGTCAACAAACACATAGCCTGAATAAGTAAAAAGAAATTAAAATGGAATAATTGTTGTTTTGTTGTATTTTATAAAGACAGCATGGTCTGGGTATAGATGCAGCTTACACATATGCACTCAGGTTTACATTGTGGGTTGATTATTGTAGCTCATGTATATTTAAGTCAGTTGATTTGTCTCATTTGGAGCTTAGTTCCCAACCTCACACAAGATCTTGAACTTAACACTATTTATTCTAGAATTCAAGATATTAGATGAAAGCAGTAAAGGTTAGAGGACCTGGGCCTTAATTCCATTACTGCGTCACTGTGATTCAAGAAAATTACTTGAACTCTCGGAGCTCTCATTACCTGATCAGTAAAATGGAGACCGTAGGACTTCCCTGCTCATGAGGGTGTAGCCTGAAGGGGGTTTGCTTGCCATGGAGCCTGACATGGAACTCTCCTCTAGCTTACCTACTACATTCTTTCTGCAACAAAACCCTAGGCCCACATGGTAGAGGCAGGGAGCAGTCAATCCAGATTTATCGTGCTTTTCTTTTTGTGCTGGAACCCAGGTAGATGCTTCATATATAAGATTCTATTTAATCTTCCCAGCCATCCTGAGAACAGGGGTTGGTGTCCCCATTTTACACGTAAGACAACTGAGGCTGGGAGTTGGAGCAGCTTGCCTTTGCTGTCTCACGTGTAAAATGGGGACATCAACACCTGGCAGGGAAAAGAGCAACTGGGATTCAAACCCTGCCTTCCTTCCACCAAAATACAAGCTCCTTCCTGACTGTCATGCTGCTGCTGTCATTTCTAAAAATTAAAACAAACAATGAGAGTAAAGTTGGGGGACAGGTTCAGATTCTCAGACTCTTACAGCTCTGCAGATTCAGCAGGGTGTGTCTTGAGAGTCTCAAGAAGTTCTCTTGGAAATTTTTGATAAAATGTAACTAGTAATGGCATATAACCTCTTTAGTAAAGTAGGGGAATAATATTAATTTTTTTTATTTTTTATTCTAGAGACAGAATCTTGCTCTGTTGCCCAGGCTGGACTCATTAAACTCTTGGGCTCAAGTGATCCTCCCACCTCAGCCCCTGAGTCGCTGGGGCTACACGCCTGTCTCTTAATCAAAATTCTTGATGAAAATTCGTATGTGAAAATATGAGCAGAATGAGTGGCTAAAGAAACTGAGAAATATCCAGAAGCCAAGATGGGTTTCTGGTCAGCAATTTGAATGTTCCCTGAATTGAGTAATCCAGGGGAAAACTGCTCTTTGAAAAAGTACTTTGTTGTATGTGACTTTTAATGAAATAATAATTCAGAACAGAATTAAAAGTTACACATTTGTTAGTAGACTTTTTAAGAGAACAAAAGGGCCATGGCTCGTATTGAAACAGGGATCGGATTTGTGACCCGGTGCCTCTTTCCGTGAAAGGTCTTTGACCATCCAGGGATGGACATTATTTCAGCATTCACTTCACATTTTAACATGTCTTACATGTGAAAAGCTTACAGGCATTTTGATGTCTAAATTATAAATGCCCTTTGTTATAGAAAGCAACCAGCATTGAAGCTCTAAGGATATTAGGTAAGAAAATGTCAGATGATACTGCTCCAAATTCCCCTTGCTAGTAGTTCTACTAATTAATACAGTTAAGATCCCAGTGCTGTGTTTTTTATGGCTACTAAAGGAAATGATTTTTGGCACCCACAAGCTCCTTGGCTGTTTCTAAATGCCGCCAGAGCTAAGGGGATATTTGTTTACTCTTTGTCAGGGTGTTTACATGCCCTGGCTTGGGCCATGAGCGAAAATGTATTTGATGATCTCCTGGTCTCACCCCAGTCCCTAATGGATGTTTGTCTAAATGACAGCACCCAGTTTAGCACTGTTAACACTCCAGTTAGTAGGCGGGAGAGTGTGGGCTGTGTGTGACAGTCGGGGACATGGATGGCAGGGTCAGGAACCTTCTCTGAAGGAAACACTTCCTCCTCCAGGATCCAGTTCTGGAAGCACCTTTGTGTTTTCTCTGTCTCCTACTGCCTTAATTTAGGAGTCAGACCATAAATATTCATTGAATCAGAGAATCTCACAACTTCATTATTACTCCTCTAAATACAGTGCTGGACTTTCTCTAAGGAGCCCAGATCTCTCAGCCTTGACAAGGACAAGCTTACAACAATTGGATAGTGCCATCCAGGATGGGGACGGTGGGCTGCCGTCTGGGGTCAGTTCATATTGTATTATGCAAAACGTCCCTTTGTAGGTTTGATCATGAGCTTGATTCACATAGCCAGCCACTTTCCAGATACGTGGCTTCCATAGAGTAGTTAGCAAAATGCACACGCATTTCCTTTTTGTTCACCATTGTCCCAAGCACTGTATGTGAATGTGTTGGACGCAGTGGGGCCTTTCAGGAAACAGCAGGACAATGCTAGGCAGAGCATGACAGGTCTTTAGAGGGACATGCCTGCTCTAACCCAGGCCCACAAGCAGACGACGGACTGAAAGGGGGAGCCATGAATTGAGCGTTGACAGCGGGCCACGGCGGTCCGAAGGCTCAGGTGGTTGTCAGCCATAAGTTTAGCTCAGCTCTTTGAGTAATTTGTCACGCCTCGCTCAGCCCCTGCTGGGCCAGCACGTGCCAGCTTAGTGTCAGAGTGCCTGTTCGCCAGACGGCCACTCAGGCCTAACGTCCTGCTGTTCCCCGGACCAGTGGCTTGCTGGGGCCATGCACGGAGGGCCGAGCCATGGCGACAGCCAAGTGCTGTGCAGAATAAGTGTGTTCATAATGAGACGTGAATGGCATTAGTGGGTCCCTCTAGAATTGGGCCTGAGCAGGCGCCTCTCGCTGAGGAAGTTTGGCAGCCTGTTCATTAAGGCGAGTCACCAGGAGTTCAGCCCACAGTCGAGAAGCCAGTTCAGGCTCATGCTGCCCAGGCCTTGGGCGGTTGTGCCCATCTATATAAAAGATCATAAATCATTAGAGGGGCCACTTTGGAAATCTTCAAACTTATTTTCCTTGCTTGAGGTTGCATAGAGCAAGCTAATGGAGAAATTCTGGCAGCACGCTGTCCAGTAGTGCTTTCCACGGTGACAGGCATGTCCTGTATCTGTGCAATCCAGTATAGAACCCCTAGCCACATGTGGCTATTGAGTGCTTAAAATATATCTAGGTGGGGCGGGGGGCGGTGGGGAGCAAAGCAACTGAATTGTAGCTTTTTATTTTAATTAATTCAGATTTCCAATGAGATAGCCTGTATGGCTACTGTATGGGATACTACTGGCTACTGTATGGGATAGCACAGCCCTAGAATGCCTCTGGTCTCCTCATGGTATGAAAATTATCCTCTGAAGGAGTAGGGAGAGGAAGAGCCTGCGTTTAGAGATCGGTGTGCACCCTTTGCCATAAGAAAGTAGAAAAGTATTTGGCCATTTAAAAACACATGCTGTCTTGAAAGCTGATTGAAAGGGCATAATTGTCACCAACTTGTATTTTTAAAGAGGCCGTTTTGAAAAGATAGTTTGAAAATGTAGTGAGAAATGCTAGAGTTACGTTTCTTCTTCTGGAGCTGCAAATAATAAACTGATGGTGATCCACATTCCCTGTGTTCCTGGAGAATTAGCATGATTTTCAAAACGACTGAAACATGTCTTTTAACTTTTGCATTGATAATGAGGAAGGGGAAAATGAGACGTCATGCGGACTTCCCCAAGTGTTAATTCATAACGTCGTATGTGCAGTGCCTCCATCCATTGTCGGATTGTTCTGACGTTATCCTGTTATTGGAAGTGCATGATTCACCTTCTGAGGAAACAGAAGCCACACACAAAAGGGGAAGATTTGCTTTTTGCCCTGTGAAAGCCTGCCACACGCAGGGGTCCTATTAAGACAGCTGGAAAGTTGCTTCAGTGTGTTACGCTTGTAAGTTTTATTGGTGACTGGTTTTTGATTACACATTTGAATGCTGTGTGTTCCAGAGTGCAGTTTTAATTAAAAGGCAGTAGTCTTTTTTTAAAAAATTGCACTGTACACTCTTGATAGATTCTCTCACATAGTAGTTCTTATTTTCCAATGTTCACAGCTTGTCTTGGTTAGAGGCTCTGATGCCCCCTCAAAGTATATCTTCCTAGCCTTCTCTCTTCCCAGTAACTTGCATCTTCTTATTTTTAAGAAGCGTCTGCACTGTTGTATTACCAAGTTGCTTGAAGTATCAACTCATGTCAATAGGCTAAGAATGTTTTATCCGCTGAAATAGGATGTAAAAGATCTACCATTGTCAGTGGAAAGAGATGCCGTTGCAATCAGTGTCTCCTGTTTTTGTTTAAATCAACCCAAATGATCTTATGATGTTATTCTGTAACTGTTGCCTTACATGTTTTTTAGTATTACTAATATTAAATGCAATTAAAGTCTAAGAGAAACTTAGGTCTGAAAACCAGAATTTTGTTATGAATTATGACTAATATTTAATTTTCTGCAAGATGGTAAAGAACCTGCAGGATACTTTTTTACACAGAAAAAAATGCACAACAGTATTAAAAGTGAATTCTGTCACTGCTCTGCATGCCACTTTGCACACGCACTTTTTCCTTAACCGGTTACCGCAGCTATGAAGAGCGAGCTCTGTATCTCGAAGCAATAATTCAGAACCACCGCGAAGTCATGACATTCGAGGATTTCGCAGCCCAAGTCTTTTCTCCCTCTCCCAGCTACTCCCTCAGCGGAACGGGTGAGTGTCTACATTATTCTTCTCTCACGCGCTTAAGACGCATTCAAGCAGCAGATGTACACCTGTTTTTCACAGATAAATGCTTGCAAATTTAAGAAGAGCATTCTCCCTCTGAATCAACTAATGAATATCAAAAGGAATGATGACATTCATTTTAATTTGTTTTGTATTCGAGCTGTTCACTCAGTTCCTTTCTTCAGCTATCCTGTTAACCTTCAAATCTAGCAAGGTTAATGAACTTTTTCTCAGTAATGTGCTCCGGTTCATTCAGGAGTGTGGGTTTCTTGCTGAGCTGGGAATATGTTGTTTAAAAGCGATGCCCGAATCAGTGCTTACTTATCAAAAAAGAGTTCCTCACAGTGGAAGCCGTTGCTACTAATGCTAAATGGGGATTATGCTGCCGAGATACGAGGGTCAGGGATTAATGCAGGAGACATGGAAGGACAGTGTCCCGGGGTCCATCATTACAGCAATGCAGTGTGCGTGTGTCTCTCTGGAGTGGTCTGTGTCATGTGGACAAGCCGCCGACCGGAGCAGCACCTGGTGTGGAACCCGTTTAGAAACTAGCTTAGAATAATTTTCATTTATTAGGGCCAGTGGAAAATTGTGAAAGTTTCCATAGATTTCCTTGTTTTTAGATTTTTATTCTTTTTCTATTTCCAGCTTGGGGGGAAAAATACACGTACCGCCACTTAAACAGATTATATGATTACTGTGTGTTTCTTTCAAATAATAGAATTATTACTTGTAAATTTCTGCATATAATTACAGATTAATTGCCTTTCAGAGAGTAAATGGGATATTTAGCCAATGCATGTTGAAATTCTCAGTGAGGAGCTTCCTTCTTCCACTGCTTTAGATGCAACTGTTAGAGTGCTTAATAGATTTCTAACCTGTGTCAATTGTCTCTGAACACTGCCTTACTTCTCCTATTCTGATTCGTTAACAAATATCTTATACACAAAGTGAAAAAAAATTAAATCCAGTGAAATAAATCACTTACAAATAAAATCAGCCATGCATCATTGTTTAACATCGCTGGCCTCAATCCTCGCCTCTCCGAGCTTTGTTGGGAGATAAGAGGGAGAGGCACGCACTTGCACAGGGAGCCAGGAGCAGCAGGCAGAAGGCTTGGGAGATAAGCAGGCTGGCAGAGGTGCAGGAGCAGCGCGATTTGCATAATCACGCCTCTGCTTCCTGGTGAGGCGTCAAGGAACACTGGGATGGCCTCTATTGATCTTTGTTGAACTGGAATACTAAGCAACATGAGAAAAGCTTATAACTTAAAGCTTTGATTAATGTTTCTTACATTAAAAAAGTGGAACAGCTGTGAATTGAATTCTTTTATACACTCTGCCAACATTCTATCTAAGACAAAAAAAAATTCGTTTCAAGGGAAATGAAGATTTCATACTCAGTCTGGCTAGAGATTTTAAATTGTTTCTAATTTTTCAGTGCAAGAACATGAGGGATCTGTAGCAAAGCTAATTTTAAAAAGATCTCATTCAGCTTTTTCCCACCCTCATGAGATTATTCCCCTCTTCGTGAGGACTTGATTTTTCAGTGCAGGTTGTTTTTTGTTTCTTGTTTTTTTGTTTGTTTGTTTCTTTTAACTCTTGAGAAAGCTTTTTATTTCTTAAAATTAAACATGTAAATAATAACTAGATGTTTTCATTCCTTAACTGTTACATTCTTAAGATTATTAAGATATTATCAAAATGAATAATGATGGACCTTGTTTTCTGTGTATATTTTAGCCTCTGTATAAACTAATTTGATCTTTTCCAAACATTCATAATTATTTAAACCAATTGAAATGAGGGAGATTCTAGGAGCAATTCGAGTTTTTAAGAACTCTACTTGGAGAGGATTGTCAATGGCTTCTTCAAGAATGTCATATTTTTGAAAATTGCTTACCAGAATAAAGATTCTGACAGCATGTGAGGGTGGGCATTGGAACTTTTCTAAAAGGAATGTGAAACCAAACATGGAATATCAAGACAAATGCTACTCCCTCCACTTTTCAAATTATTAACATCAGTATTACATTTCATAGTGTTCATGGTTTAAGGTATTCAGTGTTGAGTGGGAAAATTTTTTATATGTCTATCATACCTATCCTTAAGTGTGATTTTTAAGTCTAGGCATAATGTTCTGTTTTAATTCTTTGCATATCTCCTCATAACGCTGAGCAGGAAGGAAGTAGATATAATCTTGATTTGAACTGAAATGTGGGGCAGTACAATGAGGACGGAGCATTTCAGCACCATAGACAAGCACGTTTTCAGAAGCATCTTCTCATTTACATACTGGCTTCGCTTTTGAAGAATCCCTGTCCACTATCTGTTACTACTTCTACAGATGAAAACATTTGTCATTTGTTTACACTGTTATGTTCTTGGGACAAGTGCGATCAAACCCAGATGAGCCAGCCAGCTTAAACTAAGAAATTGAGGTGAAGTCTGTTCTTCCAAGCAACAAGCCAACTGGAAAAATTGACCCTGAGCGGCTTAAGCTCCCACAGTGCACTTAGGACCCAATCAGACCATCTCTGGCCCTCAGTGTCATCAAAGCAGGGCCTTGGGCTTGGGCTCACATGCATATGCACAATCTGAGGAATTAGGGGCTCCTAGGTTTTCTTTGTACCCTCACCACAAGGGGCTTTATTATTAATGAAGAGGGAGCGTCACCTGAACACTGCATTCATTCCACACTGTATTGGTAGCAGCAAGCCAGAAAGCAGCATGCAGCCCCCACTTCTAGAGGGAAAGCCCCAATATCAGCCTTTAAGTCTGAAGTGAAAGTGGGAGATGTGCTCAGTGGGAGTGGCCTGTGCCTGAAGGTTCCACTGTTGGAAAATGCCCTCTGCCTCTGACTTCCCCCATCCAGGTGCCGTTACCCATCCGCCCAACAAGCCCTGTGGGGACGGGGTTGGCCAGGTGAACAGACTTCCGTTCAGGATGTGCTGTCAACCACACATGGTGATGTAGCTGCTAATATATGAGTGCTCAGCTTTTTTCAAAGAGCTTTCAAAACAAAATCTATTTTCCTAATCAGAAAATATTTTTAAAGACCATCATGTCTACCTTGTATCTATTCCATCCATTACTTGTATTGATAACACCTGACATAAAGATATTTCAACTACTTTTTTACCCAGCGCTGTAGTTTACCTTCCTTTTTTGACCAGCAATAAATATAAATAATCTAAAAGGTAGCTAGTGTTAAAATATTGGTTGCAGTTAACATATATATGTTTTATGTATAAATACATTTATATACACATGTACATTTCTCTCTCTCTCACACACACACACATATTGAGGTGGGGGACTAAATTTGTGTTTTCAATCATATCACCAAGAAAGAGGGACCAGCAGAGAGGCCTTGAAAGGGTTAACGGGAATGGGCACCCTCGACTGCTGGGAGGGACTGATGTAATCACTGCAGCTCACAGCCAAGTGCATCTGTTCACCATGAGGTCATTCTTCTGCATGCTAATGATTTGGAAAATCAAGTCTAGTGTTTGACATTATCAGAAAAGATATAAATAGTGTAAATCTTTACTTTTTGGAAGTTGCTCTTATAAAAGAGCAAAAAGGAACTTTACATTGGACCTGAGATTTTTTTTCAGAACTGCCTTAAAGATTGTGTCTGGATCTAAAAATCTTGGAGGAATCCACTTGTGTCTGCTGATAAATCAATCCCCAGATCACTATTACAGTCACAGCTAGCAATCTGGTAGCCAAGGGCTACAGGTATGTCTCATTTCATATCTAATTTTAAGAATTTCCAAGTGCCTTTGTCCGAAGTCGATAAAGATAGATTTTTCCCAAAGAATGTTCAAAACCAAGTTAAATGAGTGGTTCTTCTCAGAATACCCAAACTGACTTGTGTTTACTGAAGATGCCAATACTACGTATGGTTCCTTTCTCCTTCAATATTGCTATAGAGAGCCAGCAGAGGGAGCACAGATCTTTGTTTATTTGTTAGCCCTGCATAAACACAGCATTTGATTTCTCCAAGATACGGTCAGAAATACTTCCTCCTTTATGATAGGCTGGATTGTAAAGGCTCCAGGATTTAGAACAAGTGGGAGAAAAATTCCTCACTATGCTTCATCAGAGTCTGCCACTTTTAATGTAGGTCGTATTTGGAGCTTAAACCAGATTAGTCTGAGTCGGTCTTAGGATGCCGCTGCCATTCCTGCTATTGCACAAAACTGCAAACTTTTATCTTTCACACAATTGCTTGGACGCCCTCGTGGAAAGGGTTATTTATGCCACTTACCTAATGAAAAAGACTTTTGTAGCTTTTCTTCTACAACACGGTCATTATGTTAAGTTTGCAGAACCTTTACCAGAAGACTCTGCCTGGTGTCACTGAGTCATTTTGGTGGCCAGTAAAATCTTCTCCTAAAACTGCAAATGGAGGCACTTATGTTACACATTTGCCTCAAAGCATATCTATGATGTAGACACTACACAAACTCCTCTTAGAACTTACCAGCCTTTGCCCAGAGAGATACGGCTACACCCAGCTTTTGCTTGGTAAGGCCTCCGCACCATATGCAGTCTTGTCATTCTGCATGCAGTCCTGACAGGTAATCTTCCTTGGCTCTTTCACCAAGCAGTTAATAATCAGGTTAACTCCTAGAAACAGCACCAGTAAATCCTAACCCAAACTCCAAAAAAGAGTTTCCCCACTCATTGAAAGGATAGTCATGTGACAGACTCATTCCATTTGTATTCATTCTCTCCCTGTTAAAGTGGTCTTAATACGGTTTTAATCAATAGTACTTCTTTTGAATCGTATGTGTTCAACTTCCCCATAACTTTGCTGAAGCCAGCAAAGAACATCACAGAGTGCTGAACTAGAAGGGACTTCAGGAAAGATCATGTCTAACCCTGTCACATTAATTTTGAGCGAGCTGAAGACCAACCCATGAAATGACCACCGAAGGTCATGGGCAAGTTGGAATCAGGGCCAACTCAACCTTCACCTCCCCATTCCCCATGGAAATGCCAGCCCTGTGCCCACACTATAGTGATAATCCCATAATCAGAGCCATAGCTACCAACTCTTTATTAACACTAAAGGCCAGAATCGTATTTTACTCTATTCAGATAATCCAGAAGTTTTCCCTTTTGGTCTCACTCTGTCGCCCAGGTCTGGATTGCAGTGGTGTTAGTACAGCTCACTGCATCCTCCCCGTCCCAGGCTCAAGCGCTCCTCTAGCCTCAGCCTCCTGAGTAGCTGGAACTACAGGCATAAGCCATCACATCCAGCTAATTTCTGTATTTCTTATAGAGACAGGGGTTCGCCGTGTTCCCCAGGCTGGTCTTAAACTCCTGGGCTCAAGCGATCTGCCCACCTTGGCCTCCCAAAGTACTAGGATTACAGGCGTGAGCTACTGCACCCGACCGAGAAGTTTTCCTTAAATATAAGTTATCTGATATCACCATCTATTCAGTAACTCAGCCATCCCACTCAGCACCCTCAGCACACTTGGCTGTAGCTGGCCAAAGTGTTGCCACACGTCTTACAGACAACTGCCTTATACAGATGTTTCTTCTACCCCCATAATCCCTTCTGGACACAGCCCAAGTCTTCCTTCCCTCATAACTGGCTTGATTTTGACCACTTTTGCTTGGATTTTTTCCAATTTAAGATGTATTCTTCTTGCAAAGATGGAACAACATTGATAGAAAGTTTTTTTACTAGCTATCATTCCATCACCAAGAGCCAGTGGTGCTCAACTCTGGCTGCACATTGGAATCCCCTGTGAAGCTGTAAAGATACTGATGCTTGAGTCCCTCCACTAGATTCGGATTTATTGGTCTGGGGTGTGGCCTGAGCATGGAATTTTTAAAAAGGAAAAAAAAAAACAAAAACTGAGGACATTTTAACATGCAGGCAGGACTGAGAACCACTGCCCTAAATTCTCTCTGTAATATTTAGGTCTTAATTTTAGTGCCATCTAACTTGTGATTATGTATATCTTGATTTTCCTTAGCATATATAAGCCTTTATCCTGTGTGTGTGTCTCCTCTCCATAATGGACTGTAAATTCTTTTTTTTTTTTGAGACGGAGTCTCGCTCTGTCACCCAGGGTGGAGTGCAGTGGCCGGATCTCGGCTCACTGCAAGCTCCGCCTCCCGGGTTTACGCCATTCTCCTGCCTCAGCCTCCCGAGTAGCTGGGACTACAGGCGCCCGCCACCTCGCCCGGCTAGTTTTTTGTATTTTTTTAGTAGAGACGGGGTTTCACCGTGTTAGCCAGGATGATCTCGATCTCCTGACCTTGTGATCCGCCCGTCTCGGCCTCCCAAAGTGCTGGGACTACAGGCTTGAGCCACCGCGCCCGGCCTGGACTGTAAATTCTTTAGAGAATGGTACATGGGATTTCTTTCCTACGTGCAACAGGAGTGAATAGAAAGGAGGACAGAAAGGTATCAGGCTGTTGCTTTAAGCAGAATAGGTGTGTCTCTAGACCGCAGATGTGTGGGCCTGATGCAAGATGCAGAGCAAACACTCATAATTATGTTTCATCTGTCCTCTCCTTCCCAGTCTCTTAGTGAAAGTGGGCCACTGACAAGAAATCTGATAAGAAGCCGGTGTGGAGAAAGGCAGGGGAAGTCAGGAGCAGGGGAAGTCAGGAGCCGGCGAATCCATAGACGGAGTAACTGAAACTTGATTCAAGGTGCTTTCGTAGATGGTCTCGAGGGTCTTAAAGGGAATTATCGATCACCCTGTTTAGCACCATTTTAGGCTTCGTGCTGCTTCATCCCTTTGTTCCTTTAAAACTTTTTTACTCTCCTCGGAGTCAGCTCTGGAAGAGATGAGACAAGCATTCTTTTCATTTGCTTGGCTAGAAAAGCGCCGCTGCTGCCTGTCAGATGTTACCATCTCTGACGTGGTCCCTGTTGTCCCTGGAGGCTGCCACTGAGCAGGACTGTGCAGGGCACTTCAGGCAACACAAAGTAAAGCTCTGGGAACCTCATGCAGGCCTGTGTCTCTCCTTCCCTTGTGAAGCTTGAAGTCTTATTGGAGAAAAGCAGATACTCATGAGCCCCAAGAAATGGCTATTAATAAGCCCAGATAAGTTTCCTCCAAACTATAACCTGTGTCAAAAAGATAACCAGCCAGTGGTTTAGGCCAGTTGGGTTGAGATTTCCCTGAGATGAACCATGCCATTTGCCTTGTGAACTTGAGGAGAATGAAAACTTGCCTCGTGTGTGTTAGCTATTCTACGAAGCATCCTGCCAGCCGGTTTGGAACTTCCCCACATTGCCTAATGTCTGAGAACTGGAAGGCCCATGGACAAAAATAAAAAGATAGAGGATAGTAAATGTGAGAAGAGCAGAGAGAAAGAAACCACATGTTTCAGAGCCACTGCGGGGACAGTGACAACTCCTGACAACCCTGGGGCTGATGCTGGGGCTATTCATAGGTTCCCAGAATAAGAAGTGGCCTGAGATCATTCATTTTGAAGTGTCAACCTTGCACTGAATCTGTTCCTTTGGCGGAACTCTGAAGGTGCAGCTTTTTCTGTGAAATGCTGCGTTAGGTTCTGGGTTCCCAATCCTTACAGGGTTTTAAGTGCAGGTGGCATCTTCCTCCTGCCTGACTGCTAATTACAGCTCAGGGGATGCTTTAGCAGTTGCCAAGAGATGGCTGGCAGGTACCAGGAATTTTTCTCAGAGACAATTTTTGGAAATAACTCTTAATTAAAGCTTGTTTGAAATAACCTTGAGAATTTGTTTCAGAAGAACCTGGAGCTCCCGACACCCCAGGTTCACATTCCTTGTGAACCGTGACTGTGGCCCTCAAGTCCTCCTGGCTCAGCAGGTGGTGCATGCACAACCTCAGCTGCTGAGGGGCCTCCTAGAAGACTCTGGTTTTGCTCAAATTCCTGTTCAGCAACAGCCAAACCAAAGCAGAGGCCAAATGGAACCTCTCTTATTTGCAGTTAAGTCTTCTGACAGAAAGAAGAAAGAATATTTTATACTGTCCTTTTCCAGGAAGATACAGGATAATAACAGGAACTAAACCTGTCAGTAGCACAGGTTTTCTCTATAGAGAAAAGCCAGTTCCTTTTTGCCCATTAGCCTTGAAAGTCCCTCGAAACAGCTGAAGGAATAAAATCCCTTAAAAATGGAAACATGCCCATCCATTTTGAAATAAATAACTTTATGTATTTACATTGATGTGGCCAAATTCTCAGTACACAAGCAACCTAGTAGCATCACCGTGGACAATGCCGAGAAAGAGTAGGGAAAACCCTGTTTTGTGACCACTTCAAGAATATGAGACAATAGAATCCAGATTCATAGAGGACATGTTCCACCTACCTGTGCCCCCACGCAGAGGCTCCTCTTGCCTTTCCCGCAGCACTCAGCTGTGACCTGTGGTGGGAACCAGTGGCCTTCACCATTCCAGCATCTGTCTTCTCCTGTGTGGGATTGTGTGATCTGTGAGATTGCCTGAGGATAAGGAAAAGCAATCACAGGTCTGGCTTGGAAAGGTTCCACTCCCCCATACCCCTAATCTCAGGCAAAACAGGAAGTGCGCACACCTTGCCTTGCCATTGCTGCTGAATGTGTTTGGGCAGACCCTGCAGTCAGCGTGCATCCCAGAGCCCATGCGCTGTCATTAGGGAAGCCCTGCTTCCTAGCTACATCCCTAGGGTGCAGAGAAGCAGCTGGAGAAAGCGCAACTCCAGTTAGCACCACAGCCTCCAGGTAACATCTGGGCGTGCAGCTTTGTGAGGCCAGGCGCTCCGGACCGGGATGACAGTCGCTGACCCAACAGCATCACACATGAGAGCCCCAGAGGAAATCAGTCACCACGGAGAAGGAAGGAGGAGACCAGATGTGGAAATCTGCAGCCCGCTAGGCTGACTCTGCTCTTTCTCCCACTTACCCAAAGCTAGCAACTTGCTCGAGGCCAAATTGAGATATTAAAACTCAGGTCCACTTAAGACCTGGGGACACAGAGGGACACACCTTTGCTACAATTTCAGTAGATGCGAACTACAGCTTCACTCCTCAGAGCGTCTCATAAAGCCCACAAAAGTGGGTTTTCAGACATTCATCCCATAAATGTTTACCAAACACTGAATATGCCAGTTGCAGAGATGGGCAAGACAGACAGCAGCCCTTCCTCCACTGGAGGCTCGCCTTCCAGACTGGCGAGTAGACAATGGTGTCTGCTCTCAGGAGCTGAAGAGTGCTGAGGAGAAAAGACAACAGGGAAAGAGCCTCGGGAATGCTACTGAGAAAAACCCAACACACCTGGGGTGGGGGTGCACTTTAAAATAGGGGGTCAGAGAAGGCCTCCCTGGAAAGGCGGCATGTGAGAAATGATGAGGAGGGAGGGGCAGGAAAGAGCAGGTGGAAGGGCCTGAGGCAGGGACTTTCCCGGCACAATCAAGGAACAAGGAGCCCAGCCTACTTAGAGCTGAGCAAGCCTGGGTGGGCAGGAGGAACAGGGAGGTCAGAGTGGCCTTGCGGGCAGAGGACAAGACCTTGGCTCTTGCTCTGGTGAGTTGGGCAGCACACAAAGCCTGTGAAGCAGCAGAGTGCTATGATATGACTCTTCTACAAAGGGCGGTCAGGCTTCAGTGGGGAGGGGGGACAACTTCCATGACAGTTTACTCGCCATGTATTCCCATCTCCAGACACGCAACAGGCATGTCATAGGTGTCTGGTGCATGAAAGGATGCTATGCTCATACAAGTGGTGTTCTGCCTGAACATTCCCTGGGGGGCACTAGAGGGGCCCTCAGCGGTGCCCCCTGACTCCGGCACCACAGAACACAGCCACTATCCTGGATTGCCCAGACAGGCAGAACGTGGAGCTCAGCCACATGTCCCACCCTGCCCTCAAGACCCTGCAGACCCCTGTGAGTTCCAGTGCTCATGAGTACGGGTGTGCATGAAGAATCGCGCAGATGGCCACCCCCGCTACACAGAAAGCGACTTCAAGAAACTTGATAAACACCTCAGTGACACAGAAGGGCAAGGATGGGAGGCCAAGGCTCCCTAGCTTTTTTTACTCTTACAAAAATGGTCTCCAGGACTCTGTGAACTGTAACCATTCTTTATGTATGTGTAGAGATTTGCAATTTACTGCACGCTTTCCCCAGAGTCCCCCTCCCATGAGGCAAGATTGCTCTGACAGTTGAGGAATGGAGGCAGGCTGGTTTTTCCATCACCAGGTGGCTGTTCATGTCCCGACCAGGGCTCGAGCACTTAGGCCTCTTAGTTCTCAGACAGGACTCATTGCTCCACCCTACATCCCCCTTGCGTCTCCGTGCCTGCTGTGGGGGACCCACCCACAGGAATGAACAACCCAGTGGCAGGGAGGAGCCCTTCTTCAGTGGCAGTGGCAAAATGTTCCTCCCTGAAGGCAGAAAGGACTGTTTTCTAGAATGTGTGACCTGTACAGTTTTTACAGTGGCAAAGGCACACCACTTTGGCACAGAAAACTGAGAAATTTAACTAAAGCGTTGCCTACTTTACAATTCAAAAGGAGCACCACAGAAATAATTCACATATAACAAGTATCTTAATTATGGGCCAAAATTCCTTTCTGAGGACAAGACAATTTTTATCAGTGAAACTACCAGACACGTCCATTGCTTCTGCAGTGTTTCCTCAGACACCTCAGACAAATACCTAGAACTCACTGTCCTCCCACAATCACCATGGATTTAACTGCTACATTTTCTTGAGCTGTTGATTATTAGGGAAATTTTTAAAATATAGTCCTGAGTGGCGCACACACTCCCAGTGTATCTTGGGACAAATCACACTGTAATCCCGCCTCACTGCCGCAGTCACTCCTGAGTTGTTTTAAAACAGATCAATTCAAGTTACAATAAGCTTGGGAGACAACCTGGAAGGGAAAACAAGTCACTGAAAGCAGTGTGCCATCGGTGGGGTGGCCCTCTTTGCTTTGAGGGTGGTGCGAGGCACAGCAGGAGAGGTGCTGGTGGCATCTGCAGAGCTTCATAGCTGCCCTCGTTCCCCTGCTTGCCTGGGTGCCCCTGGGGGATTTTTTTCCTGAAATCTCAGAGCCATTTCTGTTGTGTCACTTTTGGAATCATGGGAATAGTAGTGCCACCCAGACCACCTTCTATTCTATTTTGCCATTTTAAAAACCAGCTTGTTGAGATCTAATTCACATATCATGCAGTTCAGCCATATGAAGTATACAAGTCAGTGTCTTTGGTCTATTCATTAGGTTATGCAACCATTACCACAATCAAATTCTATAACATTTCATCCCCCTTTAAACAGCCTGCCGATAGTCAATCCCCCTTCTCCCCGCCCACCCCTCAACTCTAAACAACCACGAATCCACTTTTTGTGTCTATGGACCTGCCCATTCTGGACATTTCATATAAATAAAATCATCCCATCTGTGGTCTTTGGTGGCTGACTTCTTTCCCTTAGCATACTCTTAAGGTGCCTCCATGTGTAGCCCATATGAGTATTCCATTTATTTTTATTGCCAAATATTCCACTGTACGGATAGACCACATTTTGTTGGTCCATTCATCTGTTGATGGACATTTGAGCTGTTTCCACTTTTGGTCACTGTGAATATTGCTGCTGGGAACGTTCGGGTCCTGTGTGGCCATTCACTCATGTGACTTCAGTCTGGTAAAGTACACAGACTTCCCGTGGCTAAGATGCAGCGGAAATCTTGGTGCTTATGTTCTGTGAGAGTGAGAGAGGGTCTGGAAACGTTTCTTTATGATGGCCTAACAAGAAAGTTGACACCAAGATATTAATTTTAAATTTATAATTTAGTTTAATTTAGTAATAGAGCCACACAAGTACATTATAGTCAGGGAAGAGAAAGAAAAAAATGCCAGGAAAATTCTTTTACCAATGATCCACCTGCTCACCTAGCCCCGGCACACGCTTCACGCACTTTCCCTTCTTCCCTCCCTTCCTGCCGGTTCAGCTGTCCCAGCTTTCGGCTTCTGAACCATGGGTGATGGGTAAGACCAACAACCAGAAAGAGGAAGCCAAACCCAGAGTCAGAGCCAGGGCCAGGACACAGCCACTGCTGCTGGATTGGAAATACTGGAAGCCATCCTTGGGCCATTTGGAGATGTTAATTAGGCTGGCTAATTCCCACTGGCCTTGGGTTGCCAGTGTTGAGTGTGTGGGCTTTACCCCATCCACTGCCTGCACCTGTTCCCTTCCTCAGAGCCATTCCAAGGGATCTGAATAGCCCAGACAGCTCTCTGATCTCCCACTCTGTCCGCCTTCCTGCTGGTAGGATATTTAGCACTTGCCTAAAGCTGGAGCCCTAGTCCACTCTTTCTCTCCCTCATCCATGCCAGCTCTCAAAATAATTCTCTTTCCTAATTATCTTGAACCAGCTAATCATTTTCCACACTGACTGTTCAGTAACCAGGATCCAGAGACAGGCAGCCGCGTTTCTTGTCTGACCCTGCCCAGCATCATCCCAGGTGGCAGTTCTGGATGGCAGCCTTTCCTCAGAGGCAAGAAGCTTGGTTCAAAGCCTTGCTCTCTTGCTATCCCAGTGAGTACAGCTGGAGAAAGCATGCCATAGAAAGGCCCACCAATTCCTGGAGCGCCTCTGCTAGGCGGAGCCGCACACAACACAACACATGTCCAGCCAGCCTCTTGTTTCCTGTCCTGCTTTAAATCCCTGTTGATATCCAGAGTATCAGAGAAGTCACACAAGGCGGAAGAAGCAAGACATCTTTCTTCAGAAGTGACTTCTGGATTCCTCCAGCTCAACTCTGCATCTGAGCCGCCAGTTGGCCACAGTTTGGCCTTTTGGTGTCTGAGTTAAACCGTTAAGGGCTGTCCCTGAGGAGTCTTGCTCAACTGCTCTTAGATATGAGTGGGGCTGGCTTCGATTCCCAGCCCCACAAATAGGTAAAAATGGCTTCGAATGTAAAACACACATTAACCCTATAACCCAGTGTCACAACTTTTTTTTGGGGGGGTGGGGGCGGGGAACAGAGTTTCGCTCTGTTGCCCAGAATGTAGTGCAATGGCACCATCTTGGCTTACTGAAACCTCCACCTTCCCAGTTCAAGCAATTCTCCTGCCTCAGCCTCCTAAGTAGCTGGGATTACAGGCGCCCGCCCCCACGCCCAGCTGATTTTTTAGTGTTTTTAGTAGAGACAGGGTTTCACCATGTTGGCCAGGCTGGTCTTGAACTCCTGACCTCAGGTGAGCCACCGAGCCCGGCTGTCACAACCTTTTATCCATTATCACCCCACCGTGGAGTCTTCTGAGACATTTTGGTTTCCTAATTAGTCCCCTCCCCTGAAACAGCACAGAAACACCATGTATCTGTTTACTTACAGTACTTATACATACTGTGCTGTACACATATAAAGAGTAGGCTATTTTGCCACCCCAAATTAGACTGCATGCTGTAACTTTTCTCCCAGATCCCCCAAAGGCAGCGGTTTCATCTGCTTTGGTCACCACTGTAACCCAGAGCCGAAAACAGTGCCTGGCACATATCTGCTGCCCATTTGACAAAGGGATAGGACAGTTAGGCTTTGTGTCTCTCCCCTATCCCCGCCAGGCGTCAGGTCCCTCCTGGCCACTTCCCACCCCCCATCTCCAAGCACATTGCCCTCCAGGTGCCCTCCGCACTGCCCAGGTTGATCAGTGCCCTGTGCGTACCCCAGAGATATATCGAGAAGCTGACAGCTTACTCCTCTGCTCCACGACTGGAACCCCACCCTTTGGGAGCACTGCCGTGTGTCAAGGGCAAGTGACATTTGAGCCCCATGGAATAATCAAGGCAGCCCCCAACTGTCTCTGTCTTTGCATCTCCTTAACTCAACCATGGATTGGCAGTTACTGAGACATTCTTTGTGGTCCAGCACACCACACCAGGCTGCGTCTGGGGACACACAGGAGAGGGGCAACCCAGTCCTCATCAGCAATTACAAACAAGTCCTCCATTGTTAGCTGCGCCATCTGCTTTCTTGGTTTCTACCAATCGGGTGCCTGTACACACAGCATAACCAGAGCTGAGGGGCTGCAGAGGAGTGAGATCAAGGAGCCCCTTCATAAAGAGACCCTTTGCTCACACTGGAGGGTGTCAGTGGCATGGTGCTCTAAAAGCCGAACTTCCTCAACTCAAGGAAGACCCACGCAGATATGCTCTATGTTTGCCCTCTTCCATGAGAGGAAATGGGGGCCCTACAGCACAGTGCACTGGGGGGAATCAGAAATCTAAACGATTAAATCTTCCAGAGGATCCACGGAAAACATTCTAGTCCGTGACCAACAGTCAGCAGCAGCCCAGAACCTCTTGTGCCCAAAGAGCACAACCAAGTGTGGAGAAGGAGCGGCGTTCATGGTGGGTGGGAGTCAGACCAAGGATCATACATGAGCCACGATCAGTTATTGATCCAGAATCTCCTAACCCCAAATAATTTTCTTGGGAGAAAGGGACAATTTTCATCAATAGATTGGAAAAGATGTCTCCATAGCAGTGCACATTTCTTTCATGGAGCCTTGGCGAAGAGAATGTTAGTGGTCTCCTCCTGATGGCTGCTGGAGCCACCATCTTAGAAGTTTGCCCCTGTCACTGTGCCAACCTTGGCAGAGGGGGTCAGCAGAAAATCCATGTTTACAACTGTGGCTGTGCAGAGAATGGTCCACATCGCTGATGAATGTCCTTTGTCGGGATTTGATGGTTGTCTAGTGACACAGAATTCAGGAGAGTTGTGGGGGCTGAGAGTTCAGGAGAAGCTACTGCCTGATGCAGAAAGAGGATGCATTCACCAAGGAAACCCCGCTGTAGAAAATAGGATGGTGTGAAAGGGGTGGAAGAACCTGTCACAAAGCATAGAAAAGCTAAGATCCCCCTCAGTTCTGGGTGACGGCTGAGACCCTGCTGCTCTGTGGGTGAGAGTGACCTTATGGTCCAATTTTCCCGCTCCAGGGTCCCCTCCCAAGCTTTCCTCTGCACAGGATGCTGTGTGTCCCCTCCCTGAGGACTGTCACATTGCAAGTGACACCAGTATTAACACACTGTGCGTAACTCAGAAACCTGTAAAATGAAACTTGGAGACATGTAAACTTGCCCACCTAGGGGGTTTCAATTATTTTTTCAGGTCATCCATTGAATTTCAAATGCTTGTCTTGAAAACACTTTTATCTTTGTATTTTAAACAAAATCAGTCAGGAAAAGTTGGAGAGCAGGAAAAGGATATAGCTGTCAGTGCGGTTCAGCATCTGTAGGGCTCCTGACAGGGTCTGCATGCATAGACCCTGGGAGTGTTAATGTCTCTCTCATTTCACATTTGCAAACATGACATCAGCTTCTATTTTGTCCTATCAAGTAGCATTTTCAAGTGAGTTTTCAGTTTTTACTGATTGACAAGGCTGCAAAACTGCTTGGGCAGCTCAGGGATAAATGTATTATTAGCACTGTGTTAATGATCAAGTTGGAGCTGTGGGCTGCTGTGTGTGTATTCACTCGATTTTGTGTTCTTTCCCTTCAGATTAAAACACGTAAAGGTCTCATTACAATATTTGAGCAAGGTAAGACAGACACTTCAGTGGATTTGTCCAGCCACCCTGCTATGGGGAGGGGGTGGGACTTTTCTAACCGGCTGCCCTTGGTAGCGGACCCTGTATCGGTGCTCCTCGCCCTCCTGGGCCTTCCCCTCCCGAGCGGCCCTGCCCGCACTCCTGCCCTTGCATGTCTGCGCTGCCCGGGGAAGCCCAGCCTTGCCTTTCTTCTGCCCGTGCACTCAGGGAAGAATCCGACACCAACACCTGCTATCCCGGAAAATGTCTTTGTCACCTACCCTTTTGTGTGTGGGGCTGTAGGGGGCCGGTGGGCACGGGGGCCACCCGCTTTTTTGTTGCCCAGGCCTGGAGGAACAGGGTCTTGAGATGGGCCGATAAGACACAGCATGTGCTGGGCCGGCCTTTGGCCGCCAGCCTTAAAGGAGGCCTCTGAGGCCTCCATGCGGGGAGGGCAGGTTGTGGCGGGGGCTGCTGAATGGAACAGTTGGGGAAGGAAAAGCAGATAAAAGCTGCGGAGTGCAGAGGGTGGAGACCCAGGGATGCGCTGCAGTCTGGGACCCAGAGGATAGGCTAGCCATGGCAGATGTGACCTCCCCAGCCCGCCTTTCTGTCCTGGGTCTGGGGTCCAGGCCCTGCCTGCGGCGCTCTGATGGATGGTAGCTGCCTTGGCAGGGCTGTCTGAAAACCCTGTCCCGTGTGGCCCGGGCTGCACCACCTCCCAGGCTCACAGGTGGAAGGCAAGCAGTTGGTAATGACAAGGATCATGGCAGTGCCCTTCACAGGAGAAAGCAAGTGAGCGAGCTGTCGTTCATGAGCCTGTCACCCACAGTGGAATGCAAAGCACAGAACCAGTCACTTTGTCTCAGTAAATATGGAAGTGGGATGTTAGGGTCCAAATTTGTTGGTTTATCCAAACCTTCACCCTCCTCTGCCAGGCAGGGCTGTTGGACCTGCAGGCCAGAGGAGCAGCCGGCGCCACAGCCAGCCGACCCTCCAGCCAGCTGCCCTTTCTCTTCCCCTCACCCATGGCTTAAGCCCAGGCCTGGTATTGTCCCAAACTGGGCTCACTTGTGTCAGCCCCAGCAGGTGACACGAGCCTCAGAGCCCAGGTGCTCATGTCAAGATGGGGCAGAAGAGGGCTGTCCGGTCCCCTCTGAGCAGCGCACTTTGCTGCAAAACTTTGCATTTGCTGAGACCCCCGTGTCCATGCATGTTCTGCTCCTGCCGCCAAAGTCGGGAGGTGAGGTTCGAGTGTCCTGTGAATAAATCCATGGCTTCCATCACCGGGAAGAGGCAGTGCGAGTGGAACCACAGCTGCGAGTGGACGTGTCGTATCAGGAAGGCGGCCCTACCTTGTGTCCTGCCTACCCGTCCGGCAGCTGCCACCTCCCCACCACAGGGTGCTGTGGCACGAAGGCCCAATGCAGATGAGGATGTCCCAGCGGAAAGCTGGGGACCAGAAGCATGTGTAGGGCACTGTGGCACTGGCTCCAGCCCAGCTGCAGGAGTGGCTTTGCCCTTTGCCCCGGCCATGGGATCCCTGCTTTCAGGTGCACAGGCCCCCTTCTCTGCAGAGCTTCCTGCACTTCTCCAGGCTCACTCAGCGGGACAAAGCTGGCGTCCCTCTGTCCATCTGCAGGAACTCGTGGTGCACCCTCTTTCCCTCTTTATCTTCCCTGGGTGAGTGGGTGGGGCAGAGGAACTAAAATGTTTTCCTTCAAATCCAGAATTAGCAAAGGTTCGCGTTTTCTCTTTGGATCTCACTTTATATCTTTCATTTACTTGCTTTTTCTTTTTTTTTTTTTTTTTTTTTTTTTTTTTTGGTCCTTTATTCTAATCCATCTGATCACCATAGTGGGCTGGGTTGTTGGAATATTGTCTGGGATTAAATCAAGTCTGTTCTCCCACGCTGCCCCACACCCTGGATTAAATGCCAGTGCCCACCACCAGCTACAAGGGGATGGAGAGATGCCTCGTAACAATCCAGCTTCTCTTGTGGATGATGGTCTAGCTGTACTGCCTTTGTCAGAAGCAGCCTGTTTTTGTGTTCTGGGGTTTTTCTTGTGTGGTGTTTTTTTTTGAGACTGGGTCTCACTTTGTCACCTAAGCTGGAGTACAGTGGTGCTATCACTGCAGCCTTGACCTCCCAGGCTCAAAATCCTCTCACCTCAGCCTCCCAAGTAGCTGGGACTACAGGTGTGCACCACCACGCCTGGATACGTTTTGCAGTGTTTTTGTAGAGCTGGGGTTTCACTGTGTTTCCCAGGCTGGTCTGGAACTCCTGGGCTGAAGCGATCCCCGCGCTGCGCCCGGCTGCAACCTGTTTTAAAGATGAGAATAGTGGGCCTTCTCTGTTTGCCCGACCTTACCGAGCCGAGAAGAAGGGAGGCAACAGTGAAGCCCCTGGACTCTGAAAGTACTGAATTTCAGAACACCCTGAGCCAGGTTACTGCCATAGGTCCAAGCATGTTTGCAAGTATTGATTTTGGAAACTCTTCCTAGAAACAAGAAGGTAAGTTCAGAGAATGAAAAAAGATGCTGTCTGTGAATACAATAACCTACTTAAATGAATTTCAAATGCCACTAATAATAATACTTTCAAAGGCCAAAGCCCTGCAAGTGAATCATGCAGGGAGGAAGATGTGGAAACTCTGCTTTTGAGGTTTGTTCCCAGCAGAGGTCATGCAGGAAACTTGGGGCATAATACAACAGGGTTTAAAAATACACTACAAGGGGAAGGGTGATGAAACGATCCTCTCACTGGCAGAACGGCCCTAGGGGAGACCCAGCTCCACCCGCAACAGTGGCTCGGTGTTGCAGCAGGCATTCTTGTATTCCTCTGAGCACACCGACGGCAGCCCTGGGGAAGCGTGGGATGCAGATGCGCAGGTTTTAATTTTATTCCTTTTCCCTCTGGTGCCGAACAGCTGTATGCTCATCTGGACTCATTCAGACAAGCAATTTAGTCCTGACCTCTAGTCTTAGGCCCTTTGGGGAATAATTGAGTTGTAACTCATTGTGTAGAATATTGATATGTAAACAAGTGGAGATTCCAGGAACACCGCCAGGGATCTGCAGAGCGTCCTCTGAAGTTTCACGGGCTTTTCCATTGACTCCAGCCACTGCTTCTTCAGTGGCTCTTCCTCCCTTTCACTATGACCAGATGCCTTTTCTCTTCATTCTTTACTTATGAATTGGACAGTAAGTCTGAATTAATTTCACAAGATCCATAGCTTCTTTTATGCTGCAGCAAAGCCCAGAGCAAAGAATAAGAAGAAAGACATTCATGTATTTATTCATTCAACAAACATCTTTGCCGGCATAGCGTGGGAGGAGGTCACCAGACCCTTCTCCTGGGAATTTCCCTCCCTTCCGAGTGCCACAGATCCTCCCTGAATTGTGTGGCCGTAGAGCCTCCATTGCCTCCATGACTTAGCAGTTCTCTGCTTCCTTTGCAGGGGCCCTGGCCTCCAGTCTGAGTGCTGACCTCGAAGAGCCCCTGAGTGAGGAGGAGACAGAACACCCTCTCCTGCCTCTGCCCCAAGCCACTAAACCCAGAATCTCCAGGAAATTTCATTGCTGTACTAGTGCCCTCAGCAGGTCTTCCCATTAGTGGACTTCTGAAGCCCATGGTGAATCCCACTACAGCATCTCAGATGGGACTCAAATTAGGCTGTATCATCTTGTCCTGAAACCTCACAAACCTTGGACTTCCAAAGAAGAAACGAAAAAGTCACCAAAAGCCAGAGATGAACCCACTGTCACATGGGCATTGGTGTGGCTGCTCTGGGCAGATCACAGCAGGAAAAGATTCTGCGCTTTCAGGGAGGGGCGGAGGGCAGCTGGCTTCTGCACCCCAAGTTGTTTCTTCTCATTTATGAACCCAAGCGTGATTCACAGAGGGGCTGGCGAAACCATTGTCTGACTGAGGAATTCTATCTGCATTGATTTTGCTAGTTCCTTTTAAGTTAGGATTTATGGTTTACTCAAAACTTTCATCATCGTGGAAATTGGCTTTCCCCAGGGTCTTTTGCCCAGGAGATGTTTTACCTCAGTTGTCCAGTGTTGTTCCACCTGGTACCTGACGCCCTCTAACTGAGCGAGGTTCTGCTCACCACGCAGAGGCCCTTCAGGTCGTGACGGTGATGCCCCTATCTTAGAACACTCAGAAGATTCCAGAAATACAGGGTCCTGTCCTTGCATAAGTTCCTGCAGGACAAGAAGTGTCCCAAGGCTCAAAACAGCACAGACCACATCCACACAAAAGGCGCATGCCGGCTTCAGGCGCTAGGCTGAGCCGGGTACCCCCCCAATGGCCTTGTGCCTCCAGAAGCCTCACGCTGCAACTTGGCTCCTATCTGTTGCCCAGAGAGGCCTCAGACAGGCCTCGGAAATGTTTCTTGTCACACAAAGCTTTTGGTAGCAGATTCTAAGCAAGGGATTTAATCCTTATATTTTTTCCCATTTGGCTCCAACGAAGGCACATTAGACCTGTTTTTTTTTTCTTTCTTTCTTTCTTTCTTAAAAAAATGAATGAATTAATTAATGAATGAAAGAAAAGAGAAGCAATGGTAAGCCCTCTCCTGCTGCGGGGCACTGGGTGGGCCCTGCCCGTCCTGCAGCAGAGAAATCAGTCAGCAGTGAAGAGCTGCTGGCGCGGACCCTGGGCTCTGCCCTGGACCCTTGACCTGCCACAGAGCTAGAGGTTTGCTCCACCCCGCACTTCACTTGGGAAGTAAATCCAAGAAACTCATCAGAGTCAATCCCCACTGCGCAGGCTTTGTTCTCACAGTGGCTGGGGAGAGAGCAACGCCCTGCAGTGGGAAGGGAGAGCAGCACGAGAGACGCAGCCCCTAACTCGGCGTAAAATGGGTGGGCCAGTCCTGGGAAAGGTGGGCCCTGTGCATGAGGTCTCCCCGCCATCCTCTGCCCTCTGCCCTCAGCCCTTGCACACACTTGTTACCTTCAGGCTGCTTGGCCACCCAGGCCTGAAGAAGCCTTCTGAGGCTCTCACCCCATCAGAGCGGCCATTTTCACTGAGGAGCCAGTTTTTTCCATTAGCTATTGAGCTGGTTTGGCTGGAACCTGGCCTTTGTAGAGAGAACGGGAAGACCCAGGAGCCAGACTCATTCTTAGGACAAATGAGAAAGGGCTGAGCCGGTCATTCTGAGGGAAGGGCGGGCCTGCTCATCCTGGAGAGAATTTGCTTTTCTGCTTTATAGGGGATTGCAGGTAGCACTTGAGGCCAGGCCACTGATAGGAGCACCTTGAGAATCACCTGAACACAAGAGAATGAGGGTGCCCCAAAGTGGAAGGAAGCTTCCAGCTCCTGGGCTGTTTTGGGAAAGGCCCAGGGTACTTACGGGGCCAGAAGGCAATGTGAAGAGTGACTGCAAGCCCTGGCATTTTCTGTGGTGTCAGCAAACGCCCCTTTATTTTAAATGATTCCAGACTTCTGGGCCGTGTCGCTTGGCCACCGTCACTCAGGCTTGATCCTGCTGTTGAGCTGCTCCTGTCTCCTGTTTACCTCACTCCTGTTGGGAAGGCCATCGCATGCTCCTAGGCTCCAGAGTCCCCTGTAGGTCTCTACCAGCAGGTCGCCTCTGGGAGAAATTTCATCTTCAGGCTCTAGAAACTCCTGTTGCGGAATTCCTGGCTGTAGTAGAAAAGATATGTCAGGATTTAGAAATCGTATTTAACTATCCTGGACTTCTGTTCCATGATTTCATTTTGCTTCCACGAACCAGCCATCCCGACCTTGGGGTGGGAAATTCAGTGGTAGGCAGCAAATAACTCAACCTTCCTGTAACCCCTGAGGACCTCACGACCCCAGATGACAGCCAGCAGTT
Source organism: Theropithecus gelada (assembly GCF_003255815.1). Classification (NCBI taxonomy): domain Eukaryota; kingdom Metazoa; phylum Chordata; class Mammalia; order Primates; family Cercopithecidae; genus Theropithecus; species Theropithecus gelada. The sequence continues at coordinate 91,797,291 of NC_037678.1, read as the reverse complement.
TGGTGAGTGGAGTTTTTTTTTGAGCCCGCCGTTCTCCGTAGCAGCTTTGGTCTGGAGATTTGGAATGTGGAGCTGGGAATCTGACAGCCACGTTTCTCGTGGTCACATGGACTGGAGTCGTTTTTGTTATTTGGGGTGGAAAATTGCAATGATCAAGCTTCTTTTTTTTTTTTTTTTTTACTTAGAAAAGCAAATATTGTGTTTTTGTAATAAATCCCTTTCAGCAAAATTGCGGTGGATCATTCATCCAGTAGGGCCCCACCTGAGGCATCATGGTGGTACCAGTGGGTCAGCCATCTGGAAACAGAAGTGGCCCTAATTGGGCCAAAATGGGGTAAGACTCGCTGGCCTCAGCCAGGGCCAGTCCAGCTCCCTCACTTCTCTGCGCACCTGTTCCCAGAGTCCATCCAGAGCAAAGCTGATGTTTATAGTCTCATTGTACTTAGGCTTTTGTACTTTAAAAAATTATGACTTTTTAAAAATAATCAAGCCTTCAGCAGACAGAAGTGAAGACATTTAGCCTGGGTTGCCTCAGCAACAAAGTCTGCAGTTCCTAAGAGCCACATGTTGGGGAAGTGGGGTGACCCAAACTTGGTGACATGGGTTGATTGATCAGACCCTTAGCCTTACAAACAAGAGCTCATGCAGATCCACAGAGCCCTGCACATCCTGTCTTCCTGGCCTTCCTCAGGTGGCACCACCTGCGCCCCACGGACCTGCTGTATTGGTGTCATGTGGAGGTCTGATGAATCCTTTAAAACCTAACTGTGATGTCGTAAATGTAACTGTGCTACCTTTATATCTACTGAAGGGGAATGTCTGCATCCGAGGGAGATTCAACAGGAAACAACCATCGTTTTAGTTGCACTCAGTCTGTCAGTATGACATACACATGAAATGAATGTTTCCCTATGTTTTCAGGTCTACAATGTTTAGTACATGTAAATAAGGAAAAAAATTGATAAATGCGGTAAATTAAGTTATAGCGTGTCATTTGATTCTTATTTTGCTGTCTCTTGTTATTTAATTTTCCTAATGCTCCACATCTAGGTTCCTTTCTAGGTGGTAGGAACACCTTGCAGACGTGTGTGCGCCAGGACACACCACGGCACAGGCAGCCACGGCGAGAAAGCACACATCTCCGCAGATGGCAGCCACCCGACTCTCCAGTTAACCTCTTTTACTCTTTAATTCTGATTTACTGTGATGATTTCATAAAGTGGAAACACAGCACTTCAGTGCTATATGTTTCTGTCATTCTCATTATAGTTTATAAGAAAATAAAGTTTACCCTGGCATCTAATAAAGAGGTGGTTTTCATTTTTATTGGACAGAATTGTTTGAAAGCATATTTTAACTAAAACCTAAACATGTATCCAAAATGGTAGCTGGTACCTGTGCGGGGAAGCTTACCAACGTGTTTATGTAAAATTGACCTCATTTCCTAACATGGAATGCTGAGATCCAGTCACAGGAGGCTCTGAATCCAAGCATCATGGTTCCAATCCACTTAAATCGCTTTCTCTCTCCATGAGTAAAGGGCTGGGTCAGTATCGCCTGCTACCGTAACATCCATCCGAGCCCGCAATGAAATGTGCCCCTTGCTCCATCTCTCCAGGGCAGCCCCCTTCTAGCGGTCAGGAGCCCCTGTCCCTGATGAACAGGAGGCAGCCTTAGAGGTGAGTAAGTGATAGGATGTGATACGGTCTCCTGTTGGTGTGGCTGAAGCCGGCTGATGCCCGTCTAAGGACTCCAGCCATCTCATGACAGCCTGGCCGGGTGGCCTCTGCCAGCATCGCAGGCTACTCATGCGCTAGGCAGCAGTGACCTTTCGGGTCATTGTATTAGAAGTCTGCAAAAATCATCCATTTGTCCAGTTAGCAAATATTTTTTGAGTACCTAATACTTACAAAACATGGCTGTGACCTCCCAAATGGTCTGGATGCCTTCTTGGGAGTCAAGCAGACCCTAAATTCAATGTCTAGCTTTTCACTGATAACAAGAGCTTGCTTAATGGTACGTCCTGCTTCTAATACTTGGTACCTCATCGAATGAAGCTTGATGTGGAGTTTTAGAGCTTTGTGGCCTGGTTGCAGTGGGTCCCACCCTGTGCATCCGCAGCGTTGAAGAATCTTCATAAGTCAAATGCAGGTTCCTGACTGCTGCCGACTCTGACCTACCAGGTCTGGGCTAGAACCTCAGCATCTCCACTTTTTAAAGCTACCCAGAGGACCTGCAGGTAGATCTGGGTTGAGGGGCTGGGCCAGCCCCCTCGGGAATGGTCTGGGCAGCTCATCCCCCACCTGCACTGAGGGAACATCGGAGAGCACTCCCTGCAGGACAGCTCTTCGCTCTATAGCTGCTCCTAGGAGCTGCGTTTCTGCCGCTCACTAATGACTCCGTGTCATAGGTGATAGGTCAGCTATGGAAATGGTTATTTGGAATTCAAAGGATGTTTTTCTCAAAGTCTTAAACGGTTTACTTTTTTATATCCTTGTTTTTGTTTTCACCAAATCGTTTTCTCTGCTACACTTTTTATTTGTGGCAGAATGATGACAGGGTGGGGAGACATTCCAGTCCATCATGCCTCCTATAAGTGATCAGGTCACCTTAAGAAAGTACTCATCAAATCTTGGGCCATATTAAGCAAAACCTTCAGCAGAATTCCAAAGAACAATACAACTTCCAGTGCTTCCAAAAGGACCATTGCTACAAGGCCCTGATAGGTCTTTTGGGGCTTCTGCTAGGTACCAGAATTGAAAGCAAGAATATTTTTTAAGGTACACCTAACCATAGTCTAATTCTCTAAGTGTTCCAGGAAAAAACACCAGTTATTTATGCCTCCTGCAGTGAAGCGTGTCTTCCAGCGAGAGGCTCACACACTGATATTTGTTCACTTCAGTACCTGTTCAAGCTAGCATTATGGTGCTGTGTATGTGCAGAAACTAAATTGAGGCCACTTTGGTTTATTAAACCGTTTATGTCAAGGGGCACTATTATCATTTGCTCTTTTGTCTATACCTGGAAATGGTTTTAGTTGCATTTCGTTTTTCAAACCAAAAAGTGAAGGCCACGGAAATGGAGCACAAAGTAAACTCTGTCCCTGCATATTTGGTTTACTCAAGGCACGGATCTACAGCTGGAAAGGTCACCCTCACCCCCTCAATCTGACCACCTACTTCTATGGGTATGAAAACCAAGTCCTGAAGACATTGGCTCACTGAGATTCACAAGGTCAGAAAGTGAGGCTCCAGGCAGGAGATCAGTTTCCTAGTTCCCACTTCTTGATGACACCCCCATTTAGCAGCAGTCACCGTTCTTCACCAGTGCATGGACTGTTTATTGAAAGCAACGTTTTGGTCACTGTAAAAAGGTCCCCTAATGCCAAGGCTTAGGCTACCCTGACCCTGCTGTCGTAGGGACCAGGCCCAACACAGACCAAGGGCTTCGAGTGTGGGAGAACTTGTTTTAACAAGAGACTTACCTACTCTCCCTGCATGCAGACACAGAAGCGGTGGAGTTCACGTCTCTCCATGGCTCTAGAAGCCGTGGACTGGAACCTGTGGAAAGAAAAGTTGCTCATCTTCAACTCTGAAAAACAGACTTTGAGGTCAGAGTAGGTAGCCAAAGCAGGGTTTTCATGCTTTGTGTGATGCCCAGGCAGGTGGGCCACGCTCCGGAAGGCCACGGTCTGCTCTCTGCACTCAGACATCTACGTGTTTACCAAGCATTTGCTACAATTTGGCCAAAATTGTCTCGTTTCTCTCCTGAAAATGTTTTGGGAGTTTGAGACAAAAGATAATGACATATCAATCAATGTCCTTCCACGCCACAAGAACCACCCTTGAGTGGAGGAGAATGAGACTCGCTTCCGAAACCGAGGTCTGTTCTTAGCCTGCTGCAGATTCAACCCCATTTTCACCCTCAGAGAACGTGACAAGACCAGCCAGCAGCCCAGCCAGCAGGACATTTCAAACAGTAGTGATACCCCCTCTGCCCTCAAGGTGCTCTCAGATCTGCCCCCAACACACACAAACAACAGTGACAAAAACGGGAGGAACTCTCCAAAATGACACTTTCTGAATAATAAGGAAAAAACAGCTGGAATTGGCGATTGCTTCATTTTTGTCATTGGTAGAATTTTAAGTTAAAAGTATTTTAATACCTAAGTGTCCTAACTTGGATAAGATGGGGGCAGCGAGACATTTATAATAAGCTGTCACATCAGGCAGTATTTGTCTGGAAGATCCTGTGTTTCACAGAAGAAGAGTGAGAAAGTAGGTCCCAGCCAGTATCCTCCCTCCGTACCATGTCAGACATGGACCACGCTGATCAGATTGTTGCTATTTATATCAAGATATTCCTGCCTCAGATATCAGAGAGCATTATGTATGTGGTCAAAATTCTATTCAAACATTATTTTGGGAAAGAAAGAATAAATGCATAAATTATCTCTGGGACAAGAGGGCACTTTTTATGTGTCCAGGTGTCATTGCTAATCTTCCATTTATGTTCCCCCCGCCCCCGTGAAAATGCTTGTTGAGTTTGACATGGAATATTTTCCACGAAGAGGTCAGAGCCGTCGGCTTCCTCCTTAGCGTGGGGTCCTTAGGGCCTGGAAATTGGAGTGTGCTGCTCACTGAGGGCGTGAAGTGGGAAGGGGCTTGCTATTATAGATCCTGAAAGGATCTTTTTGACTTCAGAAAATAGCCTGGCAAAGAAAAGCTCTTTTCCGTGAATACTCAGGGACTGCATTATGCCCCTCAGATGATAGAGGAGAGTACTTTTGATCAATATTCCCTAAGAAATGGCCGCTGGGCTAAGTGCAGAGGGCCTCAATAGCAGTCTCCCTCCCGCCCGACCTGCAGAGCATCTGCGGCAAATCTCTCGGAGCAGTGGGAACCAGCAAGGGCGGTACATTAATGGCATCATCTTCTCCTTTTAAAAAAATGTCAACCCATTTTGTCCTCCATGTTGATGGCTGATTATGGGCCCACTGGAAACAGTTATTTCTATAGCTTTCTTCGGGGAAATCTTGGATCTTCGTTTCAGGCACCAGGAAAAGTGACCCCTGGAACAGTTTCAACCTAAAGGTGAGAGCAAAATGCTAGTGGAAAACTCACATCAGGAGCTTCTCTTAATCACGGAAGGTTGTTTTTTTTTTTTTTCTTTTTTGCTAATGATCAAGATTTTAATGAAATAGCCAAAGTACAAATGTGTATATTACATCAGGTGTTCTATATTTTTTTCTCCTAAAAACAATGATCTGCCTCTATTCCAATGCCCCCCTCCCTATCCCTAAGACTGATAAGCAGGTTCTTCAAAAGAACATTCTCAGCTGGGAGCTGTGGCTGACGCCTGAATCCCGCACTTTGGGAGGCTGAGGCGGATGGATCACTTGAGGTCAGGAGTTCGAGACCAGCCTGGCCAATATGGTGAAACTGTCTCTACTAAAAATACAAAAATCAGCAGGGCGTGATGGTGCATGCCTGTAGTCCCAACTACTTGGGACGCTGAGGCAGGAGAATAGCTCAAACCCGGGAGGCAGAGGTTGTGGTGAGCTGAGACTGTGCCACTGCACTGCAGCCTAGGTGAGACAGTGAAACTCTGATCCAAAAAAAAAGGAACATTCTCTCCAGATTAATGCAAAGACATAGAAATAGCATCATATAATACACATCATTCTACAACATCCTTGTTAAACTTTACAGTGTCATAGGCACCCCTCTATCTAGTTTATCATTTTTCACAGCTGCATATTATTCCTTAATACAGATGTACCTTAATTTACTCAGCCCATCTGTGGACATTAAGGTGGCTTCCAGTGTTTGTCATAACAAAGACACCTGTAATAAACACCAGCACACCTATATCCTGACACACTGCTGCTTTTATTTCTGTATGATAAATTTCCAAAAAAAAATGAAATTACAGAGTCAGAGAGTATATGTCATTGTTATGGATTGAATGTTTGTGTCTTCCCAAAACCCAGCTGTTGAAGCCCTAACCCCAGTGTTTACTAGGTGGGATCTTTGGGAGGTGACTGGGTTGCGATGAGGTCCTGGGGATGGGGTCTCCATGATGGGATGAGTGCTCTTAGAAGAAGAGAGGCCAGAGCTTCTCTCTCTCTGCCATGTGAGGACACGGGGAGAAGGCTGCTGTCTGCAAGCCAGCAAGCAGGTCTTCACTGGAGACCCAAATCAGCCCACACCTTGATCTTAGACTTACCAGCCTCCAGAACTGTGAGAGAGAAATTCCTGTTGTTCACGCCATTCCTATTGTTTTAAGTTAAAGCCACTCAGTCTGTGGTATTTTGTTGCAACAGCACAAGCTAACTGAGATAGTCATTATAGCCCCAAGAGATTGATTATTTGACCACTTTTGAATTCTATAAAGTCAGTTTTGGAGTTATATTTAAAAATTAAGCTAGGACCCATGTCTTCCCATGTTTATATAAGATAACTCAGTAAATTACCCAACAGCTTAAGAAAAGAAAAGAAAAATTTTAAGGGGCACCCAGGCAAAAGGCATAATTTCAGCAATGACAAAATGAGGCATTTGTTGACCAAAGTGAGGACTCCCAATCAGTGTGTCCACACCGTATGTCTTTTCCTGATAATGTTCCAAAGGATTTCTCAATTTTGGAGAAATTTTTAAAAATACTAACATAAAATTCATCAAATACACCATAAATTCACCTTTTGGTCATAGATTGGAGAGGAACGTGGTCCTGGGAACCAATGTTGGCTTCCGATTCCACCTGCACACACTCTTGAGCGGCCATTCCCTATCTGGCTCATTTCCTCGCCTGGGACTTGGGGCAATAATACTGATTGTGGTAGCCAGCCTCAAGGATGGCCCCCAGCAATCATCACCTCCTGGAATTCATACCTTTGCATGGTCCTTTACGTGCTAATTCAGAGATGACCTGTGGGACCAACAGAACCCAGCACAAGTGATACATCTTTCAAGATTAGTCACAAAGATGTTACAGTTTCCACTTTGGTCTCTTGGGTGGCTTGCTTTGGAGAGAGCCACCGTGCTGTCAGGACACTCAGGCAGTGCTGTGGAGACCAGCATCCATGTGAGGGAGCCATCTTGGAAATAGATCTTCCAGCCCCAATCAACCCTTCGCTTGACTGCAGCCCCAGTGGAAAATCACTGTAATTTAATGAAGGACCCCAAGCCAGAACCACCAAGCCAGGCTGCTACTGAGTTCCTGACAACACGCAAATAATTAGATATAATAAATCTCTGTTGTTGTAAGCACTCAGTTTTGGGGAGATTTGTTGTTACACAGTCATAGTGCTTGGGACATTGACCTAATGGTTGTTTTTGAGATGAGCTGCATACAATGTACAGAAGGCATTTACATACAACAGTGCATTCTACTGGTGAACCCAGACCGCATCATTTTGTGGAGGGCTACATCAAGAAGCCAGACACCTGGGTTCTGCTTTCTATGTCTTAGATGAAGAGCCTTCTGATTGAGGGCAAGGCATTCAACATTCAGACATTTTCTTAATATACAAATCAATGAATCATAATCTATACAGGATTGATGTGAAGACCAAATGGAAAAATTCACATGCAGGCTGGGCGTAGTGGCTCACGCATGTAATCCTAACACTTTTAGGAGGCCAAAGTGGGAGAATCACCTGAGCCCAGGAGTTCGAGACCAGCCTGGGCAACAAAGTGAGACCCCCATCTCTACAAAAAATGAAACATTAGCTGGGCATGGTGGTACGTACCTGTGGTTCCAGCTATAGGGGAGGCTGAGGTGGGAGGCTTGCTTGAGGCCCAGAGGTCAAGGCTATAGTGAGCCATGTTCGTGCCACTGAACTCCAGTCTGGGTGACAGAGTGTAGCAAAAATAAAAATTCACCCTCAAGCAGTCTAAAAGTCAGAGAGCACTGAAAAATATCAGATGTATTCCTGATATCAGTTATCTATTGCTAATGAATCAGTAATAACTATCAGTTGTCTATTGCTACATAACAAATCACCCCAAAACTCAGTGGCTAAAAACAACCACAATCATTTTATTACAGTCTCACACAGTTCTGGGGGTGAGCAGGCCCAGCTGGGCTGTTCCCACCAGGGCTCTCTCATGCAAATGTTAGGGTAGAGAGGGCTGGCATCATCTTAGGGGCTCCCTTGATCCCCCAAATGTCTGGGGCTTGGTCGTTGACTGAGATCTTAGCTCAGCCCCAGTAGAGCACCTAAATGTGTCCTCTGTGTGTAGCTTGAGCTTGGCCTTTTCTAGCTTAGTCTCAAAAGTCACACAGTGTCACTTCTGCTTTTTATTTGAGGAAGCGTCACAAAGGCCCTCTTCGTTTTGTAGGTACAGACTTCACGTCACAATGGGAGGCATGTCAAAGAGCTTGCAGAAGTGATTTTAAACCTACACTAGGTGGCATTGAGATTATATACAATTTCAAATCAGTGTTCAGCTGGGTGCGGTGGTTCACACCTGTAATCCCAGCATTTTGGGAGGCCAAGGTGGGTGGATTGCCTAAGATCAGGAGTTCGAGACCAGCCTGGCCAACATAGTGAAACCCCATTTCTACTAAAAATACAAAAAATTAGCTGGGCGTGGTGGTGGGTGCGTGTAATCCCAGCTACTCGGGAGATTAAGGCAGGAGAATCACTAGAACTCGAGAGGCGGGGGGTTGCAGTGAGCCAAATTTGTGCCATTACACTCCAGCCTGGGCAATAAGAGTGAAACTCCACCTCCAAAAAAATAAATTAATAATAAAATAAAATCAGAATTCACTCCTGTCCTTGCAAGGATAATGAGTGAGTTCTCACCAGCACTTGACCTCAATAACTCATTTAATCTCAACAGTGGCCTTGGGAGACACTTAGTTGCAGACAGCCAAATCCACTTTAGCCTGTTGAAGGAGATAAATAATTTGTTAAAGGCTCTTGGCTACCTTGCTTTATGTCCAGGAGGGCCACACAATCAGGCTTTGGGACTGAAAGATCCAGAAACAACACTCAAATTGCCCTGCTAGGCAAGTCCAGTGGCAGCTCACCTTACAACTCTGGGCCTTCACCACAGCCACCTCTGAGAGACAAATGCCTCTACTCTCCCCTCCCCAGCACTGACTGCACCCAGTGCCACCTCTTTCGTGTCTCTCTTCTGGATTTACATCTCATGGACACATTTGATGAGTGGTTAGGCACCTCCAATCCGAGTCTGTTGGACATTGGTCTTAATGTGCAGTGCATTTTCCATTCCCTTACAGCAGAGCCTAGCTGCAAGGGAGGCTGGAAAAGCAAGTTTCTGGATTCTACCTTGAGGAGGCAGAACTCATCGGACCGAGAATTAGCTGAGCATAGGAAGGGTGTTCAAAAGACATGGGGCAAGCAGAAAACGTAATAAATGTCTGCTACAGGTGGGCACTACTCTTCCCTAATTTTATCAATGAGAAAACAGGGAGAGAGGGTTAATCACTTGCCCATGGCCACCCAAAGCTGGTGGAGCTGAAACAATGAAAGCAGGCATTTGTGCTCCAAACCCCTGGCCCCTAACAGCCCCAGCATGCTGGAGGAGGGGCTGGGTCCTTTTGCATGTGAGCACATGAAATCTCACCACAGCAGAAGAGAGAGTGACCTGCTAGGATTATCAAAATCTGTCACTGCCAGAAGCTACAACACTGGCACTCTCTTTGAGATATAAATTTAAATTTTTAATTAATCATTTTCTTTTTTTTTTTTTTTTTTTTGTTGAGACAGAGTCTCGCTTTGTCGCCCAGACTGGAGTGCAGTGGCCGGATCTCAGCTCACTGCAAGCTCCGCCTCCCGGGTTCACGCCATTCTCCTGCCTCAGCCTCCCGAGTAGCTGGGACTACAGACGCCCGCCACCTCGCCCGGCTAGGTTTTTGTATTTTTTAGTAGAGACGGTTTCACCGTGTTAGCCAGGATGGTCTCGATCTCCTGACCTTGTGATCCGCCCGTCTCGGCCTCCCAAAGTGCTGGGATTACAGGCTTGAGCCACCGCGCCCGGCCTATCATTTTCTTAAATGTTACTAGACTTTGCCTCTCAGAGTTGGGGTTTGGGTCCAGCCCATTTGAGTCCCTCTGCTGCCATGATGTTAAAAGCAGGCAAGGGAGAGCCTGAAGCCCTGTGCTCAGAGACTTTTCCTTCTGCCACTCATACTGGTTGCCATGGTTCTGGAATGGCCTATTCAGTTGCTTGCAGGTGTAGAAGAGTAAGTGATTTCTACAACCAAGTGCTTTTAGAACCAAAGTGGAAGGTAGAGACCTCAATAGAAAGTGGCCTGGACGCATGGTGGTGGGCGCATGGTGGTGCATGCCTGTAGTCCCAGCTACTCGGGAGGCTGAGGCAGGAGAATCACTTGAACCTGGGAGGCGGAAGTGGCAGTGAGCCAAGATCAAGCCACTGCACTCCAGCCTGGGTGACAGTGTCTCAAAAAAAAAAAAAAAAAAAAAAAAAAAAAAAAAAAGAGAGAAAGAAAAAAGAAAAAGAAAAAAAAAGAAAGTGGCCCGGGCAAGCTAACTTTCAGCAATATCCTCCCTGTGGTGCTGCTTACAACGCCACCATTCACAGTGAATTCGTGCCTCTCTTACAGTTTGCATCTGCAGCACGTTAAAGCAAAGCAAAAAGTGGTGTCGAGTCTAGAATCTGCTACGACGCAGATGCCAGTGTGAGCCGTAGTTAACATCATGCGGTACTAAATTTACCCAGTTGTCTCGCCAGTACCGTTATTTGTGTTTGCAAGTTGGGTCATGTAGAAATAACAAGTTTCTCCAATGCGTAAGATAAGAAATAACTGGAAACGATGTTACATTTGGCTCCTCACTCTCTCCCAGATGGGATTTTCAGTCCATTATTTTGGAGTCAAATTGCCAAAACACAAATCAGCTGTTTCATGATCGGGGCTGAGAACCATACATGTTCCTGGGCCACCGTATCACGCTCCCTGCTGTAGCAGCCTGTTGACAAGAAGGTGGAACCAAGGCCCCGGCATGTCACCTTCCATTTGAATTCTCCCACACTGGAGCAATTGTTGCCTTGGAGGTTTCTCTTTATGAACTTCGTTGATCTCAACTAAATTTCCGCACTTTCAGGCCACGTCATTTCACAGGGCCTTCCATTTCTTCAGATGTTACACAGGGTAATGACCACTCCAACCTCTTAGAGGCATTGTGAGAACTCACTGAGTAATTCGTATGAAGTCCTTGGACCAGGCAAAGTTGGTTAGTTAAAGTTGCTGAGTTAAAGTTATCTTTTGTCTGTAACTCAATTTTTAATGAATTGCTACCAAACATCCTTAAAATGTTAATATGAATTTAGTCTGTTAGTATTGTTACAAACCCATCGTTAGTTGGGGTTAGTGTCCCTGGGTTGGCACCCAAGCCATCAACCCTTCCGAGGCCAAATTTACTGGGGGTAACAACTGGGAGAACTTACTCTATGACCAAGACCTCAAATTTTAAACCAGTACCTATAAAACATCAGCGTGCATAGAGATTCCCTGCGGATCCTGTTAAAATACAGATTCTGATTTAGGAGGCCCGAAGCAGGGCTGGCACTTCTGCTCCCAGGGGATGTGGACCTACAGCTCCTTGAGCCACACTTTGAGTGGCAGGCCTCTAAATGATACATACTACAGAAGTACAACACATGGTCCACCAGCGTCACCGTAACAGAGACGCTTGTGGGACTGGGTCAGAAACCTGCTTTAGAAAAAAAGTTTCAAGAGGTTGTGAACCTCTAATCAGAGCAGAATTCTCATTGGTGGACATTGATCTATATCCTCCAAATGCTCAAACGCTTGCACAATTAAAAGAGGTCATCAGTTGCCAGGAAGGTGCTTGTTGCTATAAAATTAACATTATTTTGAAACAAATCAATGCTGAGTTAAAGTTATCTTCTGTCTTTAACTCAATTTTTAAGCTAATGGTTACAAAAATCCTTGAAATGTTGGGTTAAGCAATATAAAATTATGGATAGGAAAGTTTTTACTTTTACTTATAAAAACAGCAATGAGCCGGGTGCTCACACTTGTAATCCCAGCACTTTGGGAGGCTGAGGTGGGCAGATCACTTGAGGCCAGGAGTTGGAGACCAGCCTGGGCAACATAGTAAAACCCCATCTCTACTAAAAATACAAAAAAAAAAAAAAAAAAGCCAGATGTGGTGGCACACACGTAATCCCAGCTACTCGGGAGGCTGAGGCACAAGAATCACTTGAACCTGGGAAGCGGAGATGGTAGTGAACTGAGATTGTGCCACTGCACTTCAGCCTGAGCAACAGAGTGAGACCCTGTCTCAACAAAAAATAAATCCCAAAACAACCATGTCCTATGGTTCACCCTAAGAGTTGTGATTTCACCTGATAAATGAAACCATCACTGCAGTGAGAAAACAACCTTCAAACCAGGAGACAACCTTCCTGTTCTGTGTAGATTTCTGTGGCTGACTTAACAGACTGTGATTCGTGTGTATTGTCTGAGAGCTCCTGTAACTGATATGAACAGGAACAATATTAATAAAACTATCTTGGAGGCAGTTTCTTACTTTCAGAAAAACTAGTAAACTTTCTTATTTAAATTATCAGGGCCAGGTGTGGTGGCCCACACCTGTAATCTCAGCACTTTCAGAGGTCAAGGTAGGAAGATTGCTTGAGCCCAGGAGTTCAAGACCAGCTGCCTGGGCAACATAGTGAGACCCGCATCTCTACAAGAAATAAAAAAATTACCCAGGCATGGTGGTGTGGACCTGTCATCTCAGCTACTCAGAAGGCTGAGACAAGAGGATCACTTGAACCCAGGAGGTTAAGGCTACAGTGAGCCATGATCACGGCACTGCACTCCAGCCTGGTTGACAGAGTGAGACCCTGTCTCAAAACAAAAACAAAAACAAAAATCAGGTTAAAGAAACACGGTACCTTGGCCAGGCGTGGTGGTTCATGCCTGTAATCCCAGCACTTCAGGGGGTTGAAGCAGGTGGATCACTTGAGGCCAGGAATTCAAGACCAGCCTGGCCAACATAGTGAAACCCCATTTCTAATTAAAACACACACACACACAAAAAAATTAGCTGGATATAGTGGCACACACCTGTAGTCCCAGCTACTCAGGAGACTGAGGTGGGAGGGTCTCTTGAGCCAGGGAGGTAGCAGTGAGCCAAGATTGCGTCACTACGCTCCAACCTGGGCGACCCAGTGAGACTGTCTCAAAAAAAAAAAAAAAAAAATCCAAGAAACAAAAAACATGGTACCTTAGGCAGTGACATCTGTAAAAATAGTGATAGTAAATTTTGCAATTTTCAAGACTTATGAATGCTGAGTGAGTTTATGACACTCAACACACAACTGAGCAAAGCAGTTTTCATAAGGACCAAATTTCTATCTAATCAAGAGGAGGAATTACTGCACCATTTTATTGTCTATTGCATGATATTGTTGTCAGCAAATTTTTTCTATAAAGGGCGAATAGTAAATATTTTAGACTTTGAGGGCCATGTGGCCCCTCTCATAACTACTAAACTCTGCTGTTGTAGCATGAAAACAGCCATAGAGGCTGAGTATGTGAGTGAGCATGGCTATATGCCAATAAAACTTTATTTACAAAAGCAGGCTGGATTGAGCCAGTAGGCCTTAGTTTACCAACCCCTGGTCTAGCCTTTTCCGTATTAATAATAATAGAGATTGTGAAATGCTGCAATGATGGCAGTAATTCTGGAATCCCAATATAATCTTAGAATGTAAGGTCACATTTACTGCTACAAATAAGTTAAGGTAGATATAATACGCACTTAATTGTTTTTCGTCCTTTTTAGTCTGAATTACCAAATTTTGAAGATACTGAGGGGAAAACATGGTTTTCTCTGTGATTAACAGAACAAAACATATAATGTTTCAAAAGACACAATAAAGATCTGTTCCAAGACGTGAGGAAAACAGAATGTGTTCCTTTATGGTATAAAATATTTGATGAAATCTAACATGATTCTGTTCCAATTTGGGCTCCCAGATATGATTGGTTCAGCCCCATTTGTCCCGGACAGTCTCAACCTGATCATTTTCATGCACACTCCTCCTATTGGTTTCTGCCCATCTCCTAATAACAACCTCTTTGTAGCTGTACTTATAAAATAGTAAAAGCTCATTTTACATACTGTAGTAGATAAATAGCAATAGAAAAGAACTGCCATCAACTGATGTTACAAGCTTTTAAATGGCAACATCGGACACATGCATTTCTGCCTAACTTCCCCCTCCTTTTCTGTTCTTTGTGCTGGGAGGAAATTGTAGCCTGATGTTTTTTCCTCCTGCGGAAAGCGCCCTCCTCTAAAACCCACCCTACCATGCTCTAATGCCTCCTCTGTGTCCTATCAGATTTGACACATAATAGCCTCTTGGCTCCCTCTCTTCATCCTGTCACCGTCAGGTGTGACTGTCACCTGGCTGTGGTGTTTGAGAAAGGGGGTATTGCATCAGGGCCCTGGTCCTGCACAACAGAGACGAAGCAGATGTTGCATTCAAATAAAAAGCCCTTCTTTGATGAGTGAAAGAGAAGAATAATGAATTCAGGTTGACGTTGCCAGCATGATCGTCTCCCCACCGCACAACGCTTGGTCTGCTGGTTCAAACCACGGGGAAGGAGCAGGGAACGCCTGGGTTCTGATGAAGGGGAGGCGGCCCTGGGAAAGTAGATGCAAACTGTGTCAACAAGCTTCTCATAGACATTGGGGGAGCTGCAGGGCGTACACATGGCATGCTGGAAACAGGCTGTCAGTAATCATGCCTTTGAATGTGTCCTGCTGGCAGTAAACACTCTGTAAGTTTCATTTCAAGGTGGTGAATGTTGAATGTTCTAAGGATGGGTTTGTCTCCATGCTGTGGGCTTATGCGAGGAACTAGAGAAAAAACATTAGTGCTGATGCTTTGTGTGGAAATGCCACCAGGAAGACCACACAGGGTAGAAATCTTCAAACAAGACAAACATGAAGGTGATCACCCCAGAACCCATCTGCTCAGCATATACACTGCAGGTCCTGAACATTCCACTTTCCAGATGCAACACAGCAAGCCCACAGTCCAAGTATGCGGGGTACAAATGATGACGGTCGGGGCTTAGGATACGATGGGGTGTGTTTGGGTTAGTGAAAACGTGTTAACTGACTTCATATCGTCTGCTCAAAGGTGCTCTGTGATTCTGAGAAGCATATCAAGCCTTAATAATGACCAAAAAGTAGTTGTGATTGGTAAATGTGTAAGCCAGGTTGATTATCTCATCCAGCTGTGAGAAATCAATTCCCTTCACCCCAAAGGTCCACTGCACATCCCTTGCTGGGATGACAATTCTCATGAGGCTCGGTGGCTTTCAAAACCCTATGTGGCCTGTGTCAATTACCTACTGCAGGTCCTCATGAGGCATGTGTCCAAAGGAGCAGGACTCAGTCACCTTCAGAAAATCCTCTTGCCTGGGAAGTTGCTCTGATGACACCAAAACCTGTAGCTGGTTGTTTGCAAAAGGTGAGGGGATGTTGAAAAGTATTGATCTGTTTCCTTAGCAGTGTCACAAGGAGGCTGTAGTTCCCCAGTTCTCTCCAGGAAAAAAAAAAAAAAAGTCATCGAGATCATTGGGCAAGTAGGTGCCATCCATCTCTGGTCTCTTCTTCGTGAGGAGTCAACATACCTGGCCTCACTTGGAAACCTTAGCCGATAAAGGTGCGAGGGGACACGAGGAACTCTAGGCTGCAGCCCATCAGAGGATGGTCTTCCGGCTCTGCATGTTTGTGAAGAGTTCTTTATTCTAGGGTCACGGGGCTCTTGTGGGACTTGTGACCAGGTCTCCTTAAGTTATAGAGCCACCTCCCACTGCTGAACTTGTCTTTGTGTTGCTGATGTGCCTGCTAGTGACAATTGCCATATTAGAACCCAGGAGTCATGAATACACCAGACTTTCCCTATGACTATTGGCCATTTAATGTTGCAGGCGGGCAGTAGAGAAACGATGTTTCTCCAATAGATATGACGGGATGGAACTTGAAGATGACTTTAGCTGCTCTCTGTCTCACCTGGGTGGGATTTAGGGGCTATTACTTTGGGGTTGTGTTGCCAAAAGACCCATGAGATGTTCCCATCATTGAAGATGAGAAACCAAGTGTCTTTAGGTCAGCACTTTGCGTTCCCCGCTTTGGTACCTCCTTGACGATCAGATGGAATTGAGATCCCTGCATGTTGCTATTCAGTTAGTTCTCATACTGGTGTGTTTTGCCACCTGTGGGTTTCTCTCTACAACTCAGTTTCCTCTTCGATCTCTAAATTCTATCGCTTGTAACTTTAACTACCAGAGCATTACAGGTTCCTTTAGTCTGGCCATCAAAGAACTGTAACTAATTCTAGCTCTGTCAGAAGCTAACTGGGGGACTCATTTTTATCCCATACATGAGTCCATAGACTTAGCCTTGGGTCTATTTGCCAGAAAATTTCTCTACAAGACCTGAATGTCCGTTCTGCAAAAAGCAAGTTTCACTCAAAGTAACCCTGCCACAGGCCAGTGAGTTTGGAATGAATCCTCCATGCCATGGAAAATGCCTGGCCAAGAGGAGTGCCCCTGTCTAAGTGAAAAATGCGGGTCCCTCTGGGCTCCTCACTGCCCTTCATCTCCTGGGCTCAGGAGTCTTCCCCAAATGTCCCACAAAGGCTCCAGAGACCCTCAGGGCATCTGCCAGGAGTATTATCTCTGGTTTACAGAGGAGGAGACTGAGGCCTTCAGGAAGCCAAGTGACTCAACCTCAGAAAGCCCAACCTTATACGAGGCCCCTTTCTCTTTTGCAAGACAGTTGATACATGAAGAATTCCTGTAGTGTTATCAGGTCACTCAGGGTGGTTAGGAGACGCTTCTGCTTTGTTTTGAAGACTCTGTGGATGGCTGTGGAGTTCAGCCCAACTAGGGGAGGAGACAGCCACTCACAGAGCAAAGGGAAGCGGATGAGAAATGTCACACCCCCCTCGGCAGCATCCGGGCACGGACATGCCAGGCGCATCCACCCGTGGCTAGTGTTGCCCTGGCCGATGTTGCACACCCAGGTCTCTGCAGGACCCCAACATGCCCACAGGTGCCCTTGTGCAGCTGGAGTCCAGCCAGCCTCCTGGCTTCATTTCTGTTCTGCAAGATCTGGGTACTCCCAGATCAAACCCAGCGACAGGCCCAGGATCAGCTGAAAGGTGCGATGACTTAGTCCATGGTGCTACACAGAAGGAAGGCGTGCCTCCAAGCACAGGCCTCTGAGTGAGTCACCCAAGTTAGACTCTTGCCAGTACAGCGTTCCTGCTCCGAGGGTGGCAAGAACCCCAGCGTTTCCAGGCCTCCAGGGAAAAGGCAAAGCAGGCAACCAGGGAACTGCCTCCAGAGGACATTAGTAACTCTGAAGAAAGGGCTCAACTAGTGTGGCGTGCAGCTGTTCTAGCCACAGGCTCATTGTGGAACCAAAGGAATGCCGAACAGCCTTCTGCTTTTTATTATACCACATTTGTATGGAAGTAGAGAAGGGTGAAGGCACTGGCGAAAATCAAATCTCTTCCTTTATTTCTTCCCTCTTTTAGCTCCTCCCTCCTTAACCTTGCTACTTTTCCTGACCCCCTGGGCCTCTCACCAAATCCCTGCTGTGGGATGGTATGGGATTCTCGGGCAGTTTCCTTGGATGGCCTTCCCAGCTTGCAGCAGCCCCAGAGCACACGGAATGCCCACAGCCTCCTTCACAGATTTGTTAAAAAGTGTGTGAGTTTCAACGTGATGTTCTTGAATAGGAACTTTGTGAACATATTATTCAGGGAGGCAAGAAAAAGGGGAGAGAGCCTGATTCCCTCCCATATTTTGTTAACTTATATTGTGTTACTATGATAGAAATTGACCAAGTTTGTGTATTTCTACACTGTTTCATTGCCTTCAACTCCATTTACTATAGTTTCATTTACTATCTCACATAGATACTTTGGGTTCCATTTTAGAAAAGGTATATTTGGTCCATTGAAATAAATTTCCACGGGGGATGAAGGGACATGTTTGTGAACAACCAAATTATATTTACCCTCATAAGGGTGGATCTTAGATGAATTCATGTTTTGTGATTACGGACGAGAACCACAGTGAGCCCAACGTAGTTACAAGCTACCATGCCTGCAGACGAGTCTGGACTTGCCATATGCAGCTAATCTTCCAGTTTTTAAGGAAACTTTTTATTGCCAGAGAACGTGCATACTCTGACCCTCAGTTTGGGATATCTTTTAACGTTTGGTGTAACTCAGAGAGAATATTTTCAGTGCTCCCATGCTCCCGTATTACTGTTGCAGGAGGGGAGAAGCAGCAGCTATCAGCCCACACATTTGAGTTTTTCTTTGTTTCAGTCAAAGTTTTCAGGATGTTATAAATGCTGCTCTGTCCCTGTGCTTTCCTATTGTACCAGCCCTGAGCTTTTTGTTATTTTCCAAACTGGTAAAATATGTTGTCATCAGTGATAAAAAGCTACATGCAATTTGTCCTGGAGGCAACTTACCTGTAGAGGTTTCTCCTTCATTGTTATTCGAAGGCTGTTTCCAGAGCCTCACAAAGGGAGGAATATTCCACAGTCCTGCTGGCTGAGCCTTTGGCTAAACCCCGTCCCACAGAAAACTTGAGGCTCCCAATCTGAAAATCATCTCTTTCCTCAGTTTGTCCTTCCAAGTTCCTCATGGACTGCCCTTCCCAGCCTCACTCCAGCTCCTCTTTGGAGATGCAAATCCTTTTACTGTGCATTTTCTAAAATCTCTTTGGCAGGCAAATGTTAGATTTAGCGGGCCTCAGGAAAAAAAAAAAAAAAAAACAGCAAAAACACACAAAAGGAAGGGAACGCACACATGCACAATTGTGAGATTTAGCACAGCTCCTTCATCAACTGTTTCCAAGACAGAGGAAAACAACCCAAAATACTCGCTGTTGAGAGTCAGAATTGTTCTTCAAATTGCTGAGTGACACATAACGGAAAACATTGTAATTACCTGTTATTAAATTTAATACCCCAAACAGATGGTGTTCCATTTTCCCCCCAAACAGACCGCTCACCTGATTGGAAAATTATTTCTAAACCCTTTCCCCCAGTTGCTTAACTTCCCATGGCATCCAAATGTGAATCGGGTTGCTGCCCGTGCTTTACAAATCTAACGGTAAAGTCATTTCTCCTTTCTTGTAGTTGACTCAGGAACAAAAACTCCCGGCTTTATTTATCTGAGGAATTACTATCACCCTGACCCCCAAATTTTCAGGAAATGAAGGACTTGCTCAATGAAAGTGGAGTGAAAAGAACAGCTTCCTAGGGACACTGATCTAGATTTCTCTGAAAAGACGCCCAGGGCCTTCATTCTAAACCGCCTCCTGGCACATTATTAAGGACCCCAACTAGGCTTGCTTCAGCCACCCGCTACCAAGGCTACACCCTTAGGCTGCCAGAAGGGCAGAGTCCCGCAGCTGAGGTTCAGCTCTGAAAACCCACCACCCTGGTGATGGTGGTGGTTCCCTCTTTCCTGATAAAAAAAAATAAAGTTAGCTTTTAAGAGACCATCAGAAGCTCTATGTTAAATTCATCCTGAAAGCATGTGATGCAGAAATCAGGCACCACACTGTGACTTTGAAAATATTTTATTTGAATAGTAAATAGTTATACAGTTGAAACAATTCTATTGAAGCTTTCTATAAATAGCTAACAATTAAGAAAATAATGTATGTAGAAAAGAGATTGCATTTAAAAGTAAGAGCTGTCAGTTGTAAGGGCCCTGGGGACCCTCGAAGCAGAATAAATGGTAGGTTGTCTGTCATTCACTCAGATAGGTATAAAAGTTAAAACTTTAAGCAGATCCCTTTAGAAAAAGGCTCTCTTCTAAAACGCACAGTGGAATGTCAAGAGTGGCAGGGTGGGGAGGGGGCAGCGCACCAAAAAAATCTGCAATCAAATAATATCATAATCTTCATAATTAATATAAATAAATAAAGAATAAATAACAATTACTCATAAATCAACATATACATTTCGAGGGAACTGATAGTCCTACCTCAACAAAGATGATCAAACCAAAAAGTCTTACGTGAAACACTGAGGCAGTTACTACAGCATCTTCGGAACACTCCCTCCCTCCCCCCCCCCAAAACAATCCCAGACAACAGTTCAAGGCATTTGTGGCTATACTAAAGAAAACTCTTTTTTAAGCAATTTGATTTGTTCACATACAAAAAGGTAAAGCCAGACTCCAGCAGTTCACAAGCCATAATAAAGCTAATCGTGTGGGAAGTTCAATTTACAGCCTGTGAAATATAAAGGCATTTATTCCTCAAGATTCACCCAAAACAACCCGTACGCTACATACATAGAGAGCAGAGATTGGTAGGCGAGGCGAGTAGACCGCATTTCTAGACCATGAACACAGCGAATACTAGCAAGAAAAACAGCTTCTCCCCGCCAAGGGGAGGCTTCCAACCACTAGACAAACGCGTACAGCTTTTCTCCCTTGTACAGAGACTGACTCCTGTTGCGCCATGGGGGAGGTGGGGGGACACAACATAAAAGTGGGGGTTCCAAAAGGAGTCAAAACGAGGATGGGGTTACCGTCACGCCTGACCGAGAGAAGCGGAGACGACACTTTCACTCAGTGGGGGCGGGGGCGAGGCTCCCACAGCGCGGACTGGGGTTCGGGGCGTGCAGGGCGCACTCTCTTTGTGGGTCTCCAAGCGAAGGCACAGTTCGGGGGGCCGGGGTGGAGGGCGCGCTCTAGCAGGCCGGGCGCACGGGCACCTGCAGGAGGATCACCTGTCTGTTTTCGGATGGGTGGCACTTGTTGATGTGCCGCGTAAGGCCGGGCGAGCTGTAGAAGGTGGCCGGGCAGTACTTGCAGGGGAACACCTGGGCGGCGTGCAGCAGGCGCAGGTGGCGCTCCTGGGCGCCCTTGCTGGGGAACGACTCCCCGCACACTGGGCACAGGTGGCACTCGGCAGACGCACTCAGGCCCAGCACGCCGGCTGCCTCGCCGTCGCCGGCCGCCTCCTGGGGCGCCTTCTCGTCGGGCCCGGGGTACAAGGCCAGTAGGTCCTCGGCCGGGGGCGCTGGCGGCGCGCCCTTGGCCTGCAGCGCCTGGTGGTGCGCCAGCAGGTGCTTGCGTAGGTAGGCCTGGCGGCGGAACTTCTTGGCGCAGTGATGGCACTCGTAGAGCCCGTCCTCGGAGCCCGACTCGGATACGCCGCCGGGGCTCGGCGTATCCCGGTCGCTGCCGCCGCCGGGTGCCTCCCGCGCCTCAGCCCTGGCTGCGGCTTCCGGCTCCGGCGCGCGGGCGGCAGCGGAGGGCGCGGGCCGCGGTTTGTGCCAGCGGCGGTGCGAGGCCAGGTTGGCCGGGCAGCTGAAGACCTTGGCGCACTCGGGGCAGCGGTACTCCACACGCACGATGCGCGAGCACTTGTGCTGCGCCAGCGCGAACGGGTCGGCGTACTCCTCCTTGCACAGCTGGCAGATGAACTCGCCCAGCGGCCGCGCCGCGCCCCCCGCGCGGCCGCGCGGCGCCTCCACCGGGCCCTCCTTGATCTTGAGCCCCAGCACGGGCGACGTGGTCACCTCGTCCTCGAAGTGCAGCTTGCGGATGGCCTTGGGCTTCTTGGCGCCCGGGGCCTTGACTGCCTTGGCGGGCGGCTCGGCGGCGGCGGGGGGCGGGGGCCGCTTTCCCGGGGGCCGCAGGGCGGCGGCGGGGGGCAGTGGGGGACCGGGGCCCGGGCCGCGGGCCGCCTCGGCGCCAGCCGAGAACGCGGTGCCCATCTTGAGCTCGGCTGGCGCGAAGAGCAGCGCGTCGCCGCCGCAGGTGCCGCCGCCGCCCGCTCCGCTCGCGCCGCCGCCGCCGCCCCCTCCGAGCAGCGCGGCGGGCGTGGGGAAGGACTCGGCCGAGACCGGCGAGCCCAGGTTGAAGCTGCGTTCGAAGTACTTGTGCTTCTCGTGCTCGCGGCTCACGGGCCGCGTGGGGCTGTAGAGCGGCGCGGGGTGCGCGGCCTCGGGGTTGCCGAAGTGCGCGGCCCGCGGGCCCGGCGGGGGTGGCGGCGGCCCAGGCGCGCAGGCGAGCGCGGCGGCGAGCGCTGCATGGGCGCGCTCCGCGGGCGGCGGCGGCGGCAGCGGCCCGGGGCCCGGGCTCGGCGCCGGGGGCTCGGCGCGGGCGTCCCCGCAGCCAGGCGAGAGCAGCAGCACGCGGTCGCCGTCCTCGCCGCCGC